>NW_027210873.1:0-457267 GCF_029030835.1 Brachyistius frenatus
TAGCATGTCGCCAAAAAAATGAAAAAAAGTCATACTATAGCATGTGCCCAAAATTAAGAAAAAGTCGGACTATAGCATGTCGCCTAAAATATGATAAAAACTAATTTTTTAAAGTTTTTTTCGCCCCCCAAAATGTTAAAAAAGTCATACTATGCGTCGCCCCAAAAAATGAAAAAAGTCAAATTTTAGCGCGTCGCCCCCAAAAAGCCAAAAAGTCAATTTTACCGCCCAAAAAATGAAAACAAAACCAACGCAGCCCAAAATATTAAAAAAGTCATACTATACCCTGTCGCCCCAAAAAATGAAAAAAATCTACTATAAACGTCCCCAAAAAATGACCAAAAAATACAAGGTGTCGCCCCAAAAAATGAAAAAAGTTACAAAAGCCGGGCCTCCCCCAAAAATATGAAAATCATACTATAATGTCGCCCAAAAAATGAAAAAAACAACTATACATGTCGCCTAAAAAAATTATTTAAAAGTCAACCACGTTGCAAAAGGCTATAGTATGACTTTTTCATCATATTTTGGACGACATGCTATAGTATGACTTTTTTATCATATTTTAGACGACATGCTATAGTATGACTTTTTGGTCATATTTTAGACGACATGCTATAGTATGACTTTTTTATCATATTTTAGACGACATGCTATAGTATGACTTTTTGGTCATATTTTAGACGACATGCTATAGTATGACTTTTTGGTCATATTTTAGACGACACGCTATAGTATGACTTTTTGGTCATATTTTAGACGACATGCTATAGTATGACTTTTGGTCATATTTTAGACGACATGCTATAGTATGACTTTTTGGTCATATTTTAGACGACATGCTATAGTATGACTTTTTGGTCATATTTTAGACGACATGCTATAGTATGACTTTTTTATCATATTTTAGACGACATGCTATAGTATGACTTTTTGGTCATATTTTAGACGACATGCTATAGTATGATTTTTTGGTCATATTTTAGACGACATGCTATAGTATGACTTTTTGGTCATATTTTAGACGACACGCTATAGTATGACTTTTTGGTCATATTTTAGACGACATGCTATAGTATGACTTTTTGGTCATATTTTAGACGACACGCTATAGTATGATTTTTTGGTCATATTTTAGACGACACGCTATAGTATGATTTTTTTGGTCATATTTTAGACGACACGCTATAGTATGATTTTTTGGTCATATTTTAGACGACATGCTATAGTATGACTTTTTGGTCATATTTTAGACGACATGCTATAGTATGACTTTTTGGTCATATTTTAGACGACATGCTATAGTATGACTTTTTGGTCATATTTTAGACGACATGCTATAGTATGACTTTTTGGTCATATTTTAGACGACATGCTATAGTATGACTTTTTGGTCATATTTTAGACGACATGCTATAGTATGACTTTTTGGTCATATTTTAGACGACATGCTATAGTATGACTTTTTTGGTCATATTTTAGACGACATGCTATAGTATGACTTTTTGGTCATATTTTAGACGACATGCTATAGTATGACTTTTTTGTCATATTTTAGACGACATGCTATAGTATGACTTTTTTATCATATTTTAGACGACATGCTATAGTATGACTTTTTGGTCATATTTTAGACGACATGCTATAGTATGACTTTTTGGTCATATTTTGGACGACATGCTATAGTATGACTTTTTGGTCATATTTTAGACGACATGCTATAGTATGACTTTTTTGGTCATATTTTAGACGACATGCTATAGTATGACTTTTTGGTCATATTTTAGACGACATGCTATAGTATGACTTTTTGGTCATATTTTAGACGACATGCTATAGTATGACTTTTTGGTCATATTTTAGACGACATGCTATAGTATGACTTTTTGGTCATATTTTAGACGACATGCTATAGTATGACTTTTTGGTCATATTTTAGACGACATGCTATAGTATGACTTTTTGGTCATATTTTAGACGACATGCTATAGTATGACTTTTTGGTCATATTTTAGACGACATGCTATAGTATGACTTTTTGGTCATATTTTAGACGACATGCTATAGTATGACTTTTTGGTCATATTTTAGACGACATGCTATAGTATGACTTTTTGGTCATATTTTAGACGACATGCTATAGTATGACTTTTTTGTCATATTTTAGACGACATGCTATAGTATGACTTTTTTATCATATTTTAGACGACATGCTATAGTATGACTTTTTGGTCATATTTTAGACGACATGCTATAGTATGACTTTTTGGTCATATTTTAGACGACATGCTATAGTATGACTTTTTTGTCATATTTTAGACGACATGCTATAGTATGACTTTTTTGGTCATATTTTAGACGACATGCTATAGTATGACTTTTTTATCATATTTTAGACGACATGCTATAGTATGACTTTTTGGTCATATTTTAGACGACATGCTATAGTATGACTTTTTGGTCATATTTTAGACGACATGCTATAGTATGACTTTTTTATCATATTTTAGACGACATGCTATAGTATGACTTTTTGATCATATTTTAGACGACATGCTATAGTATGACTTTTTGGTCATATTTTAGACGACATGCTATAGTATGACTTTTTGGTCATATTTTAGACGACATGCTATAGTATGACTTTTTGGTCATATTTTAGACGACATGCTATAGTATGACTTTTTTATCATATTTTAGACGACATGCTATAGTATGACTTTTTGGTCATATTTTAGACGACATGCTATAGTATGACTTTTTGGTCATATTTTAGACGACATGCTATAGTATGACTTTTTGGTCATATTTTAGACGACATGCTATAGTATGACTTTTTGGTCATATTTTAGACGACATGCTATAGTATGACTTTTTGGTCATATTTTAGACGACATGCTATAGTATGACTTTTTGGTCATATTTTAGACGACATGCTATAGTATGACTTTTTGGTCATATTTTAGACGACATGCTATAGTATGACTTTTTGGTCATATTTTAGACGACATGCTATAGTATGACTTTTTTATCATATTTTAGACGACATGCTATAGTATGACTTTTTGGTCATATTTTAGACGACATGCTATAGTATGACTTTTTGGTCATATTTTAGACGACATGCTATAGTATGACTTTTTGGTCATATTTTAGACGACATGCTATAGTATGACTTTTTGGTCATATTTTAGACGACATGCTATAGTATGACTTTTTGGTCATATTTTAGACGACATGCTATAGTATGACTTTTTGGTCATATTTTAGACGACATGCTATAGTATGACTTTTTTGTCATATTTTAGACGACATGCTATAGTATGACTTTTTGGTCATATTTTAGACGACATGCTATAGTATGACTTTTTGGTCATATTTTAGACGACATGCTATAGTATGACTTTTTGGTCATATTTTAGACGACATGCTATAGTATGACTTTTTTGGTCATATTTTAGACGACATGCTATAGTATGACTTTTTGGTCATATTTTAGACGACATGCTATAGTATGACTTTTTGGTCATATTTTAGACGACATGCTATAGTATGACTTTTTGGTCATATTTTAGACGACATGCTATAGTATGACTTTTTGGTCATATTTTAGACGACATGCTATAGTATGACTTTTTGGTCATATTTTAGACGACATGCTATAGTATGACTTTTTGGTCATATTTTAGACGACATGCTATAGTATGACTTTTTGGTCATATTTTAGACGACATGCTATAGTATGACTTTTTGGTCATATTTTAGACGACATGCTATAGTATGACTTTTTGGTCATATTTTAGACGACATGCTATAGTATGACTTTTTGGTCATATTTTAGACGACATGCTATAGTATGACTTTTTGGTCATATTTTAGACGACATGCTATAGTATGACTTTTTTATCATATTTTAGACGACATGCTATAGTATGACTTTTTGGTCATATTTTAGACGACATGCTATAGTATGACTTTTTGGTCATATTTTAGACGACATGCTATAGTATGACTTTTTGGTCATATTTTAGACGACATGCTATAGTATGACTTTTTTGGTCATATTTTAGACGACATGCTATAGTATGACTTTTTTGTCATATTTTAGACGACATGCTATAGTATGACTTTTTGGTCATATTTTAGACGACATGCTATAGTATGACTTTTTGGTCATATTTTAGACGACATGCTATAGTATGACTTTTTGGTCATATTTTAGACGACATGCTATAGTATGACTTTTTTGTCATATTTTAGACGACATGCTATAGTATGACTTTTTGGTCATATTTTAGACGACATGCTATAGTATGACTTTTTGGTCATATTTTAGACGACATGCTATAGTATGACTTTTTGGTCATATTTTAGACGACATGCTATAGTATGACTTTTTTGTCATATTTTAGACGACATGCTATAGTATGACTTTTTTGTCATATTTTAGACGACATGCTATAGTATGACTTTTTTGTCATATTTTAGACGACATGCTATAGTATGACTTTTTTGTCATATTTTAGACGACATGCTATAGTATGACTTTTTGTCATATTTTAGACGACATGCTATAGTATGACTTTTTGGTCATATTTTAGACGACATGCTATAGTATGACTTTTTTATCATATTTTAGACGACATGCTATAGTATGACTTTTTGGTCATATTTTAGACGACATGCTATAGTATGACTTTTTGGTCATATTTTAGACGACATGCTATAGTATGACTTTTTTGTCATATTTTAGACGACATGCTATAGTATGACTTTTTGGTCATATTTTAGACGACATGCTATAGTATGACTTTTTTGTCATATTTTAGACGACATGCTATAGTATGACTTTTTGGTCATATTTTAGACGACATGCTATAGTATGACTTTTTGGTCATATTTTAGACGACATGCTATAGTATGACTTTTTTGTCATATTTTAGACGACATGCTATAGTATGACTTTTTTATCATATTTTAGACGACATGCTATAGTATGACTTTTTGGTCATATTTTAGACGACATGCTATAGTATGACTTTTTGGTCATATTTTAGACGACATGCTATAGTATGACTTTTTTGGTCATATTTTAGACGACATGCTATAGTATGACTTTTTGGTCATATTTTAGACGACATGCTATAGTATGACTTTTTTGTCATATTTTAGACGACATGCTATAGTATGACTTTTTGGTCATATTTTAGACGACATGCTATAGTATGACTTTTTGGTCATATTTTGGACGACATGCTATAGTATGACTTTTTTGTCATATTTTAGACGACATGCTATAGTATGACTTTTTGGTCATATTTTAGACGACATGCTATAGTATGACTTTTTTGGTCATATTTTGGACGACATGCTATAGTATGACTTTTTTATCATATTTTGGACGACATGCTATAGTATGACTTTTTTGGTCATATTTTAGACGACATGCTATAGTATGACTTTTTTATCATATTTTAGACGACATGCTATAGTATGACTTTTTGGTCATATTTTGGACGACATGCTATAGTATGACTTTTTGGTCATATTTTAGACGACATGCTATAGTATGACTTTTTGGTCATATTTTAGACGACATGCTATAGTATGACTTTTTGGTCATATTTTAGACGACATGCTATAGTATGACTTTTTGGTCATATTTTGGACGACATGCTATAGTATGACTTTTTGGTCATATTTTGGACGACATGCTATAGTATGATTTTTTTGGTCATATTTTAGATGACATGCTATAGTATGATTTTTTTTTATCATATTTTAGACAACATGCTATAGTATGACTTTATCATATTTTGGAATGCAGATTATCTGGTCCACAATGTTTTCTGTCTCTATGGTATTCCTTCTGACATGTTTTCTGACCATAATCCTCAATTGATCTCCCAAGTATGGAAGGCTGTTCTGTTAAACGGTCAGCCTCTCATCTGGCTTTCATCCACAAACCAACAGTCAAACTGAAAGACTCAATCAGGAACTGGAATCTGCCCTTTGCTGTGTCACGTCTTCAAACCCTGGCTGTTGGAGTATTCCCTCGGTCCAGCACCACCTTCGCCATTGTAGGAAGCTTACAAGGGACATACGGGTAGCAGTGCACCACTCATCCCTGCAAAACAAACGCCTGGCAGTCCACCAACGTACCCTGGCTCCCAACTATCAGCCGGGACAAAAGGTCTGGTTGTCAGTCAAGGACATTCTGCTTAGGACAGAGTCTGGAAAACTCTCCCGTTGCTTCATTGGACCCTTTGAAATTGAGAAAATAATCAACACCTCAACTGTCAGGCTCGAGCTCCCTGCTTCCATGCAGATTCATCCATCCTTTCAAGTATTCCAGATCAAGCCTGTCTCACACAGTCGTCTGCATTGAACAATAAACACACACACACACTGACACTCACCTCCATTCGTAACCTACACCGCCCCATACTCACCAAAGGGAATCTAGCCTGCCTGTCCACTTTTCGACCCACCTGTATTCTGCATCACTCCTGGACTCAAATCATTGTGCATCCACTGTAGTACAATTCATTAAACTGTGAAATAAATATTTTTCACTCAAAAGCTCGGTTTCTGTTTTTTTGGGTTCATTCCTCAAACTACGTCCCACATAACAAACGTATTTTTAAAACACTGCCTAAAACTGCACACAGCACTGTAAAAGCAAATTAAGACTACATCTACAATATGCCATAATTCTCCTGAAAATACATCCACATCCACAGCAGGTGTGTTTCCAAACATGTATTTTTCATAAAGACGTGACAAAATCACACACAGAAAACCAGTGAAAAAGAAATATTATATACTAAATACGATAATAGCAATGATTATTATTCTGTCCTCAGAGTAGGTGTCTGACCACACTTCGACAGATAGCGAACATACTGTTGTATAGAGAGTCAGACGAAGAAGTAAAGTTGAATGAACGTTTACTGTTTGTTTTCCTCTTCTCGTGTACAACAATCTTTTTTTGTAAAACTGAAATAAGGACAAAATAAATCACTCAATCAGTATGTATGTCAAAATAAAATTACATGTCTTTTCTGATGTACCACACAGAATAAAACACTGTGCTAAATTACCTTCCTTTTCAACAAACAAGGCATGGCTTGATAATTAACATTTTTGCTGAGTCATCACAATGCTTTCCCTTAATTTAGATGCTAAAAAATACTAGCTCCATAAAAACGTCCCTCTTTATGTTAAAGTTCTATGTAAACATTCAATAAGCAGTACAATTCAGCACACCTGATATTTTGGTACTCACAAGCTTTGTTTCTCAAGGCACTCAACGTAAGAAAGGCAGAGGATTAGCTGCCCCCATGTGATCCCTCACCTCTGCTACCAGCTGGGATCATTGCTCTGGCCACGTCATGTGACCCTATTGGCCAATGAATGAAGAGAAGACTTCTACTGCTAAAACTAACTGCAATAACACATGCAACCACCAGAGGGATAAATTAAAAAATAATCTAAACATCAACCCAATAGACAGAACAATTATAGCTTAACTTTACTCATGTACAGTATAGGCAAATCTATGAAACGTCAACACCAGCTCTTTCTCACTGTTACTTTCAAAGTTCAATGATCTGAACTCCTCATGCAAAAAAAGTCGTAAAAGGATGACTTTATTACAAGGTTTGGACAGTGACACACACACACATATATAAATATTTTTGTATGTAAATATATATATATATATAAATATTTTTGTATGTAAATATATATATTATTTTTATTTATTCATGTAAAAAACATAAATAATGTTCCTCTCCGCCGTTCAGCAGGTCTCTGAATCACATTGAAATAATTCACAAATATCTCGTGTCCAGTAAGAGTAAGAGTTTCATTTGGCAAACAACCAGACTAGACTTACATACAAGTTTCAGTTTCTTCTCTAAAGTACAGATATTGCAAATGTTCAAATGTTTTATCAAGTAAGCCGTGTAAACAATATTACATCACAGCCTAAACAGTCTTCTGGTTTCATCAGATGTCTTCATTTGAATTCAGTAGGCCAAAACAATTATGCACAGTTTTGCAAATGTTTTATCGTGGAAAATATTCACTTTCAGTAAAACGCCTCACAGCAATGAGGAACACTATTTTTGTATTAGAGTCTACAGCATGTGTTCAGGTTTTTTTTCTTCCAGTTGTCCAGACTTTTGGGGTCCTTGAGGTCTTGGGCCTTTGTGCAATTGTCTGCTTTGCTTGTGTGGTAAGATATATGATACTAGCTCTTTATCTGTTGTTGTTCCTGCTTCGCATTCTATTCTGTTTAGTCGTCTGTGGCTGCAGAAATTTGTTGTTGCACTCTTTCAAACCTAACACGTATTTTTAAGACGCTGTCAAACTCTCTAGCGGCAGAGTAAGAAGTGCATGCCGTCTGTCCTGTCTCTGTGACTTGTTTAAGTCTTGGGGTGGAGTTTGGAGGTTTTCAGGAGGAGTCCTCGCGTTTTATCCTCAGCTTCACTACCTGCCTCTTTACTGGTGCTGTTTCTGCTCAGTCAAAGACCAAGGAGAGGGATGAAACAGGACTTTGCTGTGGGATACCAGCAGTGAAGACAGACAACACCACAGTGTACAAATACTCAGACAGAAGTAAAAGTACTACAACATTTTACTTTTAGATCACAATTGTTGACACATTAATGTGTATAGCACGTAAATGTTAGCTGATTTCAGTAACCTACAGCTGTTGATTTTCCCTCTGCGATCCATAAAGTCTTATCAGGTATATATCTTAACCTATAATAACACATCTTCAACTTTCATATGAATAATGTTATCTATATATTATATCAATATAATGTCATATTATTGCCTCTGAAATGTGGCAAAATAGAAGTGAAAATAGAATGGAAATATTCATCAGAACTGGGCCAAGGTCAGCTGACTGTGTTATATCCTATAACTGACTGTAACTGCTCGAGTTATGTACTAACATAAGAGAGTATTCCTTCTTTTTTACAGTAGGTCAGTAACTCACTAGGTTGAAGGGTGTTGTCGCAGACAAATGGAAAGTTTGTACTACAGGGAAATACGTTCCATTTTCCTAAATTCTGCAACGCTGCAACACCACATAGGACTGATGTGGACGCGACCCTTTTTGAAATAAAGCCCCAGGTGGTATACGAGAGGCCACTTTTATCAGACCAGTTATCACGAAAGTGTTTGGACAAGCCAGTTCATGCCCGTTTTAAATTTGGCACCAGTTTCTGGACCTCTCGGTTCTCGGTGTCGTTCCTCACAGTGGCCATGTCTGTGAAGTTCTCCCTGCAGTACCTCCGAGCATCCAACCGAGTCATTGTTTGATACACAAGAACAAATTCAGGATTCAACTGTATTCCTGTAATACGAGTACAAATGAGAAGTCTTGGATTCACACAGTGAATTTCTAAATAATGAATTTGAATGGTGGAAACAATCCTCGCTGTATTCATACCTCTCTAGCAAATAAAGAGAAATTTGTTTTGGCAGTTATCATCCGACCATCCTCCATCGTTTCCCATGTTGGTACAGTACAAGTTACCTGAGTAAATTTCCATTTCTGTGGATGACCAGTTCCTGTATTCAGCCCCACTTCATTCGAACCCGTCTGACCAAATCCGTTTCATAGTAGTGTACATACCGATCCAGACCTCAGAGTTCAGACCAAAGGATGAAACCGTAAATAAGTTGGTTAATTTCTTCAGTATTTTCAATGGTGGCCAGGTCTGTGTATTTCTGTCTGCAGTAGGTCTGAGCTTCAGTCCAGGTCATCGGTTTGTTAACTAAGTGGTACTGACGGAGAAGGCAGAATAATTGTTTCAATGCTTTTTAACATATAGAATAATTTTTTCCACCGTGTTTCACATTAATAAGCGGCGTTAAACTTGATCAAAGAATTCACTGACCAGAGAAACACAAAACACCCAGCAAGATCCTCTCCATCATGTTGCTGCTCTGTGGACTCACTGTCAATGTGCACATACTGCGGAAGGAACTCTCTGCTTATCGTGTCAGGTTTAATGCAAATCTAGGGAAATCCAACTCTATTGCCTCCCCAGTGAATGAGAGTCATAGTCCTGTTGCACATCATCTCCATATTATCATGAACAACATCTCATGTATCGCAGCTGATATTTTCCCATGCATTTGGTTTGACTTAATCAGAGAGAGGGTACTTCCTGCAGCTCAACACAGTGCAGCAGAAGTGAATGGACTTTCTGTTTTCTGGTGTCAAACAGAACTTTCAACAGCTTCCGGAGAGAGATCCATTCATTGTGACTGTTACTGTAGCAAGGAGTTCCATTAAAGCTATACGATGTTTGAAATATTGAATAATTAATGTTAGGACTATAGTAATGAGATTTTCCCCTATTTAAATACAGTATATTGATCCATTAGATACAAGTTCAAAGTTCAAAAGAAAGGAGAAGAAAATGTGGGAAACAAAACAAAGAAGATAACTGATATACAGTCATTCATTATTCTGGGTTGAATTCACTAGTTCAACCATTTCACTTTAGGAATCTTTAGGAATTGTGATGTGACCTCCATTGGCCTCCACACAATTTGATTGATTCATGCTTTTACTCATGGTGCAAAATCTCCAAAAACTGAACCCATCTGAAAAAAGATGTTGCCTTACTTGCCGCACGTTATTTGTGTTATGTGTCAAATTATCCATCACAAAAACAGTCATGGCTTCCTCTTCCTCACTGTAGGAGCTCTTGATCGTCTTCCAATCAATAACCCATTAAGTGTTTTTGTTCTAATGGTACCCAAACTTCTTGAGGCCCGAAGTCTTTCAGATTATTTATCAAACCCGACAATGTAAAAATGGGGTTTTTCGGTGGGTCTGAAACGCTGCTGAACAATATTTGCACCTAGCCCTTTGACTGGAGTCTAAGTTGCACCATCAACTGTAGACTTCCCTGTCACGAGGTCATACACAAAGCCAGAAACACCAGTTACACAAAGAGCTTAAACTCCCATTTCCTAGGTAGATGCTGCTGCAGACATTTAGCTGTTTTGCCATTTTAATGAACAATGGGCCTCATTTACCAACCGTTCTTAAAAATAAATTTCTTCTTAAACCCCACTTATGCAGTTTTTCACGAAGATCCTGGCATTCACCAATGTTTTCTTATTTGAGACATTTTCTTAGGTAAGAACTAACCCTCAAGAACAAATTTTCAGCAGGCGATCATCAACTCAGTCACCACTCATCTTGAGAGTAGAGCATCCTGGATTAATATTTGCACCTCTTGAGTGTTTTCCACCGCAGGTATTTTAATTATGCTCATGATCAGCATCATTTCAATGAATGACATGATTTCAGAGGCATTTGTTTTGATGCTCTGTCCAATGAACTCACAATGAGGACTTTCTGGTGGGCGATGACCTCAAAGATGTCCTTGTCAAAGAAAATATGGAGAAGTTGAATAGTGGAGTGGAGAGCTCTTCTGGTTCAATCAGCTTGGTGTTCATTACATTACTGCTCAGACCCTGTTTTTCTTTAACTATTGAAAAGGAAAAAAGTTAACACCACAATGCAACCCACACACACACACACACACACGCACGCACGCACGCACGCACACACTCACACAGAAGAAATTGTCATTTCTTCATTGGAAGCAAAGTTGTCATAAAGCCATAAATTCCACGGAAAGAGGAAGAAAAACAGTGTGGTTATTTCCCATGTATTACTGATGGTTGATTGTCACCAGGAGGCTGGATGAATTTGCCAAGATTTGCATGAAAACACCAATGAAATATGCATCCATTGAGTCCACAGAGCAGCATCATGATGCAGAGGATGTTGCTGGTGTTCTTGTATCTCAGGTCAGTGAATTATTTGATATTTGTGATGTTTAAGTCTTATTACGATAGAGCACTTTAACACAATGAGACACCATATCTTTTAAAAAGTTAAATGCATCAACTTTATTGTCTTTTTTTTTTTTCTTAATATTAGTTTTGAATTCTGACTTGTTTGTTGATTATGTAAACACTTGTTTGGAATCCTTCTTTTTCTGCACATTAAAGTACACATTTTCAAAGTAATTAAGAATTTAGTCTTTGTATATATGGATTGATTTAATTCTAACATATTTTTTGATTCATTTATTGTTTTTATTGTTTATTGCCTTTTTTCTTGTCCAAGTAGACACAAATTAATGAAATGCTTTCTAATTATTTGTCATAAATATACACTGTGACCAAACTAGGCACACTGCTCAACAAAATGTCAAATAATCCAACATCATTTCATCTCAACTGGAAATGAGTACGCATAGTGCTTCGTGGCAATGTGTTGTTTGTCTTACATGTAAAATGATGCTTCTTTTAGATTGACAAGTCTGAATCATTTAATATCTAGTACTTCAGCCAGGGATGTTGTGTTTTCAGTGTGGTTTGTTTATCTGTGTGTGTTTCTGTCAAGAGGATAACAGGAAAACTACCCGTCTATTTATGAAACTTGGTGGAAGGATGTAGCACGGGTCAAGGAAGAATCCCTTACGTTTTATTTTAGTAAAAATGTTACCTTTCAGTAACAGTGAGAGATGGCTTTCTAGACCAAAGTAATACATTTTAAAACCCAGTAGTTGGTAGTGAAGTTCAACTGTATAAAAACAGAAATATGATCACTCCTTATTATAATTCCTGGACACCAGTAATCCTCAGGGATACACAAGCAGTCATTAACGAGCACTCAGGACATTCAGAGACACAGGGATGCTGGGTCTTAAGATTCATATGAAGTCAGTTCTTGCAACATTTTTGCATGAAGTGAACAAAAGACCAATGGATTTGCACATTTTTTTTGTATTCATATAATAAAGGCAGAACTTTCATTGACAGTCCAAAGAGCAGCAGCATGATGGAGAGGTCCTTGCTGGGTGTGTTGTATTTCTCAGGTCAGTGAATTCTTTGTTCATCTTTTGCAGTGCTTATTATCGTGTCATATTTGAGTACTGGAGGCAAAATGACCTGTTCGTTTCTAGAGCCACAAATATGTTCATTTATAATTTTGGTCACAGGGTGGCTCCAGCTCTCCACCTGCCTTCTACGTCAGTACCACTTTGTTGCTGATGAAATGACCTGGACTGAAGCTCAGACCTACTGCAGACAGAAACACACAGACCTGGCCACCATTGAAAACAATGACGAAATGAACCAACTTATCAACACAGTTTCATCTGCTGGTCACAACTCTGAGGTCTGGATCGGTCTGTACAGTGAGATTGACTGGAAGTGGTCAGATGGGTTCAACGGGACCGGGGCTCAATACAGGAACTGGCAACCCACTATTTCACATCTGAATTTCAACGAGTATGGCTCTGTGATATATCATCAAACATGGCAGTCTCATGACTGCTCACATACTCATCAATTCATCTGTTATAAAGGTAAGTTCTCAGCAAAGCAATATTCTTCTCTATTAAGGATTGTTTAAAAATGAGCTAGGTCAACATTGAAATAATTTTTGCCAAAACTGCAGGAAAACAGCTGGATCCTGAATTTGTTTATGTGGAAACAAGCATGACCTGGTCCAATGCTCAGAGGTACTGCAGGGAGAACTTCATAGACCTGGCCAATGTGAGGAACGATGCAGAGAACCAAAAAGTTCAAACACTCAGTGGTACGTCTTGGACATGGATTGGTTTATTCAGCAGTTCCTCTCTTCACTGGTCTGATGGGAGTGGCTACGATTTTACTAACTGGCGCTCGGCTACAAGACCATTTCCCTCAACTGTCACATGTGGAGTTGCAGTTTTGCGGGATTTTGGACGGTGGCTCTTAACGTTTTGTGAAACTAGACTACCATTTGTCTGCTACAGCGATCCTTCTCGTGGTGAGTGCTTTACTGTCCATCAGTGGAAGAAAATAATTACTACAAACTTTTGAATAACTGGGGTCAGACTGTATGGAGCTGAGGCTTCAAAAGGACAATATTTATTGAAGTTTTAGTGATAAAACTTTGTCGATTAGACTCAGATGTTTGTCTGACAGAATTACATATATGATGTTTGAACTACAGTGATGATGAAACTGTGAATGAATTGATTTTGATGGTGTCAGAGACAAAGAAAATAGAGCAACAGGAATAACACATATTCACCCATAGAAGAACATATACAGAATGTGGGGGAACAGATATTCTATCCAAATCTCAAAGCTTTATTTAAAACAAAATCACCAACAAGCTGTCATTCTTTGTCTGTCAATAGTGGAGAGAAAGGTAGTGAAGCTGATGCTGAAGCCCGAGGACTCTGTGGATCTGAATGACCCTGCTGTGAAAGCAGACCTCCTGAAAAAGGCATGTCTTCTAAATCCATCCTTAGACACTGTTTCAATGTTTTAATTGTGCACTTTGTCAAGTTTTAGCAAAAAAATAAATAAATCTGGATATATATATATATATATATATAAGACATGTCCTCTGGGTTTTTAAAATAAATACATTTAAAAAGGGATGCTTCCCAGTAGTTACCATTTATGTCTCAGCTCCAGGTCAAACTGGAGGAGAACGGAGTGATTGGAGTCACCCTGAAGTGGAGAGAACAGCCTGATGGAGAAGTCTTCCGCAAGGAGAGAACACGTTCGCAGAAGAATAGAAGACAGACGACTGAGCTCTGAAATTTCCACCTAAATTTACTGACTTATCTGACAG
Organism: Brachyistius frenatus; assembly: GCF_029030835.1. Classification (NCBI taxonomy): domain Eukaryota; kingdom Metazoa; phylum Chordata; class Actinopteri; family Embiotocidae; genus Brachyistius; species Brachyistius frenatus. The sequence continues at coordinate 14,690 of NW_027210873.1, forward strand.
CCAAATATTGATTTTGTACCTTTACAGAGTGGTTGAAACAAAACAACACTAATCTCTGAAATTTGATGAATGATCATGATGAATGTGGATTCTGTGTGATTATGTATCCTATCAGACCATAACATGGTAATAATAATAATAATTATAAAATAATAATACAGAGGTTGGGATTGCACATTTGCATATAACAGAAACGTGGCTTGGCAGAGGTCTTTTTTAGTTAACCTTTGTTTGTTTTATTGATTATTTAGGTAAAATATGCAGAATATGACTTCATGGAGCGGCTTGTAATGGAGTAGACCGAAGTCTCACAGCTTCCAAATATCTGACTTCAATGTCAAAACATAAATACCCCCTCTCCCTTGGATGGACTTTAAAATATTAGCTAAAACACTGGCAACACGTCTACAAAAAGTTCTTCATGAGATCAAACTGCATTAAGAATCAACTTTAAACATGTCTGTTTGACGAAGCTTAAATGTATGCAAAGGCTTTTTTTTATATTGATATTTCAATTCGGTTGATTTTTTTCTTGTTTGTGCTTGTAAATTGTATAGGGACCAATCTATATGGCAAATCAAATGTATTAATATAATTGAATTGAATTTGGGAGTGTTTAATAAACAGATGTAAAAAAAAAAAAAACACGACGCTCAGATTGTAACCTTTCTACTGTAGGTCGTACCAGTTGAGACTTTTGATTGAGTTGAAAATATGTAAAACAAACAGACATACAAATTATGGGAGTGATTTATTCCAGGATGCAGGTTGAGTGGTGTACGCTTCCTGAAGAGGACACACAATTGTTTTTAACAGCAAAATCAAGAGATCAAACAAACCAGCAGAGAGAAGAAAAGAATCGAAGAAAAACAGTGTGGTCAAAGTTACACCGTCAGTGCCATCATCCGTGAAACTCCGTGACTATTACATTGGAATATCATTATCCCCACTTCCCCCTCTGTTAAAGGGGGCACTGATACAATGACGACACATCACTAGAAAACTAAGAACAAGCTGAACATGAGCAGAATATGTACAAAAGATGAATTAAGGGGGAAACCAGAATGAGTGAATACAATCTGATGTATTAAATACATGATGAACCGAAGGGTGATGTTGGCGGCGATGGTAGCATTGGTAGTCTGTGAAGGCCTTTCACCCAAAGACCTTCTGATTCAGAGTCTGTAGACTTGTTCAGTTGCCACGCAGCGCATGGCGACAGCAACTGCTTACATCATTAGTGCAATCAAACGAACAAAAAGACTTCAGCAAAAAGGCAACAGAAACACTAACCAGTGTTTACACATACTGGGAAAAAACTGACAGGTGTATCAAAAATATCCATATACATAGTCGTCACTGTGAGTTCTTTATAAGACAATGAAATATTTTCCAGTTAACAATGAGGTTCGTGAAAAATTCCTATCAGTGAGATTACACTGAAAATATCGAAAATGGATATTTGTGAAGCAGGCAATGAAGCTGTGGAAACTGGAAACTGTGAAACTTTTTTTCAAATAAAAAAGAAATTCAGTGATGGGTCACTCCAGAAAAAAGAGAGAGAGAAAAAAAAGGCATGTATTTTGGTAGTAGTGTAAAACAGTCACACACATGTCAAAGGGAATATTTACAAAGTGGAGATCACTGTTCATATTTACACATTTACATACAACAAACCAAACCTTAAAGGAGACATGATTCCACCGGGGGCTACGCCTAATATAGGCTGATACAGTAAAATATATCAACTACACCTTCCCTCCATGACGGCAACCTTTGTCTCCAGGGGAATGGACCTGGAAAGTGTGAGGAGAAGGAGGAGGAGAAAGGGCCGTACTGATTCTAGAAATAATGAGACTCGACAACAGGTAATGTCACTGAGCAGATCTACATCTGCTGTTTTAGGCACCATGGGACAGACAGAGGTGGAACTGATTTGAACACCTCACACCAAACTTCTGTAGATGTGTGATCTTTAAACAGGAATACAGGGAAATCATGAACGAAGCTGTGTATACAGAAACTGAGTTCTCCAAGAACCCGTGAGTGGAATTGAAGAAAGTGCAACACTGCCCTCTTGTGTTTACATGTGTACACACTCATCATATGCAAATTCACAAGGGTTTACCATATCCAACATTCTATTGAGAGTATTATTGCCTTTGAAGAGAGAGTAGTAGAGTGGTCACTGTGGGGAAAAAACAAAGCAAACAACATGGGGGGGAGAATAAAAATATATTGTTCTTTAATTTGACTTCACTACCTTAGTGCACCATACCTTTTGTGCTCAGAAATCATCTTAGCACAGCAGTCTTTGGCTGCAGCTACCTTTCAATCGCTACAGGCTTACATGGATCAACTCTGTCTGACTGTGAATGTCACTAGAAACCAGTGCAGTGAGTCATGTTTGCTGAGTTCAAGTGTGTTAAGTGACAGACAAGGTATCCACAATTTTTTTTTTTTTTTTTTTTTTAAACACAGATAAAACATAAAAGGCTTTGATCCTCGCTGGGTGTCCACAGCTGGTGTGAAGAGGGGAAAAGGGGCTTACAATGATGTAAAATACAACCATAGGTAAATCAAAGTGTCTCCCACCCCCAAGCAAGAAGAGTCTGAGTGGGGACTGAGTGTCAACTTCTGCCAAAAAAAGAAAAAAATGCTGAAGCAGAAGGGTTGAAGAGGCCATGGAGTGGAGGTGAAGTGTCCAAAGAGGAGGATGAGGAGAAGGAGGAGGAGGAGGAGGAGGAGGAAGAAAGAGGAGGAGGAGGAAGGCAGAGTGGAGTCCCTGTGCTCGTTAGCCGGCTCGCCTTGGCTGGGCTAGCTCATCAGTGCTGCCGTGGCAGCCATCAGCTGGTCAGGTAACTGTGTAGTTCTCTAGAGTTGATGCTCAGGACCACACCCGAGTGGTTGCCTTGCAATATAAGGGAAGAAAAAACAGGATAGAGAAAAGCAAATGAAGGATAAGAAGTCAAATCATGACAAGTTCATTGGTGTTCCAGGGTTCTCTGTGGAGTTTTCTCAACAAAATACGTGTATCTTTGTGGCCTAATAAATTAACCCTGAATGGATCCTCCTCGTTCAACATGACACCTTCATTATTTGGAGCCCCATTTATTTGTGTGAAAAACACTTGCGCTTTTGTATTTTTTATATCATTTTTGTATTAATAATTGACAAATTGAGTTCAAATCTGCTCATCTAAACATTGCTCCAAAGCACAACTTGTAATCAAAACCTCCACAGGGTACCTTGTTATCACTTAATATCCATGCAAAGTTGACAATAATTCTTATGAGGGGCAAACAGAAAGTTCACAGACTGCTCCTGTTGCACAAGAAGGGAGCGATTTCCCAAGTTTTTACTCAAAATTGTTGTCAAGTTTCAGGTCCGTTGTGAAATCACAAGGTTATAGCTACCCCATGCTCAGTACACAACACGGTGCTGCGCTCTGTTCATGCCCATGAGAGAAAGTCGAGAAGCCTTTTGATCGCCCCTCGTATGTTTAAAATGTTGGTCACGCTCAGCAATGTAGTGGTAGATGAACGAGTAACTCTGTTCTCGGCATAATGACACACAACCAGCCTGACTTTTGACTTCAAAGGGATTTTGTTTTCTCACAATGACATTACTTTAGCAATGTGTAGCTACATTAAGACAGTGTTCATTCATGGAATCATTATTCATGTCTTAATCTTCCACTACATTGCTGATCCCACAGCATTTCATCACCATCAATAAGCATAGCCATCGTATTATATCGTATGTTAAGCATTGCACCATAAACTCTGATACATTTCAGACACTCACGAGCTTCTTATGTATGATTTAAATTCTTTAACATGGAAGCTGGATCTACAAGTGCAAGCATAAGTCCCATAAGTCGACATGATGCTGCATTCCCTACCTTTCATTCAGCATTATGGCACATTAATGTAATGCCATACTGCAGTAAGGATATAATTAAATGTGCTTGTAAAGAGAGGTGATGGACTAGAAAATGCCTTGTGACCAATCTCAGAGGTAACATTAAAGATCTGAATATTCATTGCAAAGCTCAAAGATCTTTAGCAATGCCAGTAATAAGAATTAAAACTCCTCCAGTACCTTGGTGTGTGTGAGCTGCTGTTGTTAGTGGCCTGGGTTTTAGTAGCAGTGGTTAGTGGTAGTCCTTATAAGGGAACGGAAGGCGGGGCTACCTCCTGCGTTACCTAGAGTCTGCGAGTCCAGGTCGTCGTCGATGAACTCCTCGCCCTGAATGATGTGCTGGGTGTCCTCGCTGTGGTTGACCGGGCTGGTCATCTCCTGCTCCTTCTCGTTGTGCATCTGGGCGTAGACATTACGGCTGCCAGGAAGCTTCCTGAAAAACAGCGGGGGATAGGCATCCTCAGTCCTAAACCAAGGACTGTGGGATTTGTTGTTTTCGTAAGATGGGGCTGTAGTTCTGCACATGTTTTGAATTCAAGTGACTTTTCGGGGGATGCTTGTGTTCGGAATGCGAGGAGGGGCTGCTGGTGACTTATTGAGGTGAAAAGAAAGCATGCAGTTACACACGGTATCACACCAGAAATCAACTGTGGACATTCATGCAAACTAATAGGGTTTGTGAGTTATGATGCTGTACGCGGTAAAGAGATTTGTCAACCATGAAAACTTTTTATATAGCACTTATACATTTACTTTAAAGTTGGAATGAGAACTGGAAAGGTTCATGTTTGAATAAAAAAAAAAAAACAGATATGACTTGATAATTGCTGTGTTCCAAATGACATGATTAGTGCACTAATAAATAGTACTCTTACTTATGTAGTGCAGAAATTTTGATTTATTTGAATTATTTTATGGGTTTTTTTGTACCCGCTGTTACACACACACACACACACATTGATTCTTCTGTCCAGCAGGAGCAGCGAAAGAAAGGATCAGCTGCAGCTTCTGCAGACACTATTAGATATTTTTTTTCACTTAAAGCTAATGTATCTCCATATTCTTAAGAAAAGAAAAGAAAATAATAATTTGATCGGTCTAAAACACTGAGTCATAAAATTGGAAAAACATGGAGGACTAACTATCATGTAATAGATGGACACCAGTGATAGCCCAATATCTTTCAATAAAAATGATTCTAAGAAACTGAAGAATATGTTATGATTTTTAATGTTGACTCGACTAGATGTTTTCTGTCTGAGAATCAGTGGGTCATCTGGGCTGACCAACACATCATAGCTCTTTAACTTGACATAGCTCACCTTTTGAACTTGTAGAGGATGAAGGAGCCGGTGGCGATGATGCTGATTAGGAAAAGGACTGCTAAAGCCCAAACACCTGGACTTCCAGCTGCTCCATGGTAGCCTGGAGTGATTAGACACACACATGAACCAGTGAAGAATGCATCATGGTTGCACAATGAGGAATACAATTTGATAAAACAGCGCAGCTGTAGGCAAATCCAGTAAGTATACTGAAGACAAAGAAGATCTAGAGTCAAGAACAGCAGGAACAGAAAGGCAGCTGTGGCATTCACAGGAGATAAAGATGTTTAAAACGACTGAAACAAGGGTTTTTTTTCTGGAAGAAGCCACCCTCCACAGAAAGCACAGCTATTCTGAACACAGTGAAAGGTAGTGAGGTGAAAAGGCCCAGCATAGCACAACACAGAAAGGCTCAGACTGGAGAACAATTGTATTTGTTTTGTTGGGAAACCAGAGAAGAAAAAGGCACAGGGGTCAAAGTTGAAGCAAGAGTGTTGAGGCTAAATGCTTTCATACAGAAAGCTGCAGGTATATCGTTCATGAACGCACCATTATCAGTCGCCGTAGCTGTTGAGTCATTAGCAATTAGACCTAGTCCTTGGAAATAAACCAATAACATGCAATTATCATTTAAAAAAAATTATAATGGCACTTTTAAAAAGCAGACAATATTTTAAATAGTGCAATATTTTAAATAGAATACCTGCGTTTGGGTCAGCAAGCATCACCAGCACTTGTAGACCTCCTCGCACCACAAAGCTGACGTTGTTGTCATTGAAGGCCTGCATGATGGCAGGAATACGCTGAGGATAAAAAACAATATCAGCTGAATGCAAGATACTTTGTTTTCCAGGAAACGAGGGAGGTGGAATATAAACAAAATAAATTACAAAGTGCAAAATGTAATTCTGCCCCAATAAGTCTTAATGCTGTACAGGTTTATTATATGTGTGTGTATACCTTATCTATAAACATGCTCCTCTTGGCCGGTTTGCTGTCCAGTGGGAGGACGTACAGGTTAGCAGTAGTAGGGAGGCCAGGTTTCACCACCGTAACCAGGGACTCCTGAGGGACACCTGTGATCTGCGGTCAGATGGTCACAAGTCAGTCACATCTTTTACCGGCAATGTGGAACTTTGCCTCCCACTTCTGCCAGTGAGAGCAATTACATAAACCCTGTTGACATGTGCCACATATAAGCTCTGCCATAACCTACTCTGTTGCTACTGTTGCATCTGTAAAATGACAAATAATTTGTGGATAAATTAGATAAAAGGTGCCACAAGCCCTGTGCAGTGACTTGTTTCGCTGTTAGAATTTGGTGCATTTGGTCGAATGACATTTGGAAAGTATAGAAAAGCTGCTTATTTCATCCCAACTCAAGTTAGCGTAGACCTAAACGGAAAGTTAGCCAGTTCAGCCAGCCATTGAGTATGGCTTGTTTGCTTTAATTCTGAACACACAGGAACACATCACCAGACAACAGATGTAAAAAACTATGTTTACTGTAAAATAGAGATTTTTAAGGCATTGGTGGGTTTATTTAGCGTTGAGGGAACTCATTTGGGAAGGGCTTGACTGTAGCGGCTGTTCATTAAATTGTAAAAGTCCCGCACCATAAACTACTGCAGCTTAAAAACTGCACTAATGAATATTACAATATAATATACTGAAAAAAGAAGCTGCTAGTAACGACAAACCCAGAAGCCTCGTTGTTTTTGTTTTAGCTGCTCTGATTAACCTTTATTCCAACCACAACAGGCAGCGGCTGTTAAGAAAAATGTGAAGCTTGAATAAAGCCATCGTTTAATGCTACCTGCTTATTACTAATTATCAAAGACATTTAGCTGGTGAACATTTAGTCGCTAAAGCACTCAAGCTCCAAGGAGAGTGAATGCTGGCTTTGTTGTGTTTGTTAGGTGGACACAAAAACAAGTCAAATGAATGTCAATGTTGCTTGTAGTTAACTGCTTGCCAACACCTGCCATAACGGCATGAAGAGAAATACAACTTCATTTTTGATATTTAAATCACATTTTTTAAAGCTTTTTTTTTTAGTTATTGTTTGACCTATTTTTGTGTCATAGCTGTCGCGCATCTTTCAGTCTTTCAATGTTTCAGTCGGCCTGTTGACATTGTACATGTGAACCCGTACACCTCTCTAACACAGGTAACCAAAGTCTTTTTTTTTGTTTTTTTTTAATTTTTTACATTAGATTATGAACACCTATTTAAGCGAAGCAGGTGTAGCTTGTGCTGTTCTGAAATCTTAATCCATCTATTTACAGTGTGTTTGTGGTCCTTTCCCTTTAAAGGCCTACCTTAGCCAGCAGTTTGTTGACCACTTGGCCGATGTCATCTCTCCACTCTGGGATGTTTGGGTTGAAGCGGTCCAGGTTCCTGCTGAAGCTCAGAGGGATGACCTGGAAGTTATCTGGGGGAAAAGTCATCACAGTTATGATCCCAAACTCTAACTGAATCATTGCTGAAGTATACAGTGAAAAAGAAACCACAGTGATGCTTATTGAGTGCTGAAATTTGACCAGCAAATATAACAGTAACCGCAGATGTTGGAACACGATGCATATGCTGAATGAGCATTGCATTGCTGGCATTCACCTTAGAGGGAAGATGTGAGAAAAAAAAAAAAATCAGTCAGCTCAGGCAGATGTGCATTGTTAGCATAAGCACTGAAGTTGCTGGCTGACCCACAGCATACAAAAGATGTCCAGGAGTATATCCAAAAAACAGGAATATTTTGAGCAGAATTGTATGGACCATACAACTGTAATCAAAATAGCCTGAACTGGATCGCAGTTATAATTCATACATACAAATCAGCCTTAATGTTACATTACTGCAGAGCTTCAAACAGCAACTACACTCTAACTTTCTTAAGATACAAGAGCATGACGCTTATAAAAAAAAAAAAAAAAAGCATGTCTGCTTTAAGCAATCTGTCATAATTCATCCTCTGACACACTTACTAACAATAACGGTTGAGATCATAATATTTTAAAGCAACAGTGGAAAACTGTCAGGCAGCATTTGCCTCAGAATTCGAATGAGTCATAGACCAGGAATAAGTTTGACTTTTGTTCTGATTGAAGAATTTCAGAATGTTGACGACGCCGTCTACTGCAGACAACCTGAGATGCAGTTAAAAGCTTTGGAAAAAGCCACAGTAATATGAATACATGTTTTGTGTGTGTGTGTGTGTGTGTGTGTGTGTGTGTGTGTGTGTGTGTGTGTGTGTGTGTGTGTGTGTGTGTGCTTGTGTGTGTGTGTGTGTGTGTGTGTGTGTGTGTGCGTGTGTGTTTCTAAGGGAAAGAAAGAACTTCAGTGCTGAACAATTTAAGCTTTAAGCCAACTGTTATTTTTTTTAAGGTATTGCATTTTTTAGTGTGAATGGATCGATTAATTCTAGCTTTTGTCTCTTTGATCAGTTGGCAACTTAAACCTTCACAAAAACTACCTTTTTTTTTTTTACTTATTTACTAATGAGTGTAAAGTTTCAACTCTGGATTATTTACCATTTAATGACAAAATGGACAGAAATGGAGAAAAACACAAGTTATTGTGATGCTGCATCAATATGAAAACATTGCGTTACCATAGACTCGGACAGTCCTGGTGTCCTGCACCATGGATCGGCCATTGGATGCCTGGACTGTGACTGAAACGTCTCCTGTCTCTGGGAAACGAGTCAGAAGGCTGTTCTGCAGAGTCAGCGTGGGCTGCATGAAAAAAAGAAAATGACTCTTTAATGTGGAAAGTGCTGCTGGTACTTAGCATCACCTGAATTTCTAGTTTCTCTGAAATCTCCAAAACCTTTGAGCCTATTTGATCTTGTTGTTTTCGTTGATGAACTTTGCTATAATCAATTTCATTTTCATGTGCAGCAGACAGCTGTTTTCCACAACCCATTGGAATCTATTTGTAAGCAGTAAGCAGGGGATGTTAGCAACTAGTCAGTGAACTTTGTGGGACATTTAGCAGCAAAGTTTAGCAAATATTTTTCCAAGGGGTTGGTGGAGAGCAAAAAGAGAGCTAAATGGCCAATTCAAATGTACTTAAATCCATCAGGTGAATTCATACACGAATACATGATACTAACGTGAATGCTAATGTATCTCTTTGGATTTGTAGAGACAAATATATTTTAATTTGAGATGACATTTGTAGCGTGTCCTTTACCTGCAGGCTGTCTCCTATCCACCAGTAAAAGATAGTCAGGTTAGCTTCAGTGGGAAGAACTATGGCTGTCAGATTGACCTCATTGTTCCTCCCAGCGATGGGAACCACTTCCAGGTGTACTTCCTGTAGCGGGGCTGCAAAAGATGAAAAAAATAGTTTATTTGTTGAGAAAGCCAATACTTTCATTTAAACTCAATAACAATGCAAATAAGTGTTTTTTTTTTTTTTTTGAACACCCTATCAATAGAGAGAGTTCCATAAATGACACCATTTCTGTTTAGGAACACTGCTAGACTAGAGGTACAATATCTGGGGTCAAATCTAGTTCAATCTTAAAACAACAAGGGCAGACTGCTCAAAAGATTATTCATTATCAGTTTATTATCAAACACACAAAGAGGGCAGCACTTTGAGTTCTAACGCTGTACAAAGACACATCAAAATCAGAATCAGAATCTGGCAAAGCTAGACATATACAAGATAAATGAACCAACTGCAAAAGATCTTTGGTTAAGTTTTCCTCCATCAGGCATTAAAATAAATTGAGGTCAAAGAACTATGGAGGTTGCTGAGTGATTATCAGTGTTAAGGACTATGGAAAGCAAAACTTCACTACATCCCAGATTCATGAGGCTTTCTAATCAACAATACCCCAAATAAAACATAAGGCGCTTGACTGGGAGGCCGACCTGTGACTTGGATGTACATGGTGGCCTCGTCGTGGCCTGCCATGTTTTCAGCCTTCACAGTGACCTTGTAAACGCCTGGCTTTTCATAGCGGTGTTGGATAGGTTCATCTGTCACTGTCAGGTTCTGGTAAATGGCCCGAACCCCATCGCCCAGGTCCACCTGGTACTTGGTGCTGCTAGTTTCACCCTGTTAGGAAGAAACGAGGACTTTCAACTGATTCAAATCAAATAAAGAAGGAAGAACCCGACAAGAAAACAGCTTTTATCCTACCTGCTCCTGGTGGACAATGAATGTGATGTCATCACCAGGCGCCACGGCCAGCATCTGCCCTTTGATGCCAACCCGTAGTCCTTTAGGGGGCAACAGAGGGCAGCTGTGTTGTTTGGCATTCTGCTGCTTGTTTAGCCCTGCTTCACATGAGTTCAAAATGACCTTCCTGTAACTGAAACACAGCAGAGGACAGTGCAAGTCAGAACATGAAGTTGGATGAGTCTTTACAGAAAAACTTCAACAATTCGGGAACTAAACCGAGAGGGAGGTTAGAGTCGATATTAATCTCATATCTGCACCGAGGACATAGCTGGAATGAAGATTGGAAATGTGGGGAATTAACAAGCCTAACGATGTCAAAAGTACAAAAATACAATACAATTCTCAGGTTAACATGTTCTGTCTGCTTATTCTGAAATGTCATAAAGACAATTTAAGTAGCATTGTATTCTTGCATGAGCCATTTGTCATCCTGCTTCCAGTTTTTATGGTAAACTAATCTCACCAAAACCAGAGATTCATTTCAACCATTTAATCTCACTCGGGGGAAAAAGGCACATAAACTAATTTTCCAAAATGTTAAACTTCACCAACAATGGTCTTAGGTTTGTGTCTTACCTCCTTATATATTATGTGTGTATTGGTTATATATAGCACTAGAATACTGTGTTCTCCCCCACAGCATTTCATTGTTTTTGATATATAGTGAATATGACAAATACTCTTGAATGTATGTGTGAATGTACTCTTGAGTGTCCGTTTTTGTGTCTTAGTAGTCGGGGGAATTTGCAACCTAGTCGTCCTGTTAACACCTAGTAGCCCCTAATAACACAATCATTTCATTTTAGGGTGAAGACTTTGTTTAAAGGTCCCATATTGTATAAAATCACCATTCTGTTTATTTTTTTGATGATCAGCTGGTTGAGGTGGTATATAAATTTGATCTTTCTTCCGTAAGTTTGTGATGTCACAAACTAATGCTCTTATTTGTCCTACTTCCAGCCTCAGCACGGCCGACTATTCATAGTGTTCATTCAGTCATTGACCTAGCAAGCTAAAACAAACCTGTGGTTGACCTGGGTGCACATCGCTCAGAAAAGGGTCAACCAATCACAAGAGATGGTCATTGATATCAAGGCGATGTTTTTACATCTTCTCTTTCATATTGACAGGATTTTTGGTCCTTAAAACCACAAAAATATATCTTATGGATATAAGAAGTCCAAATAAAACACTGGAAAAGTGTAAAACATGGGACCTTTAAGGTGAGCGTAAGTAGAGAAGAAGGGATGTATGTGTTTGTGGACATGCACAGACCCAGTGCTGGACTCATAGTTTTGTCCGAGATGGCAGTCTTCGGGTGGTGAATCCGGGTCGTGCCAGAAGTCAGCGAAGCAGCGATCGCTTTCCGTGTGGGAACGCTCAAAACCGTAGTCACTACACACACCACAGACACACAACAAAAACGGAGTTTTTACAACTGCTATCTATTCGTATAAGAAATAATGCACGGTAAAACGTGGCGGTCTGTGAAAATAATGAACAAAGTGGAGGCGTTAAAGGTAACGCAGCAGGAAGCATAGCTGTTACTTATTACTGTTAATTAATTATACTGTGATGCACAGTGATTCTGATAATTGAGAAACGTGTCTTTTCCACTTGCATTTCTATGATGATGTATCGAAAATTGTACAGAAGAATTATTATTTGCGAGTGCATCCTTTGTTCTTCTTCACACACTACATATATGCTTTATGCTCTGTCTTCTACAGTTTTCAGACACAACAATCCCGGAAAATTAGTCTGATCTGTAGTCTGTTCCCTGTTTTATTAAATATGTGGCTCACCAGTTGAAGTCTTTCTCGGTGCACTGGCAGGGTTTGGTGGTGAGAGTGGAGGTGTAGCTTTTTCCTTTAATGCAGAATGCTGAGTCCTTTCTCTTCCTGAACGTCTGCTCCTGGCCCATAATGCACTTGTCTCCCTGAGGGTGAGACAAGCTTACTCAGTTGCCACTTCATTATGTACACTTATATGATCTAATGCAATACGATGACTGCTCTGTGATAAAGGTCACAATGATGACCTCAGTTATAAACAGTTACATTTACAGATGATTTTAACACAAAATCAACTTCGATTTTAAAATGCTAAAAATGTATGGCAGAGCTGTTGTATTGCATTAGAGTAGATTACACAGGAGGACTTTAAGAAACTTGCCTTTGTATGTGTTCGTATTGTATTTGCGTGCGTGTGTGTGTGTGTGTGTGTGTGTGTGTGTGTGAGTGTGATTACCTGCAGGTCTGTGAGTTGCCAGGACTCATAATCGGACTCAGTACACTGACGGGGGAAAGACTGTCTGAAGTCCACTTTGACGAGCTCCCAGTCTGACCTGTAGCTGATGTGGCCAAACACCCTGCCCACATACATACACAAACACAAACACACACACACACACACACACACACACACACACAGATTTAGCTTAAACAATTTTCTAAGTGGCTGATCTGAAACATCCCAAACAGCTGATGTCCCAGCTGTACGTTACCGGTATGCTGGCTGGCAGTTTGTGTTCAGCTCAGCCTCTGACTGACCTCAGAGCTCCCCAGAAGCTCTGTTCTGCTTGTTATGTCCCTCCAGTCTCATTCTCATTTACTTTATGATAATTAAGCAGTTTTCCCACTGAATTTTTTTTTTTTTTCTTCATATACAGTCAACCATCTTGAGTTTGGATAACAGTGCTGCCTCTATAAATCATTGTGTGTTCTTTCACACACCATGTGATTGGGAAAATTTACCCAAATATAAAAGTATTCCTTTAATATCAGGGGTAAAACAATACCACCATATCATCAACCTGATGAAGTGGTATTCTCCAATATTCTCACCACTTCAATCCAGCCTGAACCTTGCTGTTGAGTGGGAGCAGTGGTAACTGAATTTTGGCTTTTAGTGACAAGTAGGACTGGATAACCAGTCAAACACCAAATCCATGTCCTTTCTTTTCTGAAGACTCTGCAAGTCATCATCCATCTCTTTACCTCATGATATAAAGTGGGCTAATTTTGACATCCAAATCAAGTGGTCTCTTAAATGATGCAAGCTCCAACACTGAGGTAATCTGTACCTAAACTGTTGTGCAGCACTACATGTGGATTATTTCTCCACTGGGAGTTGAAATGAACTCAGTGGTGAGAACCTCTGACTGAGCTCCAGTTTCCACTCCTCTCCACTAGATGGAGACGTTCTGCAGTACAACACACGCAACGAGTTCCATTCCCATTTCTGAAGTCAGCTGTCTTTTCCTTGTGTGTCAGTCAGAAACGTTTTTTGAAGCCGATTTATGTGACTCAAGTCAGTGACACCCACATATGTTGCTGTGCCGGCGGCGGCCCTCGATCACCTCGTTAGAGTGCACGGTGAGCATGACTAATGTTATCTTTACCGGGGGTCGTTAGAGGCAAGGGGTGGATGTCTCAGCTGTGTTTTCAGTGCTTTGAGTGCTTTTCTCTCAAGTGGCAGCAAAATTGTATTTTAGCCAATCATCAAAAAATGTTGCACATTAAACCAAAATGATCTTCATGGCTTCATACCAAGAGAAGCAAGTACGCAAAAGGTGAGGTGAACTCATCTTTTACATCCCAAACAACGGGCTTCAGCAGGATATACTTATTTTCTTGTGTCAATTGGCCCATACACACATACAATTAATTCCTATGTTTTAATAGTTCTTATTAATTAATAGTTCCCAGCAGCCTCGGAGTTAATCTAGAACTTTTTTTCGGAGTTTTGAATAGGCACTCCAGCTCCAAAGAGCTCTGTTAGTGGACAAAACAACACTCCAATCAGCTCAGTGAAAACAAATACCTCAGTACAAGCTCCTCTTGTTAGAAATACAAAGGTAAGGAGAAGAAAACACGACAAAGGGCGTGTTTGACAATCATTTGCTGGAGAGTTTTGGTGCACAATGAGACCAGAGGCAGATATTTATTTGAGGGAGGATATGTTTGGTTTTGTAAGCATGTTTCTTGCGGTGCATAGTGCAGGAAACTGGAGAGCCAAAGGGTTTAGCAGTAAAAGAATGAGCTGGCTGATGATCTCACACAGCAGCATGTGCAGTAGAAGCCCATTGTTAGTCTGTCCAGTCTCTGATATCTGACCAGCTGTCATTAGTATGAGTTGTGAACGAGCTCTGCTCCCCCACCTGTCCTTGGCACTAAGTCACTGCTCAAAGACTTCATTATGGGATGGCAGGCTGTGCAGTCAAAAATCGAAACTCAGTGGCAAGGAAATAGACCCTGGCTAATCTGTCTGACATGAGCTGCCCTCAACACCCCTCCGTGGTCGCCGACCCTATCTCGCTGGAGCCAGATGGGCAACGTATATATATTTATATACGTGTGTGTGTGTGTGTGTGTGTGTGTGTGTGTGTGTGTGTGTGTGTGTGTGTGTGTGTGTGTGTGTGTGTGTGTGTGTGTGTGTGTGTGTGTGTGTGTGTGTGTGTGTGTGTGTCAACCCAGAGGGTGTGTGTCTGACATGGCAGATAATGGTGAGTGAGCCTGAATGTCCGTCTCCTCCTTGTGTGTCTGTGTGTGCGTATCCATGTGTGTGTGTGTGACTATCTCTTTGCCCTTCTTAGCGGATTACAGCTGGAAGCCAGCCTTATCTGTGTGCCAGGGCCTAGAGTCTGAGATGATGTGACAAGTCTCACTCCAGCTAACTTACTGATGGAGAGATTGGGAAAAGAGAGGGAAGGACTAAAAAAAAAGTAAAAACCCCTAAAAGACAGGAAATCTTGAAGCCTGACAATCTGGAGTTGCTGATGGCTGATATTTTGTGTGAGCATTCAATGTTCTTAAATTTGACCATTTTCATGACAAAGAATTGGCCAGATTGAGGTTTGTATAAGAAGATAATAATAGCAGCAGCAGCCATGATAACGGTCTTGTGAGGCTCCTGATTACACAACAGAAACCATTTAAATATTCCTGTCCTTAAATCAGAAGCACAATGGGTGGAAAACAAAACATTTTGGTCTTGCTATAACCTAAATCAAAATCGTTTCAAGGAGAATTTTGTTTCATCAAAAACTGAATTTGTTAGACAAACTCAGCAATAGCACAGTGGGGTGCCGGTGTTAGAATATCTTGTGCATAATTTTATTTCAATTTGACTAATGCTCTGCCAGACAGATTTGGAATTTGTTCTTTTGCAGTAGAATTTCAGTGGTTTTACTTTTCTTTTAAGTGTTTTATACATTTTTTTGATGCACTGCATACGTTTGCAGGGTTCACAATGTTGTCCGACATGTAGTTTGAACAGACCTTAAATCTGTTCAGCCGAAGATAATATGATGCTTCTGCAATCTGATGTAGCCAAAGTGGGTGGATCTGCTGAAACAATCTGATACTCAGGCTCAAGATCAGTCGGATACCGACCAAAACCATGGGTTGGCTATTTAGAGAAAAAAAATATAGTCCCGTGTAATCAATTAGCCTAAATATCATGGACATGCTTGACTCAACTTTGAATGACATGCCATACGCAGATTTGCGTCGTGATCAATAACACAGATGTGACATGAACAACAGCTAGAAAGTGAGTGACACATGTCAGCATGTGTTCATCACGTCAGGGGCGTGGAGTTATTTCAAGCTCAAGGCAGAAAAAGGAGAAAAAGCAGAATGCAATGTATTCCTTGCGTGTGTTTTGAGGTATGGCCGCGACTTTGGAAACTTCAACACCACAAACATGATTAAACACCTGCAGAGGTATCATGGAACGGAGATAACAGAATTTATACAGGCAGTGAGTGCCAAGATGAAAAGTGTGCTGCAACAACAAAACTCGAAACGGTTTCGGAAGCACGAGAAACTCCCTCCACACAACCACACAAAGTTAGATCAAACATAAAAAGTGTCAAATAAGTAAAAGCATGATTGCAATTTCATTTTGAAATAGTTAGAAAATAATGCTATGGTTTCTTTCACAACTAACATGTGGAGCTCAGATGAGAGTCTAATGTCACTACTATGTCTGAAATGCAGTGGATAGGCCATAGACTTTCTAAAAGTGGACATAACTATACCGGGTCTGAAATGTGAAGCCATTGCGGAAATATCCACTACGGGCTGCCGACACAAAGCTTTCCGCTCCATAGACTCCCATTTCACTTTTGTAATGCAATACAAAGTCACAATTTATTTTCCACAAGTCATTATGGTGTCCTTCTCTAAATTCAATCCTTAGTGTTCTGGTGATCCACTTGAAAATAAACCCATCTTTAACAAAATATTAGGCCTCAAAAAGCGGTATTTTTGCGGGCGTGTCTGTTTGATTGACATGCCTGGGATGCAGTTAGGTTTCCGGTATAAGGGGGTGGGCAGTGTGTCCTTGGGTTCTCAATCAGATCTGACTCCATCTGAGTGACATTTCAAAGTGATCACTTCTGGCTCTAAAAAAAAACAAGATGACGAAGGCCGAAATGCCACAGTTGAGGCTTCAACGCTGCACAAACCAATGCGTCTCGTCATGGTATGCTGCTCCTTGGGATAGACTCAGGTTTTACTTTGCAAAAAGCAGTGCTGCAGGCTGAGCAGTCTTGTGGCTCACACACAGGAGAATCCATCTTTACAGCAACAGGGGAGATTTTAAATGCAAGGGAAATTAACAAGATGGAAGTCTATGTCATTTTAAAAGACAATACAAGTAACGTAATAAAAGCAATGGATTGCCTTGGAGTTGCCAGTTTAGGATGCTTCGCGTATATGCTGTGACTTATTGTGAACGAGGGACTGCTACCAAATCGTGATGAACAAGTGAAGAACTGGCTATCAACAGAAAATGATGGTTGACTTCCAGGCAATTTCCACTCGTCTATTTACCTTCAGAAGACATTCAAGTGGAACTGAATCTGCCCTTAAGCGTCTGCAAGAAGATTCAAGATGTACAAACGAGGTCGAAGAGTATACAGTATATTATATGATAGAAAGCCTCATTGCACAAATGGGCCCTGACCTAGTAGCCGTATTGAATGCAAACCAGTGGGGGGGGGGGGGGGGTTGCTGGAAAAGCACATCTGCTGTCAGAGGTAGCCCCTTTTGAGGAGTTGACACAGCAGACAAACTCTTCTGCATCTAATAAACACATTCTCATTTTAAAAAGGGAATCAAAACCATGAAAGGGACCTTCCTTGATGTTCACTGATGCTTTATTTTTTTATTTTTTTTTATATCTAGCATTAGCCTTCATGGGATTAATCACTTGATATTAACAGTAGGCTAATTTTAAACTCCTTTTCTCATTCTAGGTACATAAATGCAGAAACCTCAAGACATGCCAAAGATGCATTAATGACAGAGTTGAGGACCATGTCAGAAGCCTCAGAGCCAGAGAAGAAGACTCCAAAGGTGGAGGCTGAAAGCAAGAGCAGACTTGGAAACTTTTTTGCTGAAATCCTTGAGGAACGCACAGTAGAACCAGGTCCTGAGTTCACCACAGCGAGTCAACTATTCAGCATTCGGACAGTCCACTGTTGTACTGGAAAATCAACCAACCTCATGACTACTAGATATCTCTGTGCAGCTTCAACAAGTGTGGAGAGTGAAAGACTCCTCACCATCTCCTGTCTTTATTATTGATGTAGGGAGAAGCAGGCTGAAAGATGAAAGATTGAAATGCTGATCTTAGTATGGAATAATCTGCTCCTCATGTTAAATCCAACAAATTTAGATCACATAAGGACTAAAGAAGATGGATCAGTGGTTTTTGTGACTGTTTTTAAAAGGCAGGCCTGCAGCTAAGGCTCTGTCTTATCATCTTATTGTTAGGATTCCTGTCTGATCCTACTGTGTTTTCCTCTGTTTTACCCCCGATCACCTCTCCTCCTGTGTCCTGTCATTCCCATTTAATAGATAGATAGATAGATAGATAGATAGATAGATAGATAGATAGATAGATAGATAGATAGATAGATAGATAGATAGATAGATAGATAGATAGATAGATAGATAGATAGATAGATAGATAGATAGATAGATAGATAGATTTCACTTTGCAATCTAATTGTTTGAGTGTTTTGGTATGACCAGAAATTTGGTATCACATTTTGTCAAGCTTCTGATGGTTTCTTTTTTTTTTTTTTTTTTTTTGCATGACTGGATCATTTTAGTGTTTATAGTGACTTAATCTACTGTCAGGAGTACAGAGAAAAAAATGACAACATTTTATTGTTATGTACATTTTGCACACCTGGATAAAGACTCGGTGTGAATCATTATTTTCTACTCTTACCTGGTATTTTTTTTAGAAAAAAACCAACATATTATTACACATTCTTAGACATTTCTGTACATAATTTTTCCTGCTACAAATGTGTCTTGCTTTTAACAGACTGTTATGCTTCCTGGCTATAGCTAGCTAGTTTACCCAGCATGCATTAGTGTTGTAGTTTTGTAGATGTACGATTATTAGTGCTACAAATTGTTTATGCGTCACAAATTGTCGTGCACCATATTGCTCTGCCCTGATAGAGTTAGCTGTGGGTTACTCATTGTTGTGTTGTGAAGTTGCCTTTAGTAGTGCTTGATGCAGTGAAACAGCAGTTACTTAGACTTTTAATCATATGGGAACATGTAATACCCTGCCGTGCGCAAAGTTAAAGCAATTACTTTTTCTCATCCAGAATGGCATATGAGGTAAACCTCAATTCATACAGGCAATTAAAGCCAATATATGCCAGATGGACTGCGGCGCTGCTCAACACGGGTTCTGACCAATCAAGAATCCTGCTGTAAATTCTGAGTGTGAGGAAGTCTACGGGATTAGAAACGGTATGAGCAGATACTCAAGGTTGAGGTGTCAGTATTTGTATCGTACATGTAAAAGTGGTATTGCTGCTGATACAAAACTTCTGACAACAAACAAAGATACCCCTGAGTTTTGCAAAACCTCATAATTTGATTCAACTAACAATGCATTTTTGCGCAGGGAAAAATAATAACGACAGTGTGTGTCAGTGAGTAGTACTAATGTTATAAGGCTATTGCTCCAGGGTCAATATGGAGAGGTGAATAACAGTGGACAATAGTGTGTAATTAGATGTTTAAACATTTACATTTAAGCGAGATAAATGGTAGGTAGGTAGGTAGGTAGGTAGTGCAATCACTCTTCCACCAAAATACAGAAGTCTAACATGCTAAATGGTATTTGGGACTGGGACACCGTTTAGTAAGGTGCACCCTTGACTACTGTAAGTTTTGCTGTGTTGCACCAGAGGGTGAGTATTTGGCAGCACCCCCAGGCACTCCTTAACATAGACTGCCTCTCACAAGTGGCCTCAGTTCCTTTAATTTTTCTTGAGTCCAAAGACTGTAGTTTTAGGAATTTTAGACTTCCCCTTAGATTTTAGTTTTGTGTTAAGGTTTTATTTTAGATTAAAATGTAATAAAGATAATTTGAATTCCCTTATTGGTTTTGCTGATTTTCATTTTGTTAACATTCTTCCCTCCCCAGCAGCTGCAAATAATAAAGTGGCAGGGACCTGCCACGTTACTATTTTGCCACTTCAATAAAACATTTGGGGTTTATTTGGAAACGCATCTCTTTCTTCTCATAGTAATGAGCCTGTGCACCTAACTGATCAATACCATACTCAAGATTTGTGTAAACTGTATTTCCTGGGGTGCAATTCCCCAGGTGGCGTTGTCGCTCCAAATCTCCATTGTGCCCTCGCCACACATTGCAACATTATTAATCCTAAAGTAAAGTTGTGGCAGATTGTAGACTATCCTGTCATGAACTCAAGCCGTGGACACGTGGAACTTTGAGCCATTCGTTGTTGCGCTAGATGTAAAGTCAAGGGATCACTAGTCAGTTCGATTCATCCTCTAGGGATTATATACATGTCTGCAGACAATTAAATCAGTTCAGCTGTGAATTACTATATTTCACTCCTGAGTACAGACAAGAGCCAAGCTGCTAGAGTGGCTGTAAAATGCTAATTCTACAACATATTCATGAATATTTTAAAGATGATTCTTATAAATAACTTGTGTAGGCCAGTGTTGATCATTTCCATAATATATGCATTAATACATATGAAAGATGCAATTATAAACCTGCAACTGATGTCTAAGTTTTAATAAGCGAACATCTACCAGACTATGGTAATGGTCTACACCTGGTGGAGCCCGGCAGAGAGAAACACACTGCTGAACACACTGATAAAGTGGAACTATAGGAATAAAATGTCAGCGAGGAGAAAAGCGAGGCGGGGAAGGGAGGACAGGGGGCATGTATGGGTCTCCTCTCCCATCAACCTCTGCTGTAATGGCAATCTGGAGGTGAAGAGCGAGAGATGACGGCTTTGCAGGAAATAAGTAGCGCGACCAGCTGCTGTTAGCGCCGCGGAATTGCCCGCGCCGCTCCAACAGATCGCGAGGGAAATGTTGTGATGGAAAGAAACTTGAGCTTCCTTGACTGTGGTGTATGGCCTAGACCCTCTCTTACAACTCATTAGAAGCAAGCAAAGAGCAGGAAGTTTGTAGGAAGCACTAAGGGGTTAAAATATAGAATGTGTAGGGGATACTATGAATTTATCTTCGGCTTCCACAGTTTTCTCAGTTGAATATATTGTAATCTACCATACAATGCATGGATGTAAGCTTCCTTGTAGGTCTTTGTAAAAGTTTTCAGACCATTTTTAGAGAATTCAGCTGAACCCATAGAGATTTTAATTTTATTATTCCTGCAGCAGCCCTGAAATTGAACAGTTCTCTGTTGAAATAGGGATCTCACTCACGTCATAACCAGAGTCTCGTCTCCTGGCTCACTTAGGAGTCCATCGACGAACACAGAGGTGCTGGTGAAGTTGTGAATGTTCCATGTCCGTCCTTCATCAATGCTAAACCTGTGGAGAAAGAGGAAGTGTTCTCAATCAACAATTCTTGAAAAAAGACACGTGAAACTGTTTTCAGATGAAGCCATCGTTGGCTATATTACAAATCTCTCCGAGGAAATCAACCACCGACTTCTCTTGTCTAACTGGCAGATAAAGAGTTTAGAAGGCTGTGTCCTTTTCATAACTTTTCAAAACTAAAACCACAGAAAGAAATTGGTTAATTGTGCTCTGATATTAACTACAATTGTTAACATACCTGGCTTACCATCTTACTTTCTGCAGTAGCAACCAGCTGAGGTAAAGCATACATCAATAAAACCCAAATGGCTAGCGCATTCACAGTATTTCTCCATTGTAATGAAACCAGCTTCAGTTTAGTCTTAACTTTGGCCAATGTTGGCACCTCTGTTCCTTTTATTGGATTAGGGTAAATTGGGCATTTGGCAACCACATCAGTTAGTACTGATCCTGAAAAAGCTTTGTTTTTAACTTCAAAAGTAACACCATACGGTTAGGAAATACACATAGTTGGTGAGATGAAAAGCTGCCCTTTGGCCCACTGGACATTTCCATCCACAGAAAGATTAATTATCGAGAAAAAGATACATTTTTATGTGAAGTGTTTTTTGTTTTTTTTATGTATTTGCTGATAATGAGATGATCCTTCTTGTGTAACAGTGTTTGGTCTTAGAGTTTCCTTCAATCCTAACTCAAAATGAAGAGTCTGAAACAAACAAAAGGAGCCATCTGCTCTGCTTTATTCACTGTGCCAACAACTCCTGCAGTCAACAGTGGCAGCAGGGCTGAGTACGTTTGACTGTGTGATGGAGGAGATCAATGTGGAATCGAACAGTGTGTGACTTGCACTGCAGGCTGTGTGTTTTAATGATGTTCTAACAAAGACTAAAATAAGATTATCAGCAGGTAAACATGCACAGTGAGGAGAAAACAGAATGGCTTTACAAAGCTACTAAATATGCTGTTGCTCGGCCTCAAATGCATCGAACTAAGTGGTATCGAATCTTAGTGTTTGATGCCTCTTGTCTCATGACAGAATCAGTTGGGTGCCCGGGTCTGTAATCGTCTGAAATGATTGTAGCGATCATTTAGGTGTGTGGGGGTTTGCATTTCTCTCAAGCTCTGTTATTTTCATTCTGCACACACTTTCCTCTATCAACTTTACATGTGTTCAATCTAGTACAACACAAAAAGGATTCCATAAGAGACTGGCCAATGTTTTTGTGTGAACACGACAAAGACACTTATCAGACACAGAGTTCTTGGAGAGAGATCGAGAAAGCAGTTAGAAGCAGCCAGGAGGAGGCTGTGATGGCAGGATTTTTGCCCAGCCTTTGAGTGTAGTCATTTGGATTGGCTATAAAAATGTTTGCCCTTGGATATGATTAGAGAACACATGGCACCACCAGTTTGTTTGACGCATACGTATACCTTAAACGTCTTTTATGATGATGCTTCAAGAATTTGCAAATTAATGGTTTATCCCTGAGCAGACACAAACAATTTCACACCTCAAATAATTTGGTCTGGTAAAGGAAAAATGTTCTCTGGTACAGATCATGTTCATTCGGAATTCGTACAAATGATACATAAACAATACGTTATATTTACTGACACATTTACTGAATGATTGGAAAGTTTTGATGAACTCATTCCGCACCATTAGCCCATCATTCAATTATTGAGACTGGCAGCATTCTACACTTGATATATTTGTTTATTTCAGTTAGTTTAGTTAACTTCAGTAACGCTTAGTAACACTAATTAGTGTTACAAAGCACTCACCAAGAGTTCTACTATGATCTTCTGAGGCGTCTGAGGGAAAACATTTAACACCAACAACCTAAATTGTGGTACTATGGCAAAAGGGTTCTCCAACATGACATGTACCCACTCAAAATGTGCAAGTTTCTCGCCTGCAACAACACTATTCTAGCTGCGCACCCACAATACTTGCTGGATTTGGGGCACTGCGACTTTTTGCTGTTTCCCATGTTCAAGCTGAAGGGTCAGCGTTTTAACATTGTGGAGGAGATCCCACACGAATCACAGATGGTGCCTGATGCATTTTTTTTAACAGGACTTCCAAGGACCTTTACAAGTGTGACAAGAGCGCCTTCACTGTACAAGGGGACTAATTTAAAGGGGATTACAGACAGGTTTTAAATCAGGCATGAAACTTTTTGATCGCACCTCACATAGTATTTTCAAGACATTTCCTCGAAGTGCATTTGGCTTTCTGCTGGTCAAGTTTTGCCTGGATAATTACCATGGTTGTGAGCAAATGACAGCTCTGCCATCACTCCAAGTTAAATTGCATTCCATTGCAATTTGACCAATAGGAAGAGTGAGCATTCTCATGTAGTTTGTAGTGATAGATTTTTGATTCTCTTGGATTAGTCTCTTTGTAAATTTACAGCATTTTCTGCTCAGTTCAGTTTCTTTTCACAAACTCATCAACTGAAAACACCCTCAAATGAGGTCACCCAAACACGTAACTGCACCAGAATCCGTTTAAACTGAACAAAATCTTGCTGAACCACCTATTTGGTCCACAAGGCACCAGCTGAGCAATTACAGGCTTCTACATGCCAACATCCTCAGACACACTGCTAATTATATCTCATTTCCTCCAGCTAATACCCAAGTTATTAGAATTATTAGAAGTGGATGCAGAGATAACCCTGTAATCGAACAGATTAGACAGCCAAATTTATAATTATGCTTCATACCATACTCCAGCCTCTCCTCCATCCCTCCAGTGCTCTGAAGAAAACTGAAACAAGACTAATCATAAATCACAAATGCACATAACACAGTCCTGTCCAGGCGTCACGTTCAGGTGGCATCTCATTTCTCGGCCTGCTACCTTCTAATAATTAACTGATATCGATGCGTGCGTATGATTGCGTGAGTTACATTGTTAAAAAGAAAAAAAGAAACACTTTGAGTTTGAGTGAGTGGATGAAAGGAGCTGAGGAAATATCTGAAATGATTTGAGTGTGTTTTTGTGTTTGTGTCTATGTAGTAGTCACTTTTAAAGTCTTGATGCGTTGCTTTACAAGTGGTTGTGAGAATGTCATTGCTTTGAGTTGTAGATACGGAATTGTACACCCACATGTGAATAGTGTGTAATTATTTTGGAGAATCAAAAACAGTCTGGGAGCAAGTCTTATTTTCTGGAGGTGGAAAGATGGTTTGGAGTATAAGGAGTGTCTAAATGTGAAGGACTTGGTTGAAGAAGCATTTTAGGTCAAGAAGGCTTCTCAACAGATAAGTATAATGACGTGCCATGCCCGACATTTATCTTGTATTGCTGTATCTCTCTTTCCTGTCCTCTCTGTCCTATCTGCCCTTTCATTATTTTATTTTTTATCCGTTTCTTTCGGTCTAGGTTAAACCATTCCACATACACTCACTTAAAAACTCCTATTTTAAACAGAAGAACTCACCTCTAGAGAAAAAAAAAAGTGTTGCTGTCCTGACTTCTATTGTCTGAAAAGTTATGTCTGCTAAAAGCCATGAAGATGATTGTAGATAAGTGTGGTTTGTTGCACTTGCACTCCAAAGCTATTGCTGGACAATTTGAAAAATAACTGTTTACTTTCAATGGCAACATAATGTGTTGCACCCTTGTCTACTTGGTTAGTTTTGGAAGTTTTGGAAGTTTCCAACTGTCCAAAACTATACCTCCCACCTCACAACAAATGGGGCAACCTACTTCCTATGTTGACAATTAATGTAAAAAGTGGCATTAGCAAGGTTATTGCCTGGGGGTAGTTAGTCTTTGCGGTGTAAGTTTGATTTAACGACACCTATGGTTTCTAGTACTGAAGGCAACTGAATTATAATAATGCAGGTGTCATTCAAAAGGGTGTGAGGTAACATGACATGCGCAGAAGAGGGGGCGGTTTAAGATGTGGACCATGAATTGTAACGTCTCAGCCTCAGAGTCCAGCAAAGGGGCTTTGCTACATGTCCTTATTTACTTTGTCCTTTTTTCTGTTACTTATCCAACAAAGCGATGCCCAAAATTACCTTCTTAAACAAAAGTGACAGAAAAAGGGCATCCTGAAACTTGAGCATCAATGTCATCAATGAAAACCCACCTGGTTGCACTCCTGGCCTGAGACACCTTCTTTGGTCTTGGACAGTGATATTCTGTGCCTCTAGAAATGCAAATGTCATGCAAAAAAATTCACCCGGCCAATTGTTTCATTGCTTTCTGAAGCATTTCAAGGGTCGAGTTGGACACACAATTTGATGCTCACGGTGAAATGCGCAAGTACTCACGGTCACAAAAACGTGTATAACACAATGTTTTAGATGTTGATCAAGCAGTACAAATTGGGCTTCTGAACCACCAAAGTTATTGCTTCCCCCTGCTCCACGCACATCACTGTGATACGCGCCATTCATGTGACATTTGATCGGACCTCACATGCTGGAGACCAGTTAGAATTGCATTCCTGACAAGTTCTCCCAATCACTGTAAGTCTATTGTTACAATATAGAATAGAGATGAGTAAGCCATACAATTAAAGCAGGTGTCCAACAGAGACATGTACTGATGATGTAATAAAACTATGAGCAAAATCCTGGAATAACACTGGTGTTCTATGATTAGATTTTTGGCCTGACAACAAGGCTTTTCAGTCGTCACAGCTGAAATGTGTTGCTCTCACACAACATCGGACACTATTATAGAACAGTTGAGAACAAAATAAGAATTGGAGGTCATGAAGCTGCAATGGGAAAGGAGTTTCTGGCTCTAGAACAGAACACAGGACCAGAGAGAGTTTTGGAAGCCAGGAATCTGAGATAATAACATAATGGTCATTTTGTGTGATGAAGTCTAAATATCGTGCCCATTTCTGTTTTAAAAAGTTGCCTTTTCCTCTGAACACTTTCTTAAGCCCTCACAGCTCTTTATGGCTCTTTGTGAGACGCTTTCCACAACACTGGAGTCTTTGAGGATATTGATTCAGCCAAGGCGTAAGGGAGGGAAAATGTGAAGGACTCCGTGCCCATCGAAAAGGTCATTTGATTTAGGTCTGTGATAAATGTTTTTCTGAGTAATCCCTTATCTATGGTTTCTAATTATTTATCATTATTTATTAAGGTCGATGAGATAACATCTTGCTGAGCTGGAGATTGTCTGTGTGAGCTGTGGGGAGAGAGGGAGATGATCTTAAATGATTTTGAAGGGTACAGTTCTGGGCTTGGGAACCGGCTGGTTTTTCCTTCCACTGTAACCAGAAAGCAGATAGCTCAGCTTATGTGGAGCTTTGGAGCTTGTACTAAGCACATAACACTTCCTGCACTGATATTTTGTGTAATATCAATGTGATATTAATAACTCAGTCTGCATCGACGTATAAATGGATCGAGTTGATTCTCAAAGTATCTGTTGATCACAGCTTTACACTGTATGCAAAACTTCTCCTTCACTTCATTGAATCCCTGCAGCTATCTGAAGGTAGCAGGACACACATGTTGATAAATCTGCAGCCTCTGATTTGAGAAGCGCCAGGCTGCTACAATCACACACACACACACACACACACACACACACACACACACACACACACACACACACACACACACACACACACACACACCTCGACACACACCAACTCCTTGGAGTCATTGGATTCCTGGGCCTCATTAGTTCTGTTCACCATGATCACCCCCTTCATAGTCCTTCATAACTTTTTTAGCAAAGGTTACGCTTCATGTTTGATTTCTGAAATGCATTATGGCGCATCAAAGCAACGATAAAATACAGCAGAATTATGACTGAACAAAGCATCAGATTGATGTGATCATTGAGAATCTTTATCTCCATTTAATGTTGTGATTCATGAGTTACTGTGATGTGATTGGCTGAGAACAAATGCATTAATCACTACACCCTCTGAACCATATTGCACTTCAGCAGCATGTGGCTGCACATACAGGAAACGAAATAGCAGGTGCTCTTGGAGATGCCGAAACAGTTCGTGCAACCAAGATAAAAGACTTTGTGGGAGATGTTACAAGTTGCTCAATAAAAATAAGGCCGTAACCCGCTTAGTTTAAAGCTATAATAATGAATGTAAGGCATTGTCAACACCCATTGACCAGCTTTGCTTCTGGATGTGCTTGTCTTCATTGCCATCTTTTCAATTTTCGTATTTATTTTCTTCACTTTTTCCATTCTTATGTTACCATCTTTTCTTTTTTACTTTTTTGTTTTAACATTCCTCCTGTCTTTTAGACACTGTGCCGGTCAATGACTGAGTACTTTAAATTTTACCAACCTGTATGAAAACTGGAATACAATTAAAGGTTCACTGATTGATTGACTGTCTGAGGCCTCTAATGGATGATCCACTTGTACCAATACATTTCAAAATGCATTATTGTAATTAATCCACATCATATCTATCATGGGTTAATGATAGAAAGCCAATAACACAACAATCACAAGCTTTTAAACCATTTCTTACAGCAATAATCCTTGCTAAGTTTTTGGTGACATTTTAGAAATCTTACTTGAGTATCTTGAGGGGAATAGAAGTATCCTTGATGGCAACGATGACTCCACCGTGGTCCAGATAGAGGATATGATGCTCCTCCTCGAAAACCTTCAACATAGAAGTTTGGAAATTATGTTACAGCTATCTTCATTTATTTGTGTTTGTCTTGATGAGCTGCAAAACGTATATTAACAGCCAGTCAAACTCTGGTGTTCATTTGAGAGGAAAAGAAAACTGGATGGATATCAAATTGGATTTTATAACTCCTCGGAGCAGAGAGAGAGAAGAGATGGTTCAGAGGGCAACATTGAAGAGTTACACAAGAAACAACGGAGGACGTGATGTACCTGTCTCCATGTCTTTCCGCAGTCTGAAGTGATGTACATCTCTTCCTTATATTCCACTAACTTGGAGCCAAGGTTACCTGGAGGAAAGATGAAGCGAGGAGAATTTCATGAGGATGAGAGGCTCATGTGAGACAGGCAACAATAACAGAGTCAAAGAAAGGGAAGAACACAGAGAACAGATGCAGGCAGGAGACAGATGGTGAATAACCAAACAGAGGTTGAGGACTTTTATTGCTTGCTCGACTGTTTTTAGCAATTGACCAGAAGAAAATAGTGGGCCTTGCAGTGTGTACATTTAGAATTTAAGATAACTATCTGAAGTATGACAGAAAATAAAACTTAATCCTGCCATGAATGGGGGTGCAATGTTACTCTGATTCTATACTGTATAAAACATGATGTACAGAGGCCTTTTACTGCCAGGAGAATTTTTTTTTTTTTTTTTATAAAGGTAGGAATTGTCACAGTAATATCAAAAATATGACCTATAAAATATTTATTAAGCCAGAACACTGATCACAAGGAGCAAATTGAGTAAATGACATTATAATGGTGAGTTGAAAAAAATGCTGACTTTGTATTTCATGAGAGAAGTTGATACTTTTTGAATGGGAGTTGATTGGGGCCAGTTTTTTTTTTGGAGCCCGCCCCTAGTGGCCCTCAATGGTATTACACTTCAAGGCATATTGGCTTCACTTTTCAGACCTGGAGACCATGACCATTTGTATTTACAATGTTAGGATCATTCGTGAAAAACAAAGTAGAACCCTGAAAGGAGCATTGCTTCTCTTGACCAAGGACAGCACCATGTTGGTTGACAATTTACGTAATGAAATCGGATCAAATTGTATTATTACAAGTAGAGAATGGGCTATTAGTCCCTAAAAAGCTACTTTTTAATATCTTTCAAATTTGACTCATAATTTTTATTGTTGTCATTGCAATTTATTTTTTTCTTGCAGAAATTGGCTTTAATAGAAAATGAAAAACTATGACTAAGATGGCTTATTTTCTCTATCTCATAAACAGGCACAGGCAGCTTCCTCACTTATTTAGTTTTCAGGGCCTTTTTTTTTTTTTTTCTCTCTCTGTCAGCAATGCCCATGCACAAACAAACACAGTGAACTATTCAATAAATGAAATTGCTGGCGGTTCAGTGAACTCCTCGGTGTGTTAGAGCGCTCAGGCATGAAGCAGTATGGTTTTATACTCTAACATTGCACATATGGAGAGGACTAGGCAAAGCTTTTCCCAGGGTAAATGGAGGTTTGTCTCACGGAGGAGTGGCACTTTTAGTTCAGCCACGCGGACTGTTTGCATGTAATGGAGTGTTATTGTAAAGGCTGCACAAAGACAAAATACACAAGACAAAAACACTGACACCTTCTCACCAGTCTGCATTCCAATGTGTATCTATGACCTAGATTAGATTAATACATTAAAATTAGAGCCTGATTAATAGATCAGCCTTCTGATTTTATCGGCCGATATTGGCCTATCAAGATATATTGTTATTGGCATATACGTATGTTGGCCGAAATGTGCCAATATGAAACCTCTTTTGCTGATAACGTTGTTGTTTTTTTAGCTAAATTTGAAATTAACTATTTGTGTGTCTGTGTCTAATAGTTAGTTATAATTATCAAATTCATATTTTTTTTATCCTTTTCATCACAAGTTTCAAGTGTTTAATAACCACATTTGAGATTTACAGTATATATACTGTATATACAGTCTAAATATAAGTCTATATATAAAGAATATTGTTCAATATGTCAGAATGTATGCCAGAATTTATTTACTCCATAATATCGGTATCAGCATCAGTTGACATTCTCCTTCCTTTACACTATCTGTGTGCCACTGTTTTAAAAACCCCTTGTAACCAGAAACAACAACAACCTTGGAGCTAGCAACCTAAACACTGAAAAGGACAAGTTTTGATAATGCAGATCATGGGAATCGGGGATATTGACATTTTAATACCTCACCTCCCCCATGCAAATGTCCTCCCAAAATAATTTTTTTGGACCCATCTGTTTAACCTTTGTGTATCTCTAGAAAAATACCAAAACAACAAAATTCTAGCCAATATACATGTGACAAGCTGTGTTCCAGGACTTCCTGATTTTTGGGTCTGGTTTTGCAGGTTCTAACCAGGATACATCACCATGGTAAACTATGCTGAGGACTTAACCTGCTCCAGATCAGGTTGAATTTGAGATAACAGATTGAAGTGAGTCTCGAGGACTGCTTTCTTCATCTATGTAATATTAATATAAGCAGGTAAATCCTGCCTCAGTGCGACGCTGAAAAGCTAATTCATGCATTTGTTACTTCCAGGCTGGATTATTGTAATTCCTTGTTGTTAGGATGTCCAAATTATATTTAAAAGCCTGCAGTTGATCCAAAATGCTGCAGCAAGAGTACTGACGGGATTTAACAAGAGAGGTCATATTTCTCCTGTTTTAGCTTCTCTTCATTGGCTTCCTATAAAATCAAGAATATAATTTAAAATCCTCCTGCTGATTTACAAAGCTCTTCATGACCAGGCTCCATCTTATCTCAGAGATCGTATAGAACCATATCATCCTGACAGAGCACTTCGCTCTCAGAATGCTGGCCTGCTTGTGGTTCCAAGCATTTCTAAAAGTAGAATGGGAGGCAGAGCCTTCAGTTTTCAGCCTCCTCTCCTGAGGAACCAGCTCCCAGTTTGGATTTGAGGGGCAGAAACTCTCTCTAGCTTTAAGGTTAGACTTAAAACTTTCCTTTTTGATAAATTATAGTTAGGGCTGGCTCAGGTGACCCTGAACCATCCCTTAGTTATGCTGTTATAGCCCTCACCTGCTGGGGGACCTCCCATAATGTACTGAGCTCCTTTCATCTCTCTCTTTCACTTTCTATGCTCTTATATGGCACCATTACATCTTATTAACTTCATGATTTCTCTTTCCCATAGTTTTTGCTTAATGTTTGTTGCGTCTCCATAGAGTTCCCCTCCCTCATGTAGTTTCTGTGCTTTCTTTTGCAGATATGCCTGGTAGCTGCCTTGAGAGATGGTGAACTCAAATCTAAAGTCATGTTGAGAGTGAAAAAGATGTGGAATACTTTGTAAATGTCAGATGCAGAGAGGGTCACAGTTATAAACACACAAATAAATATTGTACTCACCAGCACCCATAATAAGACCAGGAGCCGAGTCTTTAGTGTGGACAGTTCCAGAAACGTAGGGGTTGTCCGCCCAACGCAAGTGGAGGTGAAGTTGGCAGTCTGGCTGCAGAGGAGACACGTTTAGAGATAATTTAATGAGTAATCCACAGCATATATACTGATATGTCAATAGAGTGTTTCACTGTTTGTAGCAGTTTGTAGATTTCTAGAAGGAACGTGGCTTGGAGTACTTCAGTGAAATGGTAGGTGAACTGAAGACACTCACACTTGCTCAGCCATGTTTAATAAGTCTTACAATACAGATACTTGATAATCTCACTGCAAATATAGCTCGGTGCAAAGGGTTTGGCGCTGTTAATTAAATGTAATGTGGTGAAAGATATTAAATGGAAGCCAAATAGTTTCAAAGGAGAGAATCAGACTGGAGATTCACAAGAGCAAACATTAGTCAGAGGCAGACCTGCTCTGGGGCTCGTTGCTTTAAACCTCAGAGCTGAAGAAAGTTCATTCTACAAAGTACTTACTTTTGATTCAAATTCATCACTTTACAAACAACATAATATGCATCTTATTTTGGATTAAGAAGTACAGAGAAATATTTATGACACATTATCAGGAAACTGTGGTTGCAGTGATTGCACTCAATGAGCAGGTTTGGTCTGCAACATATTTGAGCTGCAGTATTTTTTTATCCCCCGAAAGCCATTTCACTAAGACAAATTGTTGGTTACTTAAAATGATCTCTACTTTGTCTTCTTCAGATGAAATATAGTCTGTGATTCGTAGTGATATAAATAAAGCACCATACGGGTCTAACTGTGTATACTGCTCCTTACACATCAGTCCCCATCAAGCCGGGCTGACTACGACAGACTATATAATCCGAAATTTCTGCCGGATTGGTTGTTGTTTTATTTGCGTATTAAGGGGGTTCACAGCGCTTGATTAACTGTTTGAATTATTCCTGATCTGGCTCTCAAATAGTGAGCTGGTCCAAAATCTTTGGCTAAACATTACACTAAAGGGCTCGGGAGTAAATGAGAAATAGGGAAATATTAAGACTCATAATGGTTATGGTAAGGCTTAAAGTTACATTCAGGTTAACAGACAGCTGAAAACTGAAAACTAATGGCAACAGACATTTTACTCGGCTATTTGCAGTAGCACATCCAGCATCGGGGTCAATAGGTCCATACCGAGGAGGATAAAAGTGTCTGTGTGAAGACATGAAATTGATCTTTTGGCAAAAATAAGCAAAAATGCCTGTAAAACTTTCCCAGAGGCCAAAGTATTTTTTTAATTTTTTTTTTATTTCTTCTTTGTCTAAAACCCAATGATATTTAATGCTAAATGTTTTGGATAGAACAAAGAAATGCATAACATTCCCAGGGTTTCCAAAAGTAATAGGTTTTAAGGCTCTTCTCCCATGGAACCAGCTCCCTCTCTAGCTTAAAGGTTAGACTTAAAAATGTCATTTTTGATAAAGCTTATAGTTAGGGCTGGCTGAGGTGGCCCTGAACCATGCCTTAGCTATGCTGTTATAGGCCTAGACTGCTGGGGGAGCTTGTGATGCAATAAGCTTATTTCCTCTCACTCTTTCACTCTCTATACACTCATATCTCACCATCACATCTCAGTAACTTCATGCTTTTTCTCTCCCATAGTTTTTGCTTATTGTCTGTTGCCTCTCTATTCAGTTCCCTCGCTTGCGTAGTTTCTGTTCTTTCTTTTGCAGCTGTCCCATGGCCGTGGACCTGCATGTCTCTGCTCTGTGATTGTTGGCCCCACCAACAGTTCATGTCTTGTATCTCTATGCTGTCCTTTTCTCTCTCTGCTCTCCCCTCACCCTAACCGGTCTAGGCAGATGGCTCCGCCCACCTCTGAGCCTGGTTCTGTCGGAGGTTTCTTCCTGTTAAGAGGGAGTTTTTCCTTCCCTCTGTTGGAGGTTTTTCTCCCTTAAAGAGGAGTTTTTCTCTTCTAGATTATGTGGGAATTGTTGAATTGTTGGATTTCTCTGTATAATGCTGCAAAGTTCTGTTGTAAGGACTTTAATGTGTTAAGTGCCATGAAATAACCTGTGTTGTGATTTGGCGCTATATAAATTAAATTAAATTGAATTGAACATCCTCAGATCTGAGCAGCTGGAAATAGCAAATGTTGTGAGTTTCAGTGCTTCATAATCAGTATTAGCTCTGCTATTTGTGCAGCCACAGCCATGATAGTCTCATTTACAGTGGAAAACTGCCTGTTACCTCAGGGTTATGTAAGATAAGATAGATAAGATAAGATTTTATTAATCCCACAGTGGGGAAATTTAGTCATCACAGCAGCATAGGGACACAGGAAAAAAAAAAAAAGGTAAGCACACAATAAGAAAAAAATACTAAGTATGCATACAATCAAAATAAGATAGATTAAAAGAAAATCTTTCAGACAAAGTAAAATAAAACAAGACCAATGTATAAATACACACACAAACAAACTATACACACAAAAATAAATAAATAAATACACTTTGGGGTGAAAAAAAGTACTTTGTCTTACTTTTCAGCACTGGGTTAAAAGTGGACTATCACAAACCACATTCAGACATTATGATAAACCTCTCCTGTGCATAGAGGTCATCTCTCAGCCGCTCTCTGTCCGGTGGGAAGGTAATGAATACGGCTGACGTAGCTTTCCCTTTTACACTGACACATTAGATGGCACATCTACTATCTAGCTTGGGCTATCTCTGTGACTTGTGGCGTCAATGAGGCGATATGTGTGTTGTCAGTGATTGAAATGAAGCCGTCTCTGTGACTGATAGATGCAACAACTTTGAGGAGAGCTGTTGAATTTATTTTTGCAAGGCAATTACAGCAAGGTTAAAGGGAAGACAGGGTCAATATCAACGCGAGCATCCACGTGTGTGTGTGTCTCACCAATGCTAAACGAATCTCGAGCTGATATCTGTGTCTCCCTTCAAATCGGTCAGTTGACTCGAGCGATGGTTCAAATAAAGGAGCAGGCTTGCTCTACCTCTATCTACAGCGAGGTGTGATGTATGGATATCAGACTACGAGTGACTCATTGCTCACTGTTGTAGCCCCGCAGCAGCAGCGTTGACATGATGGATGGCCGAGGTAAGCAGGCATCTCACACATTCCTCAAACTACAACACTCATCCTCCTTCTCGCACTTTGTGTTCACATTTTAAACAGCCGAGTCGACAGGTCTCAATATTTAGACTGATTGTTGTTTGTGCAAGATTGCATCAGCATCACAATCTGCAAATACAACGTCTCAACATCTTGTAGTATAGAGTATACAGTATACAGTCACTACACAGGCAAAATACAAACCAGTATTGGACTTCCTGACATTGCACCATACCATAAACATTTTTGTCATTGAAAGGTAATTTTTGTGTAAATAAATGAGAACATAGTACCATGATTCAATTAAAAAACTACAGTTACTGCTCCATGCACAAACAGCTAGCTGGTGAGAAAGTCTTATCTAATTTACCCATTTTTACTGTTTCTTTTGTTTTTAATGCACCAAAATGTTAAATGGCAATTTTTATTTCACAAAAATGATGTAGCGACTAAATCTAATCATTAGAGAGAGAGAGAGAGAGAGAGAGAGAGAGAGAGAGAGAGAGAGAGAGATAGCCTACCTTTGCAGCCTCTGGCTCTCCTGACAGTCATGTAACTCTATTGGTATTTCTAGCAAAGGATCCATCATGGAGATGATATGTGTTTGAAAATAAATGCAATGATTGACTTTATCAACTTCTCCAAGCAAGTTTCCAAGAGTGTGTTTTGCTACTATATTGGATTTAAAAACTGTAAAGTTTGTCCCTAACTTTCCAATTAAAATGTTTTGAAATGTAATGATCACACTGTAAATACTTAGACACATTAAGTATTTACCCTTTACCATTTGTAAGGGTGTAATGCATTTTACAGTGCCAGAATGGACTCAACATAATCATAATTAGTAATCTAGCTAACCAGCTGTTATGCTAAAATAACTGGTTGTCTTTACTATTTTGTGTGAGGAAAGACCAAAACAAGCCAAACATACAAGTGGCAATTACATATTTGCTCTTCCTATCTAGACAATAAATGGCAGAACTGAAATAAAGCCCTCTTTCCCATCAAGCATTGCTCCACCCAACACACCATACAGTCAAGGTATTGCTTATAAGAATAGTTCCACATTTTGGGAAATGTAAGAATTGGCTTTTTATGCCAACAGTAAGATGAAAATATTATTTCAGTATGTTCAATGTGAGACTATAACCATCACGTGATTAGCTTAGCTTAGCACAAAACTGTACATAAAGAAAAAGAGCTTACTTAGAGGTTCACTTTAAAGGTCTTTTGAGGCCAGACACTCAATCTCACAGATCATAAAATAAATTAGGGGAAAAGAATAATACTTACTGCTTTGCAGCTGATTGGCTTGCCATTCATGTCAGTGGCAGGCGGGGCCAAGGGTTCCCAGTCCCGTCCTTTGTTATAAGTGATTAGAGTTGTCACTTTTCCATCAATCTTCTGATTGGCCAAGAAGACTCCTTTGATTCCACGTACCTGTGGGGATAAGAGCCATGGTTAACTTTGCAAAATTTTGCAAAAAGTTGTTTGGAGTGCTCTTTTAAAGTTAGCTTGGACAATGTTTTCTGAACGACAGCCACTGTGGACAAGTTAAGCCAGTAACTGGGTCTTAAAATTTAGTTGTCATTCATGGACATTTTCATTTCCCTAAGACTTCTGTGACTGGATTGTTACCTTACCTTGAACTACAGAGCTAGATTCAACCAGAATGTGCCTTTAACCATCGGCAGTGGTTGAAACCTGATTACCCAGAGTGCAGTATTATATGGAGCAATGCATGTTTCTTGGAAGCACAAAGGAAACCATTGACTTTTACTGCACAGCTCTAATATATAAACTCACTGAAATCAATACATGCTATGTGACAATGATGAAGACAGTGCAGACAGACACTTAAACTGAGCCAGGCAGCATGCCCATCTGCAGACTCCCTCAGCTCACTTTCCTATCTATTATGCAGCAGTGATCTTTATAGAATGAAACAAGGTAATTGTTAGTACAAAAGCCTGGTTGTATTCTCGCTAAACTTCCTGCTTCTCTTCTATCCCGTCTGCGTTTCATCATCTTTCCACCTCTGTTTTGCCCTTCATCCTTTTCGCTGCATTTTCTGCTCCTTCAGCCTCGAGTCTTTATCCATCCCCTATGTTCGACTCTCTATCTGCAGAATGTGAGGAAAGTGCAGCCCGTAGTGAGGGATGAGAAGGAAGGAGAAGGAAGAAATGAGATCTGCAAGGCCTTTGCCTGCTTGGTCCACCGCCTGCTCTTTTTCCCTCCATCACTTCCTATCTCCTTCCTCCTCCAATTGTTTTAAGTTGTCTGCGCCCATTTATCTAGAGACCTTGCCGAAAAACTCTGGTGACACACACGTGAGCATTTGCATTACTGCTGGAACATACAGAATGATGCAAGAGTAACACAGAATCAGGATCAGCTACCGCAACACTCCTGATGCCTTGGGGAGTCTTCATAATTAATACAAGATTGCTAGCAGTAAAAGCATTAGCAGTGAACGCACACATTCGGAGCAGTATATAGGGAGTTACAGCAACTGGGAATCAGTGGGGGTTAAGTGCTTTACTCAAGGGCACTGTAGTCATGGATGCTTTTTCTTGTCAGTCGAAGGAATCAAACCAGCAACCTATCGGTTCCAAGACTTGCTTTTCAGTCTAAGTGCAATGGCTATAAGGTCCGCTGCACCAGTGAATCGAATGGGGGACTCACTGCTAAGAGTATATGCATATGTATCTTAACTCAGTTTACATCACAGCAACCCTCGTGAAAGTGTACTTTGTGCTCTGATAGGTCTTGTTCATCAGTGAGGGAGGACAGACGGAGGATAACACTGAGAGGAGGATTAGTGTGGAGTCTGCTGTCATGAGAGTGTAAGTTTCAGTCCACACCACCAACAAGAGATTTGCATTCTGAGTAAAATAATGAAACCATGGATAGTGAGATGAATTTCTTTGCCAGACTGTTTGGGATTCCTCTTGGGAACAAAACCAGCAGTCAGGTAACTGGAAAGAGCTCAGAGCAGAATCCCTGCTCCACTGCACTGAAAGGAGCTGAGGTTGTTCAGACATCTGATCAGGATGCCTCCTAAATGCTCCCCTATGGAAGTATTCTTGGCATACCCGACTGGGAGAAAAGTAAGGGACTAACCCAGAACTTTCGCTTACATATGCCATCCAATCTGGGTATGTTTACAGATTCCCCAGATAGGCTAGGGGACCTGGTGAGGAAGAAGGACCAAGCTTATTCTGCTAGACAATGGCTGGATGAATAGACCTGCATGGATTAATTCATCGGTTGGATGCCATGATGCCATGTTCACTTCCTGCACACTCCAGGAATTTTCTGAAAATTTTAGAAATTACATTTCCTATGTCACCTCATCTTACGAGGTACTCCAAACCACAGGCATTTCTAAGGAATCCACTGTTTCTGAGAAAGTACATGTACTTAACTACAATTGTATGGCATTGACAAACTACTTTTTAGTGTCTTGATTGTAAAATACAATCATAAAGCCAGCAGATGTCAAAATGTATGCCAATTGAATATTCAACAAACCAGTGAGTTACAGCAGAGTGAAAACAAGAGATAATACATCTGTGCAAGACATTTGACGTACAGACTTATTTGTCCCTATGCTACCACACTTGCTTCCAAACATTCCCCATCTTTCCTTTGCTTTCATTTATTATCAGTAATGGCTGGATTACTTTGCCTGTTAGCCACCAGTACAATAAAGGTAACAGGACACGGTGACATTAGTGTGTTACTTTGTCTGCATATTGTCTTCATTTTGTCATCTTATCCCAACACTTATGGTTATGACTTATTACACAAACAGAACAAAACCAACCATTAATTGATATTACGAACAAGAACAATCTTTGCCCGTGGAACCAAAACACAATTAGCCTCACTGTTATGCTAGTTGGCATGTTGCTTCATTTCTTTCACAAATGTGTACTAGTCTGGTAAAAACCGGCAATGGCCAGCTGTTTTAGGAAATAACAGAGCCCTTTTTAAAAGTTAATTTGTGTCTCAATTTTCTACATTTCCATCTCCACCGGGAACGAGTGGGTTTTGTTCTGAGTCCGACACACAGGGTAGAGAGGTCAGAAAGAGACTGACTGACTGACGCATTGTTGGTTTTAGTCTTTAAATTGGATTAATGCAACTATATAAGCATGATTAAATGGTCCCTTTCTCATGATGTATATAAATTAATGGGCAGTGCTTCATGTTGATGGAACTACTCTGGTCTGTGGATTTGTCTGGAGGTGAAGACTCTCCAGAGAATACAAAGGTGTGTTTGTCTTCTCTGTTCAGCAGCAATTCATTAGCTAGAATGATCATGTATTTTTAAAGTGCACCTTGAAAAGTGAATGTTTTACACACTACATGGACCTTTTTGCCTCAGAAACCCCAACCCCATCTCACCTCCAGGATATCGATGAGGACGTTCTCCTCTGGCTGCTTGGTGCTGCGAACGTTTTCCAGAATGATGGAGTAGTAGACGCCTTGGGGGTCGGACTGGTACAGGTTATAAGTGTCTGACTGGTACCACTCCTGGAGGGCGAGGAAGACCTGGCTCTCATCTGTACTCACTATCTGAACATCCTGGAGGTAGACATGGAAAGAGAAGACACAAGGAAAAGTGATGAAGAAATTGCGAGTATTTTCTGAATCAGTGGTGTTGGGAATAAAAGAACCGTACATGCAATCGGAGAAAATTAATGAACCCAATAAAAGAGAGAATTAGATAGATGAGATAAAAGAGAAAGCTCATAGAGAGAAAAAAATCTGGTAAAAATGACATTGGACATTGAAAAATAGAAGTGGAAAACAAACAAAATGACAGATGAGAGAAGAGAAAATAAAAAGGAAAATAAAACAGGAAAAGGAGAGAATCGATAAAGCAGTAAGAACAGTACGTGTGATTCACAGAAGTTTGACAGTAAATAAGTGCAAGCCAAAGAACATCATCTGATAAATACAGACCTATAGAGTCACAGAAACAAACTGGGGGAGATAAGGGAGCTCTTTACCCATCGAAAAACGGGTTTTGGCAGCTTAGAAAACTTGTTAGGCGTACTTGTCGAAGCTCTTGAGCCTCCAATGCAAATGGTTTCATCACTCATGAAAAGACTGCAGAGAGCGACTCAGCACTTTCTCTGTGTTAGTGATTACATTAACATAACATTTGAAGATAAAGCCATCACAGGGTGGGAAGAAGTGCCCCAGAAGGCGTGTCTCTAATCATTGACACTCTTCCATTTTAGTAAGAAAAAAAAAACCCACCCATGCTCAATTACCCTTGGGTTTATGATAGTGGTTCCAAGTAATAACAATCTAGAAAACTGTACACTGATCATTACATTCATAAATGCGCTGTTTCTGAGTCACACAGCTAGCTTTGTGCAAATTGCCAGAGGGTGAATTATGCCAAAAACAAGGCCAAACTAAGAATCCTAGGACTAGAACGCAGCTGGTTGAAGTCAGCCTATATTCCCGAAGAAGGGTTCATGTTGGGGTTCCGGTCATACTGGTTGATGAACACCTCACACGTCAGGCTTTATGCCTGATTTTTTTTTTTTTTTTTTAATGTTAAGAGGAAGTTATTGATGTCAAAAATATGTACTACAATATCATTACATCATTGCTATTTTTTTAATTTAATTTTAATACGAATCGAGTTTGCACTTTGTGCTGTCCTGCATATTTGCCTTTTTCAATGTTACCAAACTAATTACCAGTCATATAAATGAAAGTAATACAAATTTAAATAGAGTTACAAACCCATTTAAGTTCCATGTGACAAAGGGTAGTGCATTTGGTGACTGACTGAATCATGTTATTCCCTCAGGGCTTCCCCTGGTGATACACACAACTCATTTCCCTTAATATTTTCCGTACATGCCGAGCTGCAGCCCGTATGCTGAAGGAACTGAAGTGATCGACTGGACCAAAGTCCTGAGTTTGGCCTATCCAGCTGCCCTTAATCTGCCTACACTGGCAGATCAGGGGTTAACCACAAGTCCCATGGTTTCTGTCACATGACCTTTGACCCTGGTCATGTGCATGTGCATGTACTCACACTGAGGCGAGGCAAAATGTTACACTGATTGTATGCTCTAGTGACGGTATTACAGGCTTTAGCTTTGGGACCTGTCATTTCTTTTTATGTACCAGTGTCCCAACTCAGGCCTTGTAAACCTATGAATATCATTTGTGACTCTTAATACCTGCTGCCTGTCCAGTTTGGAGAAACTTACATACAGTTACATTACTTTTTGTGCCTGTTTATATAAATAATTATTGCTAATTTCTGTTACTGTTATTATGCAACACATAAAAGTTGGCAAATTTTCCTTTTTTCCTTTTGGGAAGATAATGACGCCTATTGTTACAGTACCTTCCATTGGATATCCAGATATCATGTTAGTGTGCATTGTGCACTCTTGTAATATTTAACTGGGACAAAACTGTAGACTGTATTTGTATTACATTATTGTGCAACACTGACTGTGAGTGATTAAATGAAGGTGTAATCGCCATAATGACAGCACCTTGTTTGAGTTCAAACACAAAATCTCCTTCTACATTTGGTCTTTTCCTTCTTCTATCGCTGTCCTCCATTAAAGCTCTGTGCTGTAGCTTGAGTTTACGGATGACAGCCCATCTCAGGCAGCAGTGTTCAGCTTAAAGAGAAGTTGGCTCTGAGAAGTGAGCAAACTTCAACCCCAGCTGCCTTTTAACATTCAGAGACAGTCCACCGCCCACCACAGTTACTAAAAACATAATCGTACGCTACAGAAGATCTATCTATGAGGCTGTAAATACATTCAGACAACACTGACAGAACACATGTGGACCCAAAGCATTTCAGTTTTGGTGTAAATACATTAATGCATTCGTGTAAATCTGATGTAAGTAGCCGAGAGTAAGGAAAAAACAAAGGCAAACAGAGGCCTTGTCTTAACCCAACTGAGAAAACAGAAGTGATGAAGACCCTTTCTGTTTGTGAGAGGGCAAAACACATTCTCTTCATGTCAGGATCTTGTGTGGTAAAATGATAAAAAATAAAAATGTGAAAAGTTAGTGCAAGTAGACTTGATATTGTACAAGATATGGTCTGTTAGTGCTATCCGACCAATGCAGCTCATCCAGAATGCAGCAGCTCAACTTGTCTTTAACCTCCCGAAATTCACTCGCACTACTCTGCTCCTTCGCTCCCTTCACTGGTTATCAGTAGCTGCCCGCATCCGTTTCAAAACATTGGTACTTGCGCACCGTGCTGCGAACAGATCGGGTCCAGTCTACATCCAGGACATGGATGCTCACTCCGCTCTGCATCTGCCAATCGGCTGGTCGCTCCCTCACTGCGAGCTAAACACTCTACAAAATCACGACTGTTTGCTGTCCTGGCTCCTAAATGGTGGAATGAGCTCCCCAATGACATCAGGACAGCAGAAACTCTGTACATTTTCCACCGCAAACTAAAAACACACCTCTTCCGACTTTACCTTGAATAGGTAGCACTTTAGAAGCACTTTGTAGTTTGGCTTTCTTGAAGAAATTGTATTTTCTTGATTCTTGTTGTTCTGGGTTTGTACCCTCATGGTTGTAATGCACTTATTGTAAGTCGCTTTGGATAAAAGCGTCAGCTAAATGTAATGTAATGTAATATACACTTTTTTCTTAAATCAAAACTTCTTTTATTCCTATAATGTCGCAGACAAATGCCATGGCCTATCAATAACTTCTGTAATGGAAATGTTTGATGGTTTTGTAAGGCACTGACAAGCTGTCAGATATGGGTCATTATCAACCAGCATCCTTCGCTGAGCTCCATTAAGTTATATTTTTGTGTGAAATTCATGTTTTGTTGGTTTTGTTCTTTGCACACAGTGATTTTGTGTGCAACTGATGCATGG
Source organism: Brachyistius frenatus (assembly GCF_029030835.1). Taxonomy (NCBI): domain Eukaryota; kingdom Metazoa; phylum Chordata; class Actinopteri; family Embiotocidae; genus Brachyistius; species Brachyistius frenatus. The sequence goes on from NW_027210873.1 coordinate 57,103, forward strand.
TTCATTTTGTGCACTAATAAAATATATACCTATGTTTTGAAGAAATCATATTTTATTTTTCCAATTACGAAGGGTTCGGTGAATGCACTGACGAAGCTCGCAGGGTTCAGTACCTCCAATAAGGTTAAGAACCACTGTTATAGACCAACATGTGAGAATGCTCAATTTTAGAGCAGAACTAATCATGTTTACACCCTGGCACAAACAACATTTTTGGTCTTTTTGGTTCTTATTGAAGACAGGAGTGTATAGAGTTACTTGTGGGTCCCCTCACAATTAGCTTGCAGCCTGTGGTCCCTGGCCAATTTACTGTCAGCTATAACCATGCAGGCAAGGATTCTTGTCAGCACTGGTTTCAGAAACCACGCTTCATACAGCTGCCTCAGCTCCACACACGCAATTTTTGATCAGCAGGGAGTAAAGCGAAGTCAAAGATGACAACGGTTAAAGCCAGCCAGAACTGAGCTTTATAACCGTCGTTCAGGAAATCCCTGGGTGACGTCACCAAGGCTATGTCCATTTTATCAATACAATCTATGGTCATTATAGGTCACTTTTAAATGCAATTTCAAACCATGCATTTTCTTGTTAAATTTGATTTACCTTATCAATAAACAAGCTGAGTATGGGACTGAAGTTTATGGTAGATTACGTATGCAATGGAAATAGATTTTGGATATCTAATGTCATAACAAGTAAAACCAAGCTGATAAAGAGTAAAAATTGGGAACATAACTTTGATTTGATGCATGTATACATAGGTAGGAAAATAATTAACCAGTTTCATGACTAGTTGTTTTTTGACAGTTAGTTGCTGCTTAATATTTGCCTTACAGCTACAACATAGTTTACATTCCTCCTGAAATCTTAGAACTTCTTGTTGATGGGAAAATCTGTTTCATGTGCTAATAACCAAAACATGAGGACCCCCACAATTTAGTGAGGTCCCATATGCCTGTGGTTTTACCTGTTAACAGCGTTATGATAAGTATGCAGTCTGCAGTTTAAATTAACGGATCAAAAACAGCAGCCAAGCAACATGTTTGAAATTCTCCTACTTTGTTTGAAATGTATGAATGCATGTTGAATAGGATTATGATGAACGGCAGCTGAAAGAAGCTTTTCTACCTACTCAGAGAGCCGATGTATGAAAAGACAAATTGAACTGGATGGATTTGGCTGAGATGAGAAAAGAGGGGGATGATTCAAACAGGTTACTTTTGTAAGCGAATAGCAAATCCAAAAACATGCACCTCAGGTCAGGTTACCTGGCGCCGCGCTAGTGGCAGCCTGCTGCAGCAGCTTCCCCCTGAGAGCCCCCCTGCTGTAGCGAAGAAATTTCCCCTCGGGGATTAATAAAGTGAATAAAATTTTAAAAAAATTAAAAAATTAAATAAAACAGTCATGTAGAACACAACTCAAGCAGTTTGTCAATCTGCTGCTGTCAAGAAACTTCAAACCAGAAAAGGAATTAAATAAAAATGGAATTTTCTGCACTTGTAATACTATGAAATGTGTTCAACAAGCAGAAGTTATATTTCACCACCACTGGTAACAGGTTTAAGTGTACAGATGGTATGATTGTAGGAAAAGATAAAAAAAAAAGAAGGAAGTAGGGAATTGCAATGGTGCGGAAGTCCAATAGTTAAAAATATGGCAGCATCAGAAGTTACACTTTTTCTTGATGTGGATCCCAGTTTACCTCCAACTGGTTGACAAACTGATGCCAGAAGCAGAAAGAGCCAAAATGAAGATGATAACAAAAAAATGGATACAGACATAGTTCAAATTTCAGGCTGCCTGCATTCTCTGGTCCATTGCTTGAGTCAGTGGCATTTGTCTACAGCTATAAGAGCTAAATGCAGCATGGTAAGGGCAAGGAAAAGACAAATGGACATAGGAAAGAGTCTAGCATGACTAGCCGTGTCTGTTGAGAAAATGCCACCTTATTGGCTTCAAGTGCACTCTTCCTCACTCTAAGGCTGAAATCCTGATTCGAAACAGCAGGAGATCTCTACCAGCCTCCCTTTTATTGGTGCTGCATCACCGAGTGTCCTCTGAAAAAGAAAACACTCTCTATCCATCTCTGACAGGGCCGTCGGGGCCACAGTGACCCCAGAGACAGGGACCACTGGTGGGAGTGAAATATCACAGATCCTGGGTCCGAGGAGCAGTTTCGGGAGCAATTTCAACCTTTACTTCACCCAAAAGTCAGCATGCTTTTAATAACACTCGAAAAGCAAAGACATGGAGACATAATGTAATAAAGGGATGTGTTAGCAGCCGTCTATGTGATGACTGAGAGGACAAATGGCCAGTACATAGGCCTGAGTTCACTCCTCAAAGACAGGGGTCTCCAACCAGTAGATCGCGATCTACAAGGTAGATTAAGGCAGAGGAAATAAGGTTGGAGATCCCTGTTCTAAGACAATAAACATGTAGATAACCATGTGAACATGCACAGAAACATGAGGAGAGAGCAACAGGCATTTAACAATATGAGACATCCTTGCTAACTCGAGCCTCAGCTTAATGTGCCGTGTAAATGTCTGAGCGTTGAAGTTTGTAATTCACAACCTGAGCCCCGTCAGGCTCTACCCGATTCACGTCGGATCACACTTTGATTATTCCAGCGGGTCTGAGAATCGGGCTTTGCGCTGCGGTGGATGAGCAAGCAGCTGGGGTCTCTTCAACAGTTGTGGGTCTGATATGTGTCAGGAATTACAGATGAGGTCTGTCAGGATTCCTGTCTGCTCCTCTGTTTTGTCCCCAATCACCTCTCCTCATGTTTTCTGTCATTCCCCTGTCTGTTATTGTGTCCCCATGTGTTCCGTGTCCTCCTCTCCCCGCCTCCTGTCACCTCCCATGACCACACCCCTCACTGGTCTCAGCAGCTGCCACCACTCTCCCCAAATCACCACCTGCAGGTGGCTTATTTCCCTGATCACCTCCCCGAACTATATGTACCCTGCCCCTGCAGTCATCTAGTGTCGATCCATACTGCTAGACACTGCCAGTTACTGCCAGTCACCCGTCTGTCTATTCCCGTTCCCGTGGTTGTGGCTGCGGCTGCTCCTGTTCCTGCTTTCGTTCTGCAACCCGGTCAGTGCTCTCAGGAAGCGCTACTGGACAACATTCCTGCCTCTTCCCCTCTCCCCCCCGATGAGAGTCGGTTGAGTTGCCCTCCTGACTCGGGAGGAATAAGACTGTAGGTACCACCTTTGTTCAATAAAGACTGTGTTTTGAACTTATACCCGAGTCTGCGTGCCTGCGTTTGGGTCCTGTTACACCTCACCTCATAACAAGGTCAATGAAATAACATCAAATAAAAAAAACACAGTCTGAAACAAGCATCAGAAAGTTAGCCTGAGTTTTGCCTGAGTAATGCTTTACACAAGAAGCATATATAGAAAAGTCCCTCACTTATGTATCATATCACTATCACTACATCATTTCATTACAAAAATGGACAACATCCGATGACAGATTTCCCTTGGCAGTCAGCTGTGACATAATAGCCTCTTCAGTGTGCTCACCCTCTCTCTGCAGCATTGAACTCATTCCTTTCACACTTTAACAGATCCTATTAATCACATTAAAATCCTCATCATACCCCCTGGACATTACTGAATTCAGTAAAGACCTCTTTGATACAGTCGGCCCACACATTTCAGCTTTCAGAGAGACGTCACAGGTCATGTCCCATTCACCTTCCTTAAACATACCTTTTAAAGATGAGATCAATCCTCTTAGGAATTATAAGCACAAGTTTAAACTCCCCTCTTTTCAAAGCTGACATTTCAGAACACTGAAAAATGACTTGTCTAACGTCTGTAGCCATGAGCTGCTGAGAAAATGCCACCTTAGAACTGGAGGCTTATCCGACTTTTTCGTGGTTATGTTTTGCCACTCACAGCACTTAATTCAGATTAGGGTGAGAAAGTGTTTACATTGAGTAGAGACACAATGTTTCAGCGTTTAACACAATCTTTCCTCAACGTTAGCTGACGTGCTTCTGTTGCTGAAACCAAACCACTGACAAGAGGCTGGACGTGAACCAGGTCTCAGATGGGAAATCTGTGAGGTCTGCAGTGGTGGAATTTATTTAAGTACATATGTATTATACTTGAGTACAATTTTGAGGTATTTGTACTTTACTATTTCTATTTGATGCTACTTCTACTCCACTACATCCCAGGGGCCAATATTGTACTATTTACTCCACTACATTTGTCTGACAATTTAGATGTTCCTTTACGTGTTGGGAAAATTCTCCCTCTCCTTAATCTAATTACATTATTTAAAAACAAACTTGGTTTTGCTGGGAAATGTCACAAAGCTGAAAACTGATTTTCTGAGCTTGTTTACTTTTTAGAGCTACGTAGTTCTCCAAAACAGAGATGCTACAAACATTTGATTATCCAATATAATATAATAATAATAGTATGCATTACTGTAGATTAAACTAACCAAAAGTATATACATACATTTAAATCATCACAACCTTAAATACCTACAGCAGTAAAATGCACATTAATGCAGCAGTAATATTAATCGAGACCTCCTGCTGACTTTGATGCAGCATATAAATGAGGCGTTTCATTCATGCATTAATTTATTAAAAATATATTTTTCTTTGAACATTATCCATAACCCTGCCATTTTGTTGTACTGGAACATCAATTCTGGGAGACAGGGTCTTCTACTCCAAAAGAAGATTCGAAATAAGACCTTATAATGTACTTTAAACTTCTTTCAATATTTCTCGTTCAAGCACCACTTCTGAAGTACCCTTGAGGAGAAACTCTATCTGGTCCACTAAAACTTTGGTTGTATAATCTCACTTGGTTAAACAAAGTGTTAAAAAACACAGAAGAGGTGATCGCATCCTGGTTGATAGACAGCAAAAGAGAGGATGTAAGCAGAGGAAAAGGGGACAATTATTACCTGTGATTTCACAGCCCAGCAAGCTGTATGCATGTGTATGTGTGTGTGTGTGGTTAATCCATAACTCGGGTCAGGTCTCGCAGGACAGAGCCAAACTGCTTTCTCTGATGGCCTCTGCATTTTTCATACTCCAGCCTTTCAATTATTCACAGTGGAAAAACATGGAAACACTCTCTCTCTCTCTCTCTCTCTCTCTCTCTCTCTCTCTTATACACACACACACACGAATACACACACACTTTCTCCACAGCTCCTCCCTTCAGTTTCTTCCTCCATCCTTGCTTTCCTTCTCTGTGTCCCTCCCCCGACACCACACCCCGTATTGCTCGACCTAAAAGCTTCGCAAAGTGTGACCTATCTGCTCACCCAAGTAAGAGGACACATGTAGAGTGAGAGAGTAAGTAGGGCATGCTTTAACTAAACACACACACACACACACACACACACACACACACACACACACACACACACACACACACACACACACACACACACACACACACACACACACACGCTCATACATAAACTGATATATTCACTGCCCTCCTGCCACACCTTATCAAATTGATACCCATTGTCTTCACTTGGAGGGAGAGCAGACATGTGTGTTTGTCTGTGTCTAATTCAATCCCTTTCACCTCCCTTAAGGACCACTGAGTACTGTAGCTCAAGTAGTCAAACAATTGAGGCATAAGATCTCCCTAAGTGGTTGGCTGAAGTCGAACAAGAGCAATCCTATACGTGTGTGTGTGTGTGTGTGTGTGTGTGTGTGTGTGTGTGTGTGTGTGTGTGTGTGTGTGTGTGTGTGTGTGTGTGTGTGTGTGTGTGTGTGTGTGCGTGCGCGTGTGCGTGCAAAACTCCCTCCACAGCGTCCTCTTTGGCAGACTATCAATGGCAGCGATTGTCTTAAAGGTTCTCTTTTCTTAGTTTAAGGCTGAAAAATACATGAGACGTCTCCCTGAGCTCTGCATTGAATCAGCGCCGTTCAATAGCACTCTGGCTGGTGTCGGGCTAAAGCGGCCCCCCGGTGTCACTGACGCTGACAGCAGAGGTTCTTGTCCTGCCTCGTATTAAAGTGGAGCCCATTTATCGTCTTTGCCTGTTTCAATGACATGAGACGCCACTGGATCGATGCTCAGTGGTAAATATTTTATGGTGCGCTATCGTGTATCGGGTCTCCTGCAGGATTAATCTGAGCGCAAGTACTGGACTAACACCTGACACCAACGAAGAAGTGGAACATAGTGGTAAGAGGGGTTTTGAAGTTGAGGGCTTGAATCCCTGGAGCGAGGGACAAAACCATTTCACCCGGAACCTCTTGTACTGAATTGATGGGGAAAATGTACAGTTGTCTGTTGTGTCAGTGGTGCCACTGCTATTTTCAATGTGCAGCTGCTGACACAATCCAGTATCACGGCAAAACGTGAAATAGCCATGCCGGCTCACTACAGCAAAACGTGAAATAGCCTTCTCTAGGCGTGGCAGTTTCATGTTTTCTTGTAGTGGACGAAAATGAAACCTACTACAAGTACACAGCCATGTAATTTACAGGAGAATGAAACGTTTAGGAAAAACACATGGTTAGGGTTAAGAAATCACCACATGGTTGGGACTTATGACAAAAACATGGTTGGGGTTAGGAAACAAAAAACAACTCAAGAACAGCGTTGTCACCTCATGGATTCAAACCCATGCCTATACATGGCAGTCTCTGATTCATACTGCCGAAAATGTCCTTTGTATTTGGTCACATGATCCTTCGTTACATTACTTGTACGTGCGTGTACGTTTCATGCTTACAAAACGTGAAACTGTCATGCCCAGAAATAAATAGATTCTGATATACCAAAAGTCTAAATTTTAAGTGAATTTGACAAGGACAGAATGAACCTGATTACAGTTGAATTATAATACATATGCTAATGTAAACGGATGTAATCAAATAGAGCTCAGCTGACAGATGTGTCAGTGTTGGTCCAGAGCAGTAGAAAGCTCCAGGGCCCATGCTGAGGAGTCCAAAAGCACAGCAGTGAAGGAGGATTGTAAAGAGCAGGAAAGAGAAGCAAAGATGGAGAAGATGTCTTTGGAAATAAGCAGTACAATCAACTGGCTCCCAATTCATTGATAAGCAGTGGCGGAAAAGTACTTTCACTCGAGTATAATTGTGAGGCACTTGCATGTCTTTCAAATTGATGCTACTTTATAATTTCACTCCACTATATTTGCTTCAGAGCTTTAGTTACTTTACTTACTTTAAGATGAAGAGTTGGCAGAATGGGTAATAAAAAAATAAAAAAAACTTTTAAAATACAACACACAGTTAAAGATTTCCCATCCTTTTGGGCTTCTGGTGTCTTGCAAAAAACAGTGTGTAGTGGAGTTCATACTTCTGATGTCTTTGAGTTGTTAACAATTCCACCAAATACTTATTTTACTCTTAAAACGTATGAGATGGTTATATTTCAACAAATGTTCGACTAATCCAATATTGCACCAAAAGTCAAATTTGAGAAAATGTCTTTCCTCTCAGTAATCTTCTGATGACCACTCAGATTTATCTGCTGTCCTTGGACATTAAACTCTTTATCAATTAGTTTAAATCAGCTCCACCTACTGCAGCTACAACAAAAACATGCTACTGACACACTGATGGTTCAATAATAATGATCTAAGGATGTCAGGTAAAAATACATCAGTCAGATGGATCAAACTAGTGCCTTTACTTTTATACTTTAGTAACTTTAATTATGTAATTTAACTTTTTCATGCAGAACTTTTATTTGTAATGAAATATTTTTTTACTTTGCCTTATTGTTACTTCTACTTTGGTACAGGATTTGGATACTTCCTCCCCCACTGCATATGAGGTAGTGAATTCTACTACTGGATGAGGAATGGTGTGATATGGTCGGTTTGTGTGACTGATGAGTTTCTACTAATTTGGAGCTGATGGAGAAGTTTATTAGGAGTACCAAAGACATCAATGCAAGATATTAATGAGGGTGTAAATGAGGACTTCAGTGCTGCGCTGAGCGAGAAGGACAAAGCCTGGAAATGTTGCAGAGGTGGAAGCAGGAAGTACATGACATATTACTGATGTGGAGACTAAAGGAAAGCATGCTGTAGAGTATAACACCAAGACGTTTGATTTGGGGATCATGTGGACCTGTCTTAGTGGACATAGTGAAGGGGTATTTGGAAAGTGTAGTCTTTGAGCTGATGAGGATAACCTCACTTTTATTTCTATTTAGCTAAGAGGTTGATTGTCTGATGACAGCTGGTCAGCTAGAAGAGGAAAAAAGGTGTTTGGATTTGTATAGATATTAAGGTGGGTGTAATCAGCATAGCAATGTGTGTTACATAACGACTGATAATATTTCCAAGGTGAAAGAAATATACATTAAATTAAGGTGTCCAACATGGGTACACACAGCAGGGGTAAATAGGTTTGATTCTGACTGAAAACTATTTCCCTTAACAAACTGTACTTAGTTTGAACCAACATCAGAAGTTGTGTTGTACTTTACCTTTGGCAGGGCGTACTTGGGAAACCTCATCTGGACAAACTCGTTGCGCCGGTAGGACACATAGTGCCTGGTGCGATTCCCTGTGGTGACCTGGGAACACAACAACAACAAAAGTCAACCAAGAGTCTCAACATTACCATCATTTTTGTTTCATTGCCATGGAAAATACAAGATTTGATGCCAGTATGATCTAGTTTCTGACCAAAAATGTCTGTTTTTAATTCTACTTTTTATAGATTTCTTGGCTTTAAGACCCAGAAAAGTATTACGTGAATGGGATTTCTTTCCGTCTGTCTGTATGTGTTGGCCCTGTGATAGACTGGCGACTAGGGTGTACCCTGCCTTCGCTCCGAAGTGTGTTGGGATAGGCTGTAGCCCCCCTCTGACCCTGTTCAGGATAAAGCGGGTATAGATAATAGATGGATGTCCTGTAGTCATTGCAAAAGCCATAAGAAATGAGAAGGACAATGCCGAGGAGTTAAGAGCTAATGAATCCACTGAGAATAAAAGGTGAGTTTGTTAAAGCAAACACAATGTAGGCAACATGGCACCAATAGTCTGCACATTCAAGCTGAAATCAAGGGCTGGAGTTTGGACAATTATATTTAAATAATTTCCTGGAGGAAAAATACTCTTTTCATCCAAGGTATCATCTGCCAATGTGTAGCTGACTGCCGGTGGAGGTGGAGGTGCACAGTTCACCATTTGTTGTTGGTGACTCACCCTTTGCTGAAAGGTAAATGCAAAGAAACTCCCCCGCATTGCACACACTTTGGTATTCACCTCACAAATGGGTAAAAAGCTGAATCATGCTGCCCTCCTGCTGCGAGCCGATCAGAAAGCTCACGAGGCGCTGAACCAGAATACCCAAATAGCTGAGGCTTCGATTTAGCAGAGGAAGCAGGGTGAAATAGACAGCACCAGTGACTGGTAGCGACTTAATCCTGAGCTGAACGTGTCATAGCCTGAGTGATGGGCTCAGATGCCGTCACGCCACACTCTGAAACACACTGCCTGTCACCGTGTGGCTCTTTTTTTAAGGTGAGCAGCGCAAAAACTTTTAGAGCTGCTTTCATTGCCCAATGAAAAACTTTGTATTCAGTACTTCTATTCTGGGTTTTGTGGGAAGGGCTTTTTTTTTTTTTTCTCCCTCATTCTTGGATATCTGAGTCTCAGTTGTCGGAGTTCAGATTGAGCTGTGATTATAAACATCGCTTGTGATTGAAAGGAGCAGATGAGCGCAGCTTTTCTTTATGCTGAACAGTGATGAAAAAATGATGAAACAATGAAAGACATTTCTATATAATGAGATCCCCTGAAGGAAGCGCTATCGACTGTGTTTTGAAAAGGAAAACGCTTTCTAAAGAATGCCGTTAACACTGCATTCTCAGCTCTGACTCTGCATATTTCTGTTCTGCCTTAACAGCAGATGAGCACCCCGAGGACCTGGCTACACTGCTGGCAAGTGTATGTGTATACACTGCTCTCCAAAAGTATGTTAACAGTCGAGTGAGGTTTGATGCTTTTGTCAATTTAGATATTTGAAGTTGAGATCAAAACCACGACAGAGTGGCTTTACGCTGTTATATCACGCTATTCTTAGTCACACACGTTTTGTTGTTTTAAACAAAGAAACATTTTAATGTTGTTCCCCTGTTTCAGGTGTGCAAAAGATAGTTAACAGATGAACGTGAAAGGAAATAAAAATGACAAAGTCAAATATTTAACTGCAAAGCAAGCTTTAGTATTTTTGGGGGAAATTATTTCTAGGTCTTATAAGCAACTGCCTTCAGTTCATGTTTGTTGCTTGGCCTTCAGTCTTCAGTCAGTGAAATGCTCAGTGTTGGGTTTTAAAGTGGTGACTGACGGTATAAGACCTTCCACTTTCTGTCACTGGTAAAAACGTTAGTTGCACAGCCAGGCCATGACACGACCTCCTCCATGTTTCACGTTTCAAGCTACAACGTTTTGGAACATAAGTACTTTCTGTCTTTCTGCACACTTTTGGCTTTGCATCACTTCAGTAAAGGTTCATTCAGTCTTTTCTGTAAACCTGTTCCTGAACCTTTTTGCCACTTGCTTGTATTTTTTTGGCAAATTTCAACCGGATGATAAGACGTATGCATCGTGCAGTACGGACTATATAATTCTGCTGCTCAAGTCTTCTATGAACTGTGGATTGTGACACTTACGCAGTCGAGGCTGGCGATGATGTCCCGTGCGTGATTTGTTAATCATCAGCGGCAGTTGTTTTCTTTGTGCTGTGTTTATTTTAAACAGTTTTTCTTTCTTCAGAACTTTCCAGACTGCTGTACTTGATCTATCAAGATCCTGTGTTGTGGTTTTCAGAAAATGTTTTCCTGTTTTCTCTTGTCACAGAGCTGTTAAATTCAGATAACATTACTGACATGAGCTGTTTTTATGTCTTGGGGAATGTCTATAGACTGCAAAGAAGGGTAGACTTCTACTGGCCTTTTAAAGTGTGGACATTATAGACTGGATGTAGGAAATGGACAAAGCCTTTGTGCCATCACCCATAGGTTTCCTGAAGAGCGATTTTGAAGCTCAGTGTGGTTCTGGCTATCACCATTTTGGCAGCACCTGACTCAGCCTCACTCAATCCAAAAATGGGTAAAGGGGTGGTGTGTGGGTGCAGCTGAGGTGGGCTTAGAGTCTCTGTAGGGCTCTGGCTGACTACAAATGCACCTACCTGTCATTAAAAGCCGCGCTGCCCTTAATTGTGTGTAATGTATAGCCTTGATTTGACTCAAATGGGTTGTCGTGAATGTTGTCATAAACTGGGAAATGTCAGGATGTAGGTTTGGTTTCAGATGAAATCAAAGGTTCTTCAACACCACCCTTCCCCTGCAGCTAAATAACAAGCAAAAAACACTCATGGAATTAGATGTGAGGCCTTCCAAAATAACAGTGGTCTAATAACAGTCTATTCATTATGTGAGTAACTATAAATGTCCTCAAGTGCTGCGAACAGCCAATCTCTCACAGAACTGTCAGCTGTTAAAATGCATTGTGGGTAATGTAGGCACAGAGTTTTGATAACCAATAATATGTTATGTGTGATTTTCAACACCACATTTTAAAGGAGAACACCGACTATAAATAATAACATACTTTTTCCTACCATCTTAAATATACTCAGAGGAGGAGGTTTGTACATCCTTGAGTGCAGCCTGCAGGACCCTCACTCTGACTGCAGGTATAATTTGCGCCAATCAGATGGTAAGGACAGTAGCCTGAGAGGTGAAACTACGGGCAGAAATCACCCTGTGCTGCTAGTGAAGTTTAATCACTGTGAAAACACGCTCGTGATTGAGAGGCACTCGATGAACGTTGTTATCGACTCCTCTCTGTTCTGGATTTTGGCACCTGGACAGTGTGAACATTTGTTTTGAGAGATTCTAATGAGTAAATAAAACCACACGTGCTGAGTTCTTGTTCCTCATCCACATGTTTGTCTCTAAATCTGATACGAGTGAAAGATTAACACGTGGAGTACTGGAAGGATAATACCCTGGAGGATAATGGACCAGTCTATTGTTACCTCATGAGGTTTTAATTCCACTTCCAAACACTAATAGCTACATACACACATCTACACACATGCACACAATCATAAACACTCACAAATGGAGACACACACAGCTTATCAAGATGTGACTATTCTATCCCACTATCGGGATCCACTATACCACCTCCTGTATATCCTCCTCTTATCACATGCAAATGGGATTCAGCTATTGGCCTCTGCCGAGTGTACAGTACTGTACTGCATGGCAAGTAAATTATAGACAAGGCAAGATTAATTCTGCACAACGTCCTGAATAGCAATTCTTGTCCATTTCAAGCAAACGGTTCGACATGGTATCTGGGCCGCAGGAGTTTATCAGTAAAAAAGACAGAACGCTGCAGCCTCGGCTGTGAGAGTACAAACACAGTCAAAACTGAATAGATAAACTGACAGATACAATACACAAAAATACTGAATGATAATAAATAACAGGGGAGAGGCAGGTTTCAGAGAGATTGACTTAAAGGTACCATCTAACAGTATTATTCCAGTAATGGATAAATTCATGTAAAGACATTAGTATCATTAACACGAGTACACTGCTGAGAAGACAGGAGATACTCATTGACTCTAAATAAAAGTAGACGTAGCTTCCAGGTCTGAAAAATGAGGCCAATGCAGAGGTGATTTAAACTGCAATACCACTGAGTGCCACTAGAGGCTGGCTCCAAAAATCTTCCGGTTCCAGAGACTTCCATTTAAATTCGCTCATCAAAATTCTGAGTCAATACCTTTTTTCCATAAGTTATTTCAGTGTTAATAGCTAAAGTCACTCATTCTTATTAGTTTTCTGGCGGTCCATCTGAAAATAATCCCGTCATTAATCAGAAAATAAGTTTCACACAATAAAATTGTTTTTGGGGGCATGTCTGTTTGATTGACAGGCTTGTGGTGCAGTGAGGTTACAGCTATCGGTAGGTGGGACGTAGTGTCACTGGGTTTCCAATCAGATCGAGTCAGTTCCACTGCTCGCTCCCCCCAGCTCATCCAAATATGGTCACTACCGGTTGCAAACTGCTGGGGACGACCGAGATGGCAATGGCCAAAATCTGAACTCAATGCTTCATAACGGCTGTTTACAAACCATAGGGTGAATTCACTGTTGGTTGCCACTTGGAGATACTCTTGTCTGCTGTTTACGCTGCAGTTTTTTCAGTCTCTCCAAGATTTTTACTGAGTTCTTTTGTGAGCTACTGAATAGTTTGCAAACTATTGGTAATTATGTGTGCTGACTATCAATTTGTTATTGTTAATGTAAAATAAGCTTATTCAGCTGGTTTTGTTGGAGCTCAGTTATGTGAATAAATGTCACAGTGTCGGACAATTTTATTTTGTCAAAGTAGCTCTCAGAGGAGAGATCCCTAATCGAGAGCATTTTTGTTTAGTTTGTATTTGCTGACAAAACTGTCCAACATAAAAATGACTTTTTACTCAGTTTTTTATTCTGTTGTTGTGATGTTTACCTTGACAAATATGTAGTCGTCCTGCACCAGCAACGAGTTGTGATCGATTTTGCCGAGGAACTGAGCTGTCACCATCTTGTCCGAACAGTTCTGGATGAGACAGGTAACGTACAGGTAACCTGCAGTGACACAGACGAACAGAGAGAAAACACTGGTTACTGCTGGTAGAAAAAAACAACCTTTCTTACTCATGTTACACATGTATTTGCATGGGTTTATATACCCAATAATGCTATTTAAATTGTAGGCTCTATGGCTGCTAATTATATGTAAAAATATTCAGAATATTATATATATATATATATATATTTTTTTTTTAAATGCTTATTCACAATAGTTACAGGATGCACAGAAAATGTACTTTTGGGTCATTTACTAAACTGGATGACCCTAGCCTCGAAAGCTTTAAGGGTACAGGAGGGAGAAAGGGGACGACAGTGGCTATAAATTAATTCTCCTTTCCACTGTATAATAAAAACAGTATGTTCAGCATAAAACGAAGCCATCCACAGAAAAGCAGAAGCTGCACAGGGCATGGAAGAAAATGTATGAGAGAGAAACTGGGCAAACACAAAAAATGAAGACATTATTTTCCAAACTCCATAAGATATGACAGCTTCCCCAAAGACATATAGCCGTTCCAGCATCCAAATGGCCAGGAGGGATTATCCTCACAGAGACACACGGACAGGTGAACGCCTGTTGCAAAGCTCAGCCACTATTGAATTTCAACCAGCAGCTGCATCAGCAACATTGACTGCTGAAATTCAGCCGTTATTCTCTTCCCAGAGGTGACAAGCTGGCGAGAGAGAAAATGCTCACACAAACAACTTCCCACTCTCCAGCTTGCACCCACACGTTCAGTCACTTCCCAAAGCCATATCGCTGCATGACGCTTGTTCAAGTCTTTACTTGATGGCATGTAATCTTAGATACTCAGATACTAAATGACTTTGACATGAATTTATTTGAAAAGTTATTATTAACGACATATATGGGTAGGACTGCTAAAAAAAAATTAAACCACAAAGCCTCTAGGGTCATGACTGTGTTTAGCAAATGTCATAAAAATCGGACAATTTAATCATGAGATATCATGTGTAAAGTGGATGTTTCAAACTACAAAACAAATTGGGTTCATCAGTTCATTTAAAAATAATTAAAGTGTTTAGTTAATTTCAAGGGAATCTGTCCACTAGATTTTAATATTTCTTGTAAAAATGAGGATAATTTGCAAATATTAGAGATCAGAGAGCCACCAAAATCACCAAAGAAAGTCAAACTGCAGAGATTAAACATGGGACCAATGAGAAGGATGATGGAGGAGACATTAGGAGATGTCATCAGGAAGCACTGCATAAACTACCATTGTTATGCAGATGACACTCAGCTATATATTTCTATAAAACCAGATGAAACTAATCAGTTAGTAAAACTTGAAGCCTGTCTAAAAGACATAAACTGGATGACCATTGCTTTATGCAGATGACACATCAGAAACTCTTTCTGTAATATATTTCTATAAAACCAGATGAAACTAATCAGTTAGTAAAATCAGGAAAACCTTTCCTCAGCGTGATGCAGAAAAACTCATTCATGTATTTTTTACTTCTAGGCTGGATTATTGTAATTCCTTGCTGTTAGGATGTCCAAATTACTCATTAAAAACCTTGCAGCTGATCCAAAATGCTGCAGCAAGAGTACTGATGAGATTTAGCTTCTCTTCACTGGCTTCCTGTGAAATCAAGAATAGAATTTAAAATTCTCAATAACTTACAAAGCTCTACAAGACCAGGCTCCATCATATCTTAGAGATCTTATAGAACCATATAATTCTAGCAGGGCACTTTGCTCTCATTACGCTGGTCTGCTTGTGGTTCCTAGAGTTTACAGAAGTAGAATGGGAGGCAGAGCTTCAGTTTTCAGGCTCCTCTCCTGTTGAACCAGCTCCCAGTTTGTGTTCAAGGGGCAGAAACCCTCTCTAGCTTTAAGATTAGACTCAAAACGTTCCTTTTTGATAAAGCCTATAGTTAGGGCTGGCTCAGGTGGACCTGAACCAACCCTTAGTTATGCTGTTATAGGCCGAGGCTGCTGGGGGACCTCGTTACACGCTGAGCTTCTTTTCTTTCCTCCTACTCTTTAACTGACTCATACCTCACCATCCTTTTCTCTCCCATAGTTTTTTCTTATTGTCTGTTGTCTCCATTCAGTTCCTTTGCTCGCATAGCTTCTGTTCTTTCTTTTGCAGATGTCCCGCCATGGAGCTGCATGTCTCTGCCCTGCGCTTGTCATCTCCACCAACAGTTCTTCTCTTCTATCTCTATGCTGTCATTTTCTCTCTCTGCTCTCCTCTCACCCCAACTGGTCGAGGCAGATGGCTCCGCCCACCTCTGAGCCTGGTTCTGTCGGAGGTTTCTTCCTGTTAAGAGGGAGTTTTTCCTTCCCTCTGTTGGAGGGTTTTCTCCCTTAAAGAGGAGTTTTTTTTCCCCCTCCTAGCTTATGTGGGAATTGTTGAATTGTTGGGTTTCTCTGTATACTATTGTAAAGTCTTGCTGTAAGGACTTTAATGTGTTAAGTGCCATGAAATAACCTATGTCGTCATTTGGTGCTATATAAATAAAATTGAATTGAATTGAATAAGTCACTTTCTTTCTACAGAAAATTAAAGTAGGATGGAAATTATTGTGTTTTTTTAACATGCTTTCACTCAGGACAAGAAAATGACATTAAAGCTTGTCTTCCAATAAACACTGAATAAACCAACAATTCAAGGTTGGACAATAAAGGCTGGTTTGACAAACAGTGTGACAATGTTGTCAGACCATTATGTTAAAAATCTGAACCTGGCAGAGGCAGAAATAATCTTTTTGTGTGAATGGACACTGATTTGTCACATTTTTTCCCAAAGTATTACATTAGAGCCTGTTTTGCAGCTGCCAGCTGAAGTGATCTTGTTCAACACTGGACCACTTGTTGTACCCATTTGTCACTTAGACCCCAAATGATAGGAAAATAGAGTCTAGGTTGAAAAACGTTCCCCTTTGCTCTTCACAAAGGCATCTTTTACTATTTGTGACAACATAGTGACTCCATAAAATAAAAGCAACAGAGAATATAATCGATCTATCACAGTAAACTCAAATCATTCAGCTGCAGGGTGAAATAACTCCACAGTCGATCCTCCTCATCGGCGCTGTACTTTTCTTCCTCTGCTTTTTCTTTCTTGGAGAGGCGTCTGGTCTAACGAATGGACCGGCAAATTTATTGAAAAGCCCGGACGTTTAATCAAAGCAGCATACGGTGGAGAACTCATTAAAAAACTATTAGATTGGGTTAAGTGTCCAATTCCAGCTTGTGGCACATACACTTCTTCGTACAACTTGGCTCTCCTCACACACCTGCAGACGCATTCATATTCTGAGTGCACACACAATTTCTTACTGCACCTGTACTACTCGGATGGTGTGACAAGGAAAACTAAGACGTAAACACGTTCTTAGTGAGTAAATAAACATGGGTAAAGACATTTTTGAATAACTTTACATTCACTTTACATTACATTACTGTATGGTGCCCATCATTTAAATCCCTGCACTGTTGGGATTGGTGGATATCTCTGTGTATACACATGCATGCCTCTGTCTGTCTCTCTGCAGGCCCAACACAAGTGTGTGAATTCTGTGTGTATTGGCGCATGAACAAGGTACACTCATGCTTTCCTGCACATCAATCCTCCCCAATGACACATACACAGACAGACACACTCCTTGTCAGCCTCCCCGCCCACATGGCTCACCCATTAATCGTCCACCCACCTCCCCCATTTCTCTGGAGTCCTGTCCCTCTCGTCAGGCAGCCGACCTGCGCGCGACGAAACGGGCACCGCTCCTCCTCTCTGCAGAGACTCCCTCAACTCTGTGTCCTTTTTTGTAGCGTGCCACCGTTTAACCTTGGCCGTGCCACGTGTGACGGGGGTGAACAGATTGGTTTAGCATGCCCGATCGCTCCAGCCCCCCTCGACTATCTATCTATCTGGGCATGGAAGCAAGGAGAGCGAAAAAGGCGGAGAATGAAAAGGAGGAGGAGAGGGGACCATGTGGCGGCGCCTGGCCCCAGGAAGAGCTCCCGTGCATGGGCAGCTGGCCCAGACAGACAGCCTCTCCTCTTCACCCACCACAAACACAGGCTGCTTTGTTCAGGCTGACAGATTTCACAATGCAGGCAGCATCTTTCTGTGTGTGGGTTCAAAGACTGCGTGTCTCCTCGAGAGGTTCAACTTTTAAGAGGTATTTGTGTTTTCCCAGAGGGGAGGTTTAAGGAGAAAGTGTGGAACTGCAAATATAAAAACATCTCCTGCGTTTTGCCCTTCACTCTCTGTCACTCCTCTCTGACTTTGCCTGAGCAGGTTTATTTAGAGAGAGGGATTATAGGTTGGGAGACCTAGAGGAGTTGAAATCCAGTGGTGGATAAGGATTCTGAACACACATGAACACTTACAACCTCAAATTGACAAACACACAATCTCAAATACACACCTCTATTATCTTCTTGGCCCTCGGTAGGAGTTGGGCACTAACCTGTCTGTGTTGCTCAATTGATATGATAATCCAGATTTGCTGTTGTTGCCCCAGGGGGCCCTGGTGTCCCTCCTTAATTTACCCATTAACTCTCCATTGACCCCCTCACACACAAATACTAGCAGCTCACCCACAGCAAGGTCAACCATTCATCTCTTCTATTAGCTGCATTTACACTAGAGGCTGTGTTCAGGCTAGTTCTGCCCTGAGGGGGAGAGCCCATTGTATATGGAGGTAATTTCCTGCCAAAACCTAACAAAAAAACCAAAACAAATGCCCTGCAATTCACAAACAAACACAATGTGGTTTGCAAATATAAAACTCCAGGAAGATACTTTTAACACATCGTGCCTCAGAAACAAATTCAACATTTATTACAAGTACAAATAAAAAAGAAAAAATGGAACAGAAAGATTATCATCTGACTTTTGCCATAGACTTTCTGCCATGATTCCCTTACAAATATACAAATAATTCACCATCCGCAATCGCAGGTGGCGCTATGAGTCAATTTAAAAGAAAAGGGACAGATTTGAACCCAGTGTCATTACCGGTAAAGATTTATGAAAACTGGGCCAACAACGTGAGTTTGAGCCAACTCAGTTTTCATCACAAAAACAAACTAAACACGAGACTTCTTGTTCTATCTGCCCTCTACAACATTTCTTGTGAAAATGTTCTCTTGATGCTGTAAGCCGTGTGCCTTTGAATGAGTCAGAAAAAAAAAATTGTGTTTATGTTAAGTCTTTCTGTCTTGAATGACATGAATGTATGGAGAAAAAAGGCAGCGCACTAGCTAGCTATGGCTATGCAGTGGTTAACAAACGGAGCTCACAAAAACAGTCTGACTGTCATATTTTTGCAAAAACAGAAAACTGAAAATTGGATTTATTCTAAATGCCCCTTAAGGTCTCTCCATTTAGAGCTCTTACCCACTTGTAGCTCTGCAGAGCAGTGTCTTTATATGTGAATTCCAGTTTTGTTTGTGTGCATGAGGTTGATGTACTTCACAGGCCTCCTATCAGTGGTGGAAGAAGTATTCAGGTCATTTACTTCATTAAAAGTACTAATACCACACTGTGAAAATACTCCACTACAAGTTAAAGTCCTGCATTCAGAACTTTAATTAAATTAAAGCATGTATGAAATGTAAATGTATGAAAAGTAAAACTATACTTTGCAGTAAATGCTCCCAGTCAGTATATTAATATTAGAAATGATGTTTTGGGATTTGTATTACTCTCAAATGAATCGACAGTAATTAATCACGTTCTGTAAGTAGGACCATTTTCTCCAATTAAAAATGAACAAATTTAGAGATACAAAGTTTTCACTGGAGAGGAAGGGTACGAAACATGTTATTCTCAAAAATAACCAAGCTGAGACAAATGCATATTTGCCTCAAATTTGAAGTTAAGTAGAGTACTTGAGTAAATGTATCTAGTTACTTTCCACCACTGCCTGCTACCGACAGTTAGAGGCACTGACACACACATTAGTGTATCAAATGTGCCAATAAACACCTTGTAAACATTAAAGGATTCTTTCTAAATTACATACAGAAAAACGTGTTCATGTGTTTATTGTTAGCAGGCTGGACTCTTGCAATGGTGTAATATGTCTTGTAATAGGTCTTTGTGAAAGATCAACCAGACAGCTGCAGCTCATCCAGAATGCTGCTGCCATAGTCCTCGCTAACACCAAGAAAGCAGAGCACATTACACGGGCCCTTAAATCACTGCACTGGCTTTCTGCGTGTCAAAGGAGAGTTTTCAAAATCCCATCACTTGTCTGTAAAGCACTAAATGGTCTCGGGCTTGAATACATCTCTGATTTACGTGTTCGTTATGAAGCATCCAGACCCATCACATCATCTTGGCAGGTTTACTCACTGTTCCCAAAATCAAAATCAAAACCGAGCAAGGCGAAGCCGCTTTTAGTTTCTTTTCTCCCCACCTGTGGAAGATGAATACCTGACATGTGCTAAAATTGTCAGCTCATTTAAATGAGGGTTTAAAACATACCTATAAAACATAAGTTGATCGCTGCTTTCCAGTAAACTAATGCAAATGTGTCCTTGTTTTAATATTTAACTATTTATTTGCTTACTTTAATTTGTATTAACTTAAAAGGGAAGTAAGAATAAGACTGCTAGCTCCCAAACATGGATGTAAACAATGCAGGTATAAAATATTCCAGAAAATCTTCTGTGTAAATGTATTCTGAAGAAGGACATGTATTGGATATGTTTGTTAGATGCCAAGAATACACACTTATATTTGTTGAAAAATAAACCTTTCCTGTAAATGTCTGCTCACTCGGTGTCTCTTGGCTGATATGCAGTTTGTCTGTGAGTTTATCAAGGCTAAACTTTTGCTTGTTGGACACAGCTTTACTGTGCCTTAGAATTTAAATCCACAAATCACATCAATTACAATTAAAATCTAATCACTTTTCTCTGATCTGAAATGTTACTATTCTGGTGTGATCTAACAGTATAATGAGATAAATGACCAGATGGAACGTCACTGTACCTCCACTTGTATCTTGCATCTCCATGTGCACCACGTCAGGGTCGACATCCACACCAGAGACAGACCTGGAACACAGAAGAGAGTTGCATTAAACAGAAACATAGATATTTCATTAAAATATGGACCTAAAACCACCAATTCTAGATTTTAGGCGACATACCGGACACAGCAACAAAGCAGAGTCAAGTAAACTTCTTTATTGGATGACTCAGCACCTCCGGGTGAGGATATTGGTGTGGTGGACGGGCATGTAGGAAGTGTGAGTCCACACGATATTTCCCTAATCTGACTTTGACTTTAACATAGTTATATGCTTTAAACACAATTTTCTCAAGCGTCAACTGTAATGTAGTTGTCATAAACAGACAACATTTTAAAACTTTTAGTGTGTCATTGAATAAAATCGTCAGAATGATTCAACATCAGCCATCTTGTCTGGGAACAAAATTCCCCATTCAATCATTCCACATTGATAAAAAAAAAAAGGCTCCTGGGAGGCTGGGATACTTTCTCTTCAAAGTTGTGGTTTATTTGCTTTGACAGTAGAAGTCAAAGTAGATAGTCCACCCCACTGTGTACTAGTAGGAACTTTAAAAGACATGTATTTGAGACATAATACAATTTTAACTGAATGATATATTCATATTCACAGCCAAAGATCATAGCATATAAGTATATTGTAGAGCTCCCCTGGTGCCCATTAGGTTCTCAGAGAAATGTGCGTAGCTCAGCTCTTCCTGCAGAGTGCACTTAGAAACTCAGCTGAGTCTTGCATGCTGTAAAGCCTCCAACATTTGAATCCCTTCATTTCTTTTTAGAAACATGCTGATATACTGTATACTACAGTACACTCGCTCGGTGTGCCCTTCAGTGAGCAGTAAACTAAGCAGTTCATCTGATTAGACCGGCATAGTGCAGTCTGTGAAATCTCCCCAGCCCAGTAAAGATAGAGTGGAGATTTAAAACCTCGTTACTTTCCCTATAAAGAGACTTTATGAGCAATTAGCAGGCCATGGAGGGACGGGGAGGCGAGGGAGGAAGAGATTAACGAGGGGGAGAAGATCAATCACAGGAACAGGATCAGCTACACATGGACTTCTTTAGGCTGTCTGAATGGTCAGTTGGTTTAGTGGTCTGTGAAAACCAAGGACTTCAAGATTTAAAAAAAAAAAACCACAACAACAAAAGCATTTATCTGAGCCACTTTGTTTGAGTGTATTACAGTTCTCATTTTCATAACAGCAGATTATACCAAGACACATTCAGGTGGAGCCATTCATTTTTAATAAGTTTAGTTGCAACAGCATCTCAGAAAACCTACATAATTGCAGGCAATTTTACTGCCCACAAAATACATGCTGCTGTCTACTGTGCAGGTCAGTATTTAAGAAAGAATTTCAGTAAAACCAGTAATATCACTAAGGATAAAACTGTAATACAAATTTAAAAAAAAAACAGTGTGGTGCTTTTACTATTAAGTAATTATGTTGCCTAAACTTAACCAAACTGTAACCACTTCACATTTAATCAAAACCATATTATTTCCTCAAACTTAACTATGTGGTTTTGGAGCTTAAGCCTATGGACGAGTATCTCTGACACAGAGATGCAATTTACACACCTTTTTAATAAGCGGATTTTAACACTGCAGTCTTTTAGTTGCTGTCCAATAGTGTCATTATTGTCTTGAGATAGGGCTGATTAAAAGCAGCAATACCATTGCTGTATTTCAACAGTTAATTCCATATTAACTCAATTTAGAACAAAAGCGAAACACTGTAGACTAATTTCCATTATTTTATTTCAAACTAAATTGCAATAACGCAGAGAGCCTGAAGATCACAAAATTTGTATCTGTTCAACCACTTACACCTTTAAAACAAATATTGCTTACAGTTGTCAGGCCATGTAATTGGGTATTCAGCACAAGAGTTCAAAATATTCTAAATTTGTGTAGAAACTGTACTTAGCTGTTTCCCATATTATCCCTTTAAAAACGCTAGCTGGTACACAAGTCCATTTGGAAACAGCATGTGTGACTAAATAAAGGCAAGAGAAAGTTCTGATTACAGTCTTTTTTAATTTAAAAGGTCTGAAGGTCTGATTTTTCCATGTCTGCAGGGAGTTTGTTGGTATGGTATGACACTGCTTTTTTAAAAGCAGTTGTTGTATTTTCCAAAGGCTCAGTCTAGTCACTGGTAAGAGTAATCTAAATGTAAATTGATTGTTTATAGATCCAGAAGTCACCACAGAAAAACGAAGGGGAAGAAAAGGACTAAGAGAATTCATTATGCATGTTGCTGCATGTTTCCGTGCTGTTATTTATCAGAATATTCATACAATAACAAGTCCCATGTGTCCTGTTCAAGGGTCTTTGACCAACTATTGGACCTCTGGTTTCTCACTCAATGCAGGTTAAAAGTGTCAGCTGCATGCTTGAAATGCAAATGCATAAGACTGAAGATAAATGTGCACTCTGCACCGGCAATACATTATTTATTCATTCCAATAACATTTTGGTCCAGCTATGAAGGTCTAAACCCTCATCACAGTCAAAGTGTGGGATTTCCTCCTCCTTCGTTCAGGGAAGTGGAAATAGACGGATTAAGAAGGGCTGAAAGGGAAGCAGGGGAAATTAAATGAATGACATTACTGATAGAGAGATGAGGGTTAGATAAATAAAGAAACTGGAATTGATTTAGAAGAGAAGGAGGAGGAAGTTCGAACATGTAGCGAAAACATCCTCTTTGTGTGGGAATTCAGTTTCATCCCCGCTCTGGTTTCACTGCCATTCGATTAGCTTGTATGCGCATGCTTTCCACAGCATTTCATTTTTATCACCTATCCTCAAAGTTTTGCTTTTGTTGTCAGTTGTCATCCACGAGATGGCTGTTCAATTTAAAAAAAAAAAATAGTGTTTCCTTTTCATTCAGGATGACAAACATAAACTTTACAGCCGCGGATCACAAAAACAAGGTTCAGTGGAATCCATTTGGCTGGACCACCCGGCAGCACATTGGTTTTAATGTGATGTTTTTTATGTGCGCTGGCTGCCAGACGTCTGCTCTCTTGTTGCTTTTATGACTGTTAGGCCGCAGGCGAGGTTAAAGCCAGATCCAAAGTCCCCTCTCCTCTGACCACACACATTTACAGCACATGTATGCACAGTTAGAGCTACACGTGTGCTTTTTTTTTACAGGAGGATCAGGTTGCAGTCTCACCATATAAGCAGCCCTGAATACCTGAGTGAGTGTCTGCTGGTGGCAGTTTTACCTGAGCCAAATAAAACACAGTGCTATGTGGTTCAGTTTCAAATAATCATATACTATTTAGCTGTGGTTTGACCAAATATAAAACCTTGTAATCTATTCAAATTTAATTCAATCCAGATGTGAAAAGTAATATATTGGTTAAAAGAATTGCGTACCAATTGCGCAGTGTGTTTCCCTGCTGTACTTCCACACTTGGGATGAGAAGACTGATATCAATCTAATGTTTCTGTCCATCCCAATATCGACTCTTTTATCTCCGTTTTGGTTTCCATCAACAACTGAGAGAAATATATTTTATCAGCTACATTTTTCCACTAAACTGCTGCTCGTCAATAAATAGTTCCAGCCCATTTTCAGCTACATGCTGATTTATAAATAAAGAAGGTTTGGTTAACAACTGTCCAGATTCTGAGGGACCAAAAAGCTTCAGGTTCATCCATCTCCAGTGGTTTGCCAATTTTATTTGTTCCAGATGTGTTAAGTTATTTGTACCACTAAAGTATTTCAACACAGCAGATGTGGTTGCAGGACATAATTGGTGGCATTTATATTTAATGGTGGCTAGGTGGCCTCGTCAGTGGGCCCCCACAACAATGTTTTGCCAATGTTAATCTGGTCATATATAGAAAATATTATTTTCAAAAACTCAGCATTAAACAGCATAGCTGAAGGAATGACATTTGTGTTGGTTGGTTAGTCTGTACAGGAGGTCCATCTTACAAATACCAAATGGGTTTCCATTCAATTTGTCCAGATATCGATGGTTGAATCATAATAACTATGGTGCTACCATAAGGACAAAACTCAGAAATCCCAAATCAATCAAAAATCCCCCCAGGCTTTCGACTAAGGTTGGCTAAACACGCCAAGCTCCTTTCTTGCCACACAAATATGAGATTAATCGCACATTCATTTTCTCACGTCACTCACAGAAAGACAGCAAATAAGTGTATATTTCAGTCAGAGTCAGAATAACATAACTCTCCTCATTACAGGGGTCTACGTCCAGATTCCTCATTCAGATTCCAACTCAACGCTTATGTAACTCAAGTCCGAAGTAGGAAGCACTTCTCCTTCTCTATCCCTCCCTCCCTCCCTCTCTCTCCCCTCCACCCTCTCATTTTTTACAGGGCAGAGTGGGGATGATTTGTGTGATACAGTTGGTGGTATAAATCAGAGTTGCCTGGGCGTGTGAACCAACTCATTTACTATTGGCACCAAGAGGAAACAAACTAAGGGGAGCTTGCAAAGCCTTCCTAACCTTCAAAAGATGAGAAAGAGTGCACTTAATTGTATTAAAATGCTGTGCATTTGAATGCATAACTCTACAATAATGCATATTTTACATACAGACAGGAATAGAAATCTAAGTTGAGGTTGGAAGAAATGGTAAAAAAGTTACATTATACAAGATAACATGAAGGCGAGAGTGAGGAGTGGGAGGACTAGAAGAGATTGCTCTCAAGCTGTGAAATATTACACCTGCGGGGGAAAGCACTTCCTTCTGCTGTCGGTACTGGAACCACAAAACTATCAAGAGATTCATCGATAAAAAGGTTCTGCTGCATAAACTCTGACACTTATGACCAAAAGACAATTGAAATAGCTCATTTGAGGAAAAACTGGAGCTGATGTTATCTGTATTATGGTAAACATTAAAGTAATTTATTAGTATCTGAGATATAAATGCTGTACCTATGGTTTTATTGTTTAAGCAAAATTGTGTAAATGATTGCACATGGTATCAGTAAAAAAAAAAAAAAAAACCAATTATCTCTGCAACAAAGCAAATCATTGCTTGACCAAACTTCACAATAGTTCCTGCAATTTGTTTATATATAAAACTAAATACAATAAGTCAAAAATTGTGTTAATATTAGGTTAGGTAGTTAGAGAGCTTTGGGAAACTGAAGTATTAGCGGTTACCAATATTAAGAAATGAGTACAGTATGGCTGATATACATTAATTTATGAGTACAATAATAATAATAATTAAAAAAAAAAAAAGACAATCTAAACCTGAAAAATGGTTCATCATTTTGGGAAATAACAGTTACCAATCAGTCTGCAGTATTTTCCGAGCTGGAGTCAGGATGTAAATAGACAACTACTTAACATACATATAACTAAACAAACAGAAGAGCTCAGCTAATTGTCTTCTGTGACAAAAAGTGTTCCTGCAATGTAGAAATGTAAACAACACGAGAAGTTAACTGAATTTAAACATAAAGGTTAAAACTTAGAAAGTGTACCATCATTTCCATCTTAGGTTAGTGTGCTAGTGTGTTATAATTACAGTAAATATAATATAAAAAAAACATAATGTGTATGTTTGTGAGCTTTAGGTGTTAGTGGCCACAGTTTTGAACTCTGGACAAAATCAGGTTAGCCATGTAACCCTGTCTCAAATTTGAGTTGTTTTTGTAGTTTTGAGTTAGGCTAACCACATTATGTAACCATATTTAATTGTTTATTTCTTTAAACTGCGGTGGTCTAAAACATCACATATTTTATATACTTAAACTGTTGTTATTTGTTTTTCTTATCCTTACGATGTAAAGTATCCTTCTTGTAACAAGAATGACAAAATCCCCTGCCCATTCACATTCAAGCAGCACACACTTACTTCTTGGTTACTTCTCTGTGGATCTGTATGTCAATAAAGAAGTCATGAGCTGAGACATTTCAGACATTGAGCTGCAGTCATTAAGTCCTTGATCGTCAATAACAAGAAATCAAAGTTTAACTGACCAGAAGACTTTGTCCTTGGTCACCCTCTCCTGAAGTAAAGTCCACTTGCGGCCCAAATCTGTTGAAGCAAAGAGCTGGACACAAAAAAAAACCCAGAGAGACCACCGTTAGGCATAAAAAAACAACAACACACATTTAGAGCATTTAGCATTACATTATGAAGCCTATTACCAGCTGTATCCTTTACACAGAGGATAAATTGAGTCTATCTTGAAGAAAAGTTCACCCAATCAAGCTACAGAATTTCATGGTTCACCAAGTTTTGACTGAACTCAATTAATTATTAATCATAACGGGTTTAGTGGTTATGTGCGTGTGTGTGTGTGTGCACTCATACCTTTTATGAACAGTGAGGGGGATTATGCATTTGTAGTAATGTGTGTGAGTTGCCTGAATTGGTATGGCATTGATCGTACCCATTAATGAGAGTCTATTGATTCCAACACGCCAGCTATCCTTGATGTCTTAAAAGCGCATTGGAACTGAGAAAAGGATTTCACCACGTAAACGTCCTCTATCGTACAGAAAAACATCAAAATCATCAGTGATCAAAGTTATATCTAAACACACATTACTTGCAATGAAAAATAAAAGCAGAGTTTGACCTTGTTGGAAATCTGCGCCTGCCCTCACAAAGCTTAATTTACACATGCCGCTGTGCATCCTCACTTCATGCTCCGGCTAAATTATTTTTTTGTTCTGTTTGAATGGATTTCTCGTTTCCATCTGCAGCCTGCCCATATGGAACAGATTAAACCCTAATTGAATTTCTTGTTTAATTACGTGTAAATTATTAAAGTTAGGGGGTATTTGAGCTGGCTTAAATTGATGAACTATTGAAGTCCCACCTCCATTTCACGACCTTGATTTCAACTCTGCAAAACAACTTTCACTTTCTTTTACAATACACAATTCTCTATCATGAGTTGACAAAAACGTCAACGTCGATAGCACATCAGTGCAACCAAAACACCCCTTGTACATCTCAGAGTTTGAGGTTTGTGTCAAAGCAATGGGAAGTGATCCACATTTTTCTTCCTATTGACTTCTGTTGTACTGACAGTTTTGAAAAATTTACGTCATTATTGAGAAATGTGTGTTCCCAATTGTAAACTAGAATAACCACATCACAGCTGTATGCCTCTCCCAAGCAGTCACCCATAACTGACCAGACTCATACGATATAGTCAATGTGGTGAAGACTTCGAAGGAATCCATATATTTGTTTGCATGCTTTGCCAATAAAGGCTGTTTCAATGTTCAGATTGGGCAAATATAGCTCATATTAGTAAGCCAGAAGGTTCCATTTATTACTACGTCGTCAGGTGGAGGAAGTCAGTTGACGCACACGTCGTATAAAAGGTGCTGAAGTCCACATAGGGTGGAGGTCAGGGGTGGTTAAATAATTCAAACCCAGGAGACTGTTGTTCATGTGAAAACAACCTATTGAGTTATTTTAACCTCTGCATGTACAGTGCATCCAGAAAATATTCACAGCGCTTCACTTTTTCCACATTTTGTTATGTTACAGCCTTATTCCAAAATTGATTAAATTCCACACACAATACCCCATAAAGACAAAGTTAAAAAAGTTTGTTTAAAATTTTTGCAAATCTATTAAAAATAAAGAACGGAAATATAACACATACATAAGTATTAACAGCCTTTGCTCAATACTTTGTTGAAGCACCTTTGGCAGCAATTACAGCCTCAAGTCTTTTTGAGTATGATGCTAAAAGCTTGGCACCTATTCTTGGGCAGTTTCTCCCATTCTTCTTTGCAGGACCTCTCAAGCTCCATCAGGTTGGATGGGGAGGGTCGGTGCACAGCCATTTTCAGATCCCTCCAGAGATGTTCAATCGGGTTCAAGTCTGGGCTCTGGCTGGGCCTCTCAAAGACATTCACAGAGTTGTCCCGAAGCCATTCCTTTGTTATCTTGGCTGTGTGCTTCGGGTCGTTGTCCTGTTGGAAGATGAACCTTCGGCCCAGTCTGAGGTCCAGAGCGCTCTGGAGTAGGTTTTCATCAAGGATGTCTCTGTACATTGCTGCATTCATCTTTCCCTCCATCCTGACTAGTCTCCCAGTTCCTGCCGCTGAAAAACATCCCCACAGCATGATGCTGCCACCACCATGCTTCACCGTAGAGATGGTATTGGCCAGGTGATGAGCGGTACCTGGTTTCCTCCAAACATGACGCTTGGCATTCAGGCCAAAGAGTTCAATCTTTGTTTCATCAGACCAGAGAATTTAGTTTCTCATGGTCTGACAGTCCTTCAGGTGCCTTTTGGTAAACTCCAGGCGGGCTGTCATGTGCCTTTTACTGAGGAGTGGCTTCCGTCTGGCCACTCTACTATACAGGCCTGCTTGGTGGAGTGCTGCAGAGATGGTTGTCCTTCTGGAAGATTCTCCTCTCTTCACAGAGCAATGCTGGAGCTCTGTCAGAGTGACCATCGGGTTCTTGGTCACCTCCCTGACTCAGGCTCTTCTCCCCCGATTGCTCAGTTTGGCCGGGCGGCCAACTCTAGGAAGAGTCCTGGTGGTTCCAAACTTCTTCCATTTACGGATGATGGAGGCCACTGTGCTCATTGGGACCTTCAATGCTGCAGAAGTTTTTCTGTACCCTTCCCCAGATCTGTGCCTCGATACAATCCTGTCTCGGAACTCTACAGACAATTCTTTGGACTTCATGGCTTGGTTTGTGCTCTGACATGCACTGTCAACTGTGGGACCTTATATAGACGGTGTGTGTCTTTCCAAATCATGTCCAATCAACTGAATTTACCACAGGTGGACTCCAATCAAGTTGTAGAAACATCTGAAGGATTATCAGTGGAAACAGGATGCACCTGAGCTCAATTTTGAGTGTCATGGCAAAGGCTGTGAATACTTTTGTACATGTGATGTTTTTTTCGTTTTTTATTTTTAATAGATTTGCAAAAATTGGGTGTGAGTATTGAAGGAAGTAGTCCTGGGACACTAGGACTGCTGTTGAGCCTTCCCAAGGCCAAACCTGACGAAACATTGGTGAGGGGAGGTGCCTTCTTGATGACCCCAGTGAAGTACTGCACACTCTCGCTATGTTGCTGAGGCTTTATTATGGGTGGTTTCTACTTTGGTGTGTGAGCATAGTATGCACAGTGTTAGTTAGTGAGACGTTTGGCAGATATTGAGTCAGTTGACCATGGCAGTGTTATTCTGCATTCATTTGGCACTTTGTGTATTGTAAAACTAATGTTTCTAATTTTACCTAAATCAGGAGCTTTCCTAAACCAAAGTAGTTCCGATGCCTAAATCTAAGCACACTGCGACTGTCACAACACTAACCAAGTGTTTACTGTTGTCCTGATGACGAGGGTCTGGTGCACCTGTTGCTGGAACCGTCATAGAGCCCTACATGACCAGGCTCCATCATATCTTAGAGATCTTATAGAACCATATAATCCTAGCAGAGCACTTCGCTCTCAGTACGCTGGTATTATTGTGGTTCCTAGAGTTTACAGAAGTAGAATGGGAGGCAGAGCCTTCAGTTTTCAGGCTCCTCTCCTGTTGAACCAGCTCCCAGTTTGTGTTCGAGGGGTAGAAACCCTCTCTAGCTTTAAGATTAGACTCAAAACTTTCCTTTTTGATAAAACATATAGTTAGGGCTGGCTCGGGTGGACCTGAACCAACCCTTCGTTATGCTGTTATAGGCCGAGGCTGCTGGGGGACCTTGTTACATGCTGATCTTCTTTTCTTTCCTCCTACTCTTTAACTAACTCATACCTCACCATCTTTTTCTCTCCCATAGTTTTTGCTTATTGTCTGTTGTCTCCATTCAGTTCCCTCGCTCGCATAGCTTCTGTTCTTTCTTTTGCAGATGTCCCGCCATGGAGCTGCATATCTCTGCATGTCTCTGCCCTGCCTTTGTCGTCTCCACCAACAGTTCTTCTCTTGTATCTCTATGCTGTCCTTTTCTCTCTCTGCTCTCCTCTCACCCCAACCGGTCGAGGCAGATGGCTCCGCCCACCTCTGAGCCTGGTTCTGTCTGAGGTTTCTTCCTGTTAAGAGGGAGTTTTTCCTTCCCTCTGTTGGAGGTTTTTCTCCCTTAAAGAGGAGTTTTTTCCCTCCTAGCTTATGTGGGAATTGTTGAATTGTTGGGTTTCTCTGTATAATATTGTAACGTCTTGTTGTAAGGACTTTAATGTGTTAAGTGCCATGAAATAACCTGTGTTGTGATTTGGCACTATATAAATACAATTTAATTTAATTTGATTTGAAACAATGTTTTTTATTCAATATTATGAACAGAACAGAATTTACTGTTATTGATCAATGAAAGTAGACAGATGAGAAGAGACAAGCTTCCCTTAGAGCTAATTCAATCCCAAGTGTATTGCTGTTTAATGAAACCGAGTGTAGCTACTGGGGAAGATGTTTTCTGAGGAATAGATTCATGGCCATGTTGTTTCTATATACTGATGATAATTCATTATATATTGCTTAACAAGAGAAATCTATGTTTTATATATTATTTATTTTTTTCTCATTATAATGACAAAAAACATGGCTGAATGAGCCCGAGGTTGAAGTGTCGGGCTCCCTATAAAACAATGTCATGGTTCAACGGTTTGTGCATCATTTTCAGACATCACTGCCAGATTTAATGTGCAGCCTTTGTGTGATTGCCATACACAAATGAGACCATGCTGAAGATAATTGGTTGCTTCTGTTTCACACCAGTGGTCTTGTTAACATTAGCATCCATCAACAATGGCATTTGTCACAAGCCTGTTGCTGACCCTCATTTTTCGATGCATTCAGTTTTCTTGAGGTGGAGAAAAATGTAGGAAGTGATCAGTCCATTATTTTCTGGTGCTATAAAGCAGTGGTTACCAAATGTTTTAGTCTGCGGTACCTTAAAATGACCTGATCTACAAATAAACCCTCACTATTATGGCCTTAGTGTGTCTGGATATAAGTGAACTTTTCATTTTAGATTGCTTTTATTTGACACATTTTTGAGGTTTGAGTTAGTAAAATAATCTCCTATTTCCCAAGATTAAAGCAAAACATAAAGAGAAGGGAGAAAAATGATTAAAAGAACATTTAAAAAAATCTGTGTAATTAAACAGCTTTTTCTCCTCTAAACCAATGAGTTAAGATGTCTTGGCAGTCCTTGGCTGAGCCTTGACTCGCAAGTGGAAAATCGTTGCTGTAAAACAGTCAAATGCTGTGAAACTTCTGGCATTTGTTAATCATTAAAGCCTCAAAATTAATGATATATTGATGCCAACTTGTTACATCAGTGTACTCCACCACACCATTTTCTAACTGAAAAGATTACATTGCAGCAGACTGTTACGTCTTATCAACTGAATTAATGCCTCATTGCATAAAAGACACAAGTAATACATGGGGCCGCAATACTGCGTCTTACTCTTCATGATGACTCAGACTGGACAGACGTGTAAGAGTCAATTAACTGTCTTGCTGCATAGAAAATAGCAGTGTTTAACATAAAGAGCCATGTAGCAGACTTATTATCTGCTTGCTAATGAGTGTGAATGCACCTGAGAATCCCCCCTAACAGTATATTTGTCATTGTTAATTGGCTTATTTTAACACTTGCGTGTTGACTGACAATTTTGCCTTGGAAGTTAAATAACGATAGTGTGGCCCTCACTTACAATACCGCAATGAAAATACAACTTTGCAAACTGCTTTTACTTGTACATTAGTCACAGAAAAACACAACCTTCTCTGACACACCGAGTGGTCATTGAGCCACTGTTTGGCTGTACAATGCCTGTTAGACTTTGTGAAAAGAGCCTCTGAATCATAGTATTTTGTAGCAAAGATTTGATATTTTCAACTGTATTTTACAACATGACAGCTACCAACTCGTTATGTGTTTAAAATGTACCTTTAGTTTTGTAGCCAGAGTTAACCACCATTTTAAACAATTATATCTACTGATGATGTTCATTGCTCACACAACCATTGATTAAATGAAGTTTGACATAAAAATTAACATGTAAATGTCTAACAAATCAGTTGTCCCCACTTTTCAGTGTTACACTCATTATGCATAATCCAGCTAAAACAAAAAAAGCTTTTTTACGACCTGTCTGATGGTCTGACTGCACATGTTTTATGTCCGAGTGTAGCGACACGTCACCAAATCTCAGTAATTATGTTTGTGAGTGTAATGTTATCATAATTGTTGACCACACGATGAACATACGCCCTAAATTGTAACAAATCCAAACTATTCTTCAAGAGCAGAATGATTTGTCCATTTGAACTATTGACCGAAAGTGATATTGGTGGATTCAAGGCAGGAAAAGTTCATATAAACTTGTACAGTGTATTTTCTTTTGTTCGTATCAAAATCCAGACTTTTCTCTCTTCCCAGCAAAATACTTCAAAGGGTTTCCTACAGACAACCCAAGAAAGATTGTGACTTGTCTTCAATATGAAATCCACAAGTGTGTTTGGATATGGCGATTGTTGTTGTTTTTTCACATGCTTTAGAAGATTTGCCGAGCAGTTGTATTGTTCTACGGTAAATCACGTATCAAGTTGTCTCTGTGGTCCACGTTCTGCTGCTGTGTGTGGAAATTGAAATTCAATGCATTACTGCACTGCTAGCAGAGATGTTTTGCTGGTGTAACATCAATGCTGTCTTCTTGTTCATTCTTTCAGCTACAGAATCAACTACTGAGTATGATGTTTGTGCAGCGCTGTGATACCCACCCGCCCCTCCTTGCAGTAGGCCAGCAGCTTGTCTTCCTCCTTGGGGTGGAAGATGAGTGTGTCTGGCGTAAAGGCAATGGACTGCCGCTGAAAGGAGGAACCCTCGTCCGTGCTAATAAACAGCATCTGATCTCGTTCATTAATGGATGAGCCCACGAGCACTACCTGTGAGAGAAGCAGACAGAGGAGGGGGAACGGGAGAAAACAAAAGGTCAGAGATTGAGCGGTCAAAGGGTAATGTCCTGCAATGTATTCGTCGCTCAGTCAGCAGTTTGTTGAAGACAAACAAAGACGCTCGGCTCCTCATATCAATACTTGTGCATAGTAATTCCCCTGCTTGCACTGAAAATGGATGAATATTAATACATTCATAGCCACGCAGGCACATTTATTCAGGGCCATTCTTTGGGCCATAAGAACTTTCCATCAACCTTACAAGCTTCTTAGACCGTGGCGACACTGTATTGATTATGTATTCAAAGTTGTACGGCTCATAAAGTGAAGGCATTAAACACAGGGCACACCAGGACCTGCCGGCCCACCAATCACAGTTATGGCCTGGACACTAAGGAGGAAGACGACCGGCAGGGGAGATCGATATGAACTAATGAACCAATCACGTTCATTTAGTTGGTGAGAGGCAGCGCGTTATTTTCAGCACGGTATTGTATACAACATCTGTTATACTAAATGATCCTTTTCAAATGTTAGTTTTAGTCAACAAAACAATGAAAGTTACTTGCTGACGGCTGTGTTCTTTCTAAACATCCGTTTCAGTCTGTTTTGAAGGTTTTAAATGAGTGGATACAAAGCAGTAAGGAAGACACCAACTGAAAGGCAAAAATGAATATAACTGATTGCAACAGAGCCGAACAGGGCACCCTGATGATTAATATAACCATTTTCATTAAACCCAATGAGTTAACTCAAGGTTCACTGACAAGGTCCTTTTCTGAGCTTTCAACTTCAGCTCGCAGTCTTCCTCAGCAGATTGTGTTTGTGATTTGAACTTTCTTTATCCTTTCTTCATAACCTTTATACTAATGGAAACATGGCAACTGTTAACCAATAGTTTAGTTTAAATGGTTAATAGCCTTCAATGCTTCTAAATACACTGCCTATGAAAATAATAGCTTTCTTAAGAGACCCCATGATGCACATTTGGAGGTGGTGTTGGGGTTCAAACTCACTGTCGGGCTGCCAAAAAGCTTGGACAGGCCCCGGTGATATAATATTAGTCTGACATAAATCACTGATGCTTAATTTCAACAGTATCATAAGTTCTCAGATGTCAGTTTAGAGGGAACACACACCGAATGTTCCTGTAATGTTATCCTTTTCAGGACAGTCAAATCAAAGGAGAATAAGCAATTAAGAGCAGATTACTACTGCAGTATTTTTTTTATTTTTATGTAACAGCCCTTTAATCTTGATGTTTATTGGTTTATTATATGCAACATGTCTTAGTCATGTTTTTTAATTAATTTAAAAATGTCTCAGATTTCTTATTTTCAAACCCATTCTTGCTCTCTTTTCTCTTTATCCAATTCAATTCATTTCAACTTTATTTATATGGCGCCAAATCACAACACAGGTTATTTCATGGCACTTAACACATTAAAGTCCTTACAGCAAGACTTTACAATATTATACAGAGAAACCCATTATTGGTATAATAAAAGCTTCAACATCACATTTTTACTCACAAAAGCATAAAACCTGCCACACATTGAACTCTCAGCTGTAGCTGAGTCATTTTGTTATTATATGACCGAAATTAAATTAATTTATATTCCTTGAGATACACACGCTAGTGAGGAAGCACACACATCCTCATCAGTATTCTAATCACGACTGCAATTAGGCAGCGCAGGTAGCATGCCTCACATCTTGTACTGTTAAGAGCTTTGTCTGTGTGTGTGTGTGTGTGTGTGTGTGTGTGTGTGTGTGTGTGTGTGTGTGTGTGTGTGTGTGTGTGTGTGTGTGTGTGTGTGTGTGTGTGTGTGTGTTTGTGTGTAACTCTTCCCTGAGCAGCATGGTCAATTAAAAGCTCAGCATTTGTTTGGCATCCAGAGGAAGGCCAACAAAGACGAGCAGTGGAGAGGTGAAGTCAAAAGGAAGGGAGTGAAGAGTGTTTTTTTCTCCGGGTATCACACGAAAGTGAGCAATACACCCGTCAGAATACCAGTGGAGACTGGGTCGGTGTCACGTTTTGAAAAGCTACATGCATGTAGTCTGTTGTCATTCTCAGAGGTACAAAGAGTGATAAATACCACATAGGGCAGTGGATGATGGTGGACTTTCACCTGAAAACCAACGATTGAGTCCGAGCGACGCGAGAGTCAGTGTGAATTTCTTTAAGTAATGCAAGTGTTACATAACGTTACGTATATAAATTACGCAACGTACGTTAAGTAACGTGTGTGACGTATGTGACATTACTTACATATATTCGTGATACCGGGCTGATTTATCTTAGTATGATATTCATTCATCCATTATCTACACCCATCCTGTACAGAGTCACAGGGAGACTGGAGCCCATCCCAGCTGACTTTAGGGGAAAGTGAGGGTAACCCTGAAATGCCCACCAGTTCTTCTTATAATATTCTTTATTTTTATTTATATCAAAAATGCCTGTCTGTTTCTGCTGCTGCCCAGAAAACAGATCCATTAGAAAGCTCATGTTTCAGCACCTTGCTGAAGGACATCTTGACTTTTTCCAGTGGATTTAAGGATTCGGATTCAGTCACAATCGTGCATTTCTACCATCTAAACTGCTGCAGTTCATAACTTTGTAATTATAAGAATTAGGAAATGAAAAGACAATGGTGCCTTCATTAACAAGTCCTACTAATGATAACAAACACGTTTGGCTGCTACCATATAAACCCCTGTGAGACTCTTTATTTAGATTTTTCTTACTGTGGTTTTGCTTCATGTCCTTGTAGGTCAGGAACATCAATCAGGTCAGACATGCCTCTGCCAATATGTCTCTATTTAAAGGACATCACTCAGTTTAACCTAGTTTAGCTCTGACAGCTGGACTTCCTCAGCACACACACACACACACACACACACACACACACACACACACACACACACACACACACAGCCCTCACACAGCCCTCACTGACACATGTACAGATCATGAGAGAATGTACAGAAGGACAAAATTATCATTATTATTCCAGCAATTTCTTTTCAAAATTTGACTACTTTTAGATTATATACTATACATAAAAATTAAAAAAAAATAAAATTGTTTGACTTATAAATGTTCTTCTTTGAGTTCAGCACATTTTTCAAGTCTGGACTGAAACCCCCCCCCAAAAAAAAACAAAAATCAACAACTAAGTTTTGTTTCACAGCCCTCTGAAAACAGCCTTATTCCGTATCCTTATGAGCAACGAAGACATTAAGGAAGAATTTTGAGCACATTTAGTATTAGTGCCAGACCTACTACATTTCCACTTAATTCACGATATTCAAAATAATAAAAAAAAATCTTCTGCCTCTCATTTCTTCAAAGATATGGGCTATTCAGTTGCATGATGGTGAATATAGGAGCACACTGAGGACTAAGAGTCATGATTATTTAGTCTCGAGTGTTTTCACCATCCCTCTTGTAATCTGTACTCAAACCCCATGGCTTTGTGGAAGTGTACCACTGACCCATTTTAAAAACCTCTGAAGAATAATCAATAGGTTTTATTTATTGGTTTAGAGAGCTCAGTTGAAAGGAGATACAACCAAAAAGATAAGCATGTCATGTAAAAACACTCTTTCTCAACCTTTTTGAAATTTGACCATTTAAAGTCAAGCAATGGATATTTCTGCCCCCCACCACATTTATCTGATTTTCGCATTTTACTATTTTTAGAGGACCACAAGGGAAAACTGTCCAACATTTCAAAAGAAAATTAAAATGTTACATAGAGTCAGTCATTCAGACATAATAAATGGCTTCAAGATTATTTGTTATGGTACTCTTCTTCTCTCCTAAAATTAATTCAAAATTAATTACAGAATCAAGGAAAGTGCTGAGCTGGATTATTATTGATCCCAGCCATTCAAATCATTTAGAAGAAAATATAACAATTGGAGCAGACAGGTTTGTGAAAGGATTCAAGTTTCATTGATTCCCTCACTGCTGCACTCACAGGCTCCTGATGCAGTACCGTAATTTACCAACAAGTGGCACTCTTGTCAAACTGTAAGCTTGACTTTGAGTCTTCGCAAACTAAGCTCGACTCTCCAACTCACAGATAAGACTGTGAACTTTTTGGGGAGGCTTCAAAATAGAGGATTGGAGAGGGCAGGCAGACAATACAATTCCTCTCCTGCAGCACAAGGTATGATCTGCCACTATCAAAGGACTTTGATGCATTCTTCCTTCGTAACGATTTCCTCTGAGTAATAAGTCAAGCTTTGGGAAAGCACAGTGCTGCTATTGTGCGTGGCACATAAAAGCAGCCTCTAAACTTCCTGTGTCTGCTCTGGAGACTGCCGGGGTGTGACACATTAAGGGGACTTACAGAAACAAAACTCAGCTCTTTTTAATCTGCAAAAAGGCTTAAACACCACTGTTGCTGCAGCGCACGCACGATCCGTGTGATGTTTGGTAATCTTTCGATCACAGTCAATCTGACAGAGGAAACTGATCGCAGAAGTCCAGCTGTGTTGACACACATCAGAGAGTATCAGCTCTATAATCTATTATAAAACAGCACAATCGACTAAGCAGCTTAAAATAGTTTATGGAGGAGTGCTGCTATGCAGTGGCGACATGAACGACATGAAGGGAGAATAAGAATGTACATTATCTCTATCGCATGTCACGTTTTTGTAGCAGTTTGAATGGGTTTTAATGCTGCAGGCGAGCGGGGATGTTGAAAGCTTTTCGGGTCATGAGAATGGAGAAAGCTTGTACATGGTACACACATGACCAAACGTAGCAGCGTCTCAAACACACATGGAGAGCATAAAATATGTACACGTGCACACAGAGATGATATAGGTGCATAAGTGGTGACTATTGAACTGATGATGCCTCAGCATTATACAGGACTATATAGGTTACTCTGCTGTATTATAACATGGAACTTGGGCAAAAGTGAGAATAACTTTACTCCTCCAGTGTGTAATAACTTAAATGGTGCGATTTAGGAATGTGCAGACACTGCTAAAATTTGGATCAGTCAGGCAGTCCGACAGATTAGTAACAAAGCTTTAGGTTAAGTGTTTTAAAAAAAAAAAAGAAAACATGAATGAACACAAACGGTGAAATTATTTCCCAAACTGTCTGTTTATGAGCTAACTTTCTGCCTCACTGTTAAACTCCTGAACTTCCCAAACTCCTTTGCTCCAAACACAATTTTTGCACTGGTGCTGCTGTTGTGGAAACGCCGAAGGGTGCGTTCGCTTGCTGGCATACAGGTTTTAAATAATAGAAGATCACTAGAGAAGTCAGCTGGAGAAGTCATAAATCCACCATTACCCACGTAGCTATTCAATCTGTGTATATTCCTATTACCGTTAGCAAAGGAGTTGCTGAAGGATTGTTTTTGTTGTTGTTTTATAGAGACACACGTAATATTGGACCAATGATTTCTCTGGGAGTAACAGTAATTTATAATATTGACCATGACCACCAATTACCACACAAATAGCCTCGAAATACATCATTTATTTTAAAAATGTTTTTCGAGATAGATACTTATAGCCATTAGCAAATATTCCAATAGCCTAGTATAAGCCCACGTACTGTATATTGGGAAACTTGTTTACACAGCACACTCTCAGGTCAAAATGTGTAATTTTGGTCCAGAGCACAATAGTATCACAATAACGGCTCTGAAAGCGTGAGATGCCTTTGTCTGAGACTGGGCTGTCAAAGAAAGAGGTCACGTGACGGAGGTAAAAGCGACAGATCGGTTGGGGCTGGCTGGACCGATCAAACACAATAATTTTAAACAGGAGACTGGTGTTGAACTTTGTGAGAAAGCAAAATTTCAAGTGCTTATTTGAAGTAGCGTAAACTTCGGTAATATATTACATGACATACGTAATGTAGGTTGTGAGTAACATTACTTAGGTAAGTAATGTACCTGTTTTAACCCAAACCACGACCTGTTCTTAAACATAACCATGTGGTTTTGGTGCATAAAGATAAGGCATCTTGTAAGATGGCAGCAGACTTTGTTGTGGTTGTGATGTGGACACAAGCCAATAAAAAAATAAAAAAAAAACAGACCAAAAAAATAAATAAAAACATTTTCACGTCACAATTTGTTAGCTATTTATGTGAAACCAATATGCGGACCAATATAGTGCAGCTATTACACATTTTACACTGTTTACAAACTGTATGACTTCTACTTTCCTAGAACCATTGGACATCATTGTAGTGTGTTGCCATACATCTTCAATTAGTTTGGTAAGCATTATGTTTTCAAAACTGATGGAGAAGATGGATGAAGCTACAAAAATAAGGCCCAAGTTGTAATAAATGAGAATTATCCTTTCTCATAGACATCTGGGTGTACACACATAAACAGACACATGTGTACCAGTAGCTGCTTATAGCCAGCAGCTCCAGGCACAATTGCTTTCCACTCAATTACATATGTAAATTGCTTGGGTTCAGGTTTCCAGTGGGAGAGAGGGTCCCTTGCCACGACAGCTCATTGAGCCGTGATCTGTTGGGAATTAAGACCTGGGAGAGCAGAGCAGCATGGGAATCCAGAGGGAACCACCAGATAGTATAAGGAGTTTAACGGGTTGTGTAGTAAGCTCATTCTAGGGCCGGTCATCAAACCTCCACCGTTTTTGGTACGAACTTAGGTGTCCGTAGGACAGACTATTTAATTTAAAGAACAAAACAATGACTTTAAATGTCTAGTACATTTTAAATGTTTGGTTATTGTTTGATCAGACTGTTGAGGATTTGAGTCACAAATTATTAAATGGTAAATGGTCTGCACACCTTTAAAGCACCTTTTTGCCAAGTCAGTCGACAAAAGTGCTTCACAATTTTTGCCACCCACTCACACACACATTCACACACCAGCGGTGGCAGAGCTGCCATGGAAGGCGCTCCCTCTGCCATCAGGAGCAACTTAGAGTTCAGTGTCTTCCCCAAAGACAGTTCGGCATGTGCAATGGTGGAACCGGGGGATTTGGTGCCATGCATGTAAAAGCTTGAAACTTCAACATGTACTTTAGAAATAATGTAGGATGGTTTGATCAGACAAAAATACTTTTTAATTAAGAAGGATAAGGGTCCTCCTCAGTTAGCTTCACAAATTCATCTGAAAAAGATTCTCATCAGATCATAACTTTGTTTATTTATTAGTAAAACATAGTTGTCAGGAAAGAGTGCAAGGTACACTTCATCTCACATTGCCTTGCTGCAATGGCTTGCATTTGGGCTAAACTGGGACTTCATTTGAATGAATAAATAAGTCAGATAATGATTGAATACCTTGGTTGAAGTTATCTCTGTAGGGGGGTTGGACAAACAAACTGGGAGGCCTCCATTGAAGTCAGGCCTAATTTGACAGATTTGAGGCTGAGAGTTTTCTCTATTTGGAACATTAACATGTTTAACTTCTTTATGAAACAAGTGGCGATGCTTTCTTAAAACACAATTTTTTTAAATTCTGTTTTAAATCTCTATTGCTCTACAACAACCGACTGGCCCTTGATTTGAGTTCTGAAGGTCAAGATACAAATTTCAAACTCTTCTGGTTGGGCTGAATATCAATCATATTTTATTGACAGAGCTGGAGGCATAGTGGGCTTTTCTGATACTATCAAGTCTTATATTTTCTTGTAAAACTTTATTACTTAACATCTCTGACAGTTTTAATAATTCTAATCTTTTCCGTTGCAGTCTCACTTCAGGTTTGTTGAAGTGACAAACACTTTAATCAAGTGAGACTGAATGTCACTGAATTAAGTCAAGACCTAAAACAAGGTGATACACGATGTTGGATGTATCTTGCATTTGTTGTCCTTGCGCAGTAAAATCAATTTAAGATTTGAAGACGTAACAAACGCCCAAACAATTGTTCAGAGCCCTGTGCTTCACTGCACCGCTGTCTTCGTCACCTCTCTGAAGGTGAGGTGAGAAATGATGTCCATTTGGTTGGTACAGAGAATCAGGGATGCGAACATGAGCAACATGTCCTGCGAGGTGTTGGATACAGGTAGATGAGAGGTCTGAGAGAGTTCTCGGCCACCTTGCACAGCGCAAATGCATTAGCTGGAGGTGTTCTCATGCATTATACATATTAGTTTCCTCCCTGGCTGCTGCATTTATATTACGGAGGAGGTGACTGGCAAACACGTCCGGCTCCAGCAAAATCCCACATCCTGGTTCAAGTTCAGAGGAAAACACACACACACACACACACACACACACACACACACACACACACACACACACACACACACACACACACACACACACACACACACACACACACACACACACACACACACACACACACACACACGGGATGAACTTCTGCACACGACTCTAAGCAAAAAGCTCATTAAAAATGTTGCATTCACAAACGTACTTAGACAAATTCAAGTTTTCAGTTTTAGAATTGTACATTTTTCCTTTTTTTATTATTTTTTAATTTTTAATTTACAGACGTCTTGCTCGTTAACTTAAATCACCTCCATAACCATAACTTTATTAGCTTTTGTATGGGTGTTATATAATGCTAATAAAGCACATTTGACCAATTTTCAATTGAACTCAGGGGGAAGAAATTGGCAGATTCAGAGCGTGTGTGTGGTAACTCTCGGACTGACACAGCGAAGAATGGTGGGGTTTCTATGTGTGTGTGGTATGTAACTGTCTGTCCCAGATTCAGCCCTGTTATCTACTCGCTACTCCCTCCATCTGAAGGCCCCCAAAGCGCAGAGATTGTGACTGACAAGGACTCGGATACTCTCTTCTCTCTCTTTGTGTCTTTTTTTTCTCCTCCAGCCACTGTTCTAAAGCAGCTCCTGCACCAATTTTGAATGCATTTTTTTAACATGTACAAAAAAGCAGATGCATACGGTGTGTGATTGTGTGTGGTGTGCATTTTGTGTGACTGGTTAACTTGGCTCTATGAAACACACTGGTTTCCCAAACCACAGACAAATAAAGACATAACATTGTATGCCTGACAAAACACAACGAGCAAAGAAACAAGGATTTCTTTTGGCAGATCAATTGCCCTCAAAATCATTTTCTCAGGATGCAGAAGCTGCAGTTGTCCTCGCATAATTCTGAGGGGAATGCAACCAGAATAAATTATCTAAAAAAATTAAATATGCTCTTTCAGCTCCCTTATACATTTAAATTGACCAGCTACTATATATTAATCTATAAGTTAGCGAGAAACTTCCAGTTTGGAGTTGGTATCTGTAGCTTCACCAAGCAAATCTAATCTCATGGCTCATTTACTAGTTTTGATCATGGGATTGTAAGGAGACATTTGCAAAATATTGTTTCAAATGGGGCAAGCTTGACTTTCTTCTTCCAAAGTATGTACGTAATAGGAAGAGGCAGTATACCAGCTCTAAATTGACCACAAACACATCTTTATTAATAGATTTTAAAGTACATAATTTTCAGTAAGCTTATATGTTGTTGTATCGCATATAGCCTCTCTGCTATCCATTGCCTGCATGGCGACATGAAGTTTCTACCTATAACTTCACCCTGTGTCTCCTGTCTGTATCATAAAGTTGGAGTATCTGTGAACAATTATGAAGTCCTGGATGGCCTGGTTATGGACAGTTTCACGCCTTCACCCGAGGTTTACAACATGTGGAATGCCATTACAAAGGTTAAGTCATTCACTCATTATTTATGGATCAGATATGAGAAAAAAAAGAAAAAAAAACTGTGTTGCCTGGTCTTTATCCCCTTCCAGCACACATTTGTTTTGACTTTTCAGTATGACGACTAATGCAGACCATCTGAACCTTCAGTAGTGTCTAACCTGAGAGTTGTAGGGTGTCGATACCAAGCGTGAGATTCAGTTGCCGTTTTTTTTTCTCGTGTACTATATCATAGCTGATGATAACTGATGTCACACCTTGGACATAAAAATGACTATCATGATATATATATATATATATATATATTTACATTCTCTTTCAATTTCTGAAAACATCCAAACAACTATCGGTCAAAAAGCCAGACATGTCCATAAACATGTTATCTTCCACTTTTAGGCCCGAGCAAATACAAGACCACCAGTAATGATTTATACCATTATTCTTTTACATTCCAGTGTCTGGTATCTGACTCTTCTTTCCCAATGGCAGCATGGAAGTCATGAAAGACGGCAAGCTGTGATTGGTCAGTGACAAGTAGGCGGTCTGTCATGTCTTGACTAAATCAATGAAATACTTTATGATCTGTATTTGCCTTGTCTGACACATTGAGCATAAAATTAGTCCAACATTTTGTGTAGTCTAACCCAAGATTGCCTTCTAGAAAAGGACAGTAGAGAATATGAATAAAAATTCTTAATCACTTAGCATTTACAGCTGCTTACTTAATGTGTTATTGCAATAATTACTTTATCATTGCCATTTTAACACTAGTTGACTCACTATTACACTTAATATTACCTGCAGAGTTAATCCCTTAGATAGTTGTGCTTATAGTGGCATATAACTGATTAGAAAATAATTTATTAAACATAAATGAAGACATTACATACAACTTTTAAACCCTCTGTAAATTTCACCTCATTTGAAAGAGGTATTAGTATAAAAACAACTCCAATGTAGCCTATCACTTCCTCCATCACTGTCAGTGCTCCTTGATCTATTCTTCCACATCTTTACATTTTCCCTGACTGCCTTCTGTTTTACTCAGCCGTCTCCGGCCTTTCTCCATCACTGTCTCTGTCTTTGATGAACCTCTTTATCTTCATCGCTCTCGTGATATTGCCTCCTCCTCCCTCTGAGCCTCTCTCTAGCTGTCGATGATAGACAGCGGGTCTACGCTCTCCATTAGAGGATGGAGACAATGATCAGACCTCGGGAAAGCTCTCTCTCTCCTTTTTTAATTACATTCCTCTGTCAAGTAAAAAGAGGAGAAGAGAATGAGAGGGAGGAAAGGAAGAGAGAAACCTCTGAGCAATTATTCTAGACTTAATTACATAAAGTAAAAAAAAAAAAATAAAAAAAACTCCCGGCCTGAAGCTGTGTGTTTGACACAGAAGTAGAGTCTACACCTGAAGGACTATTCTCTATTACTGATGGCTGCC
Organism: Brachyistius frenatus; assembly: GCF_029030835.1. Lineage (NCBI taxonomy): Eukaryota > Metazoa > Chordata > Actinopteri > Embiotocidae > Brachyistius > Brachyistius frenatus. The sequence goes on from NW_027210873.1 coordinate 101,792, forward strand.
ATTCAGGTGTCAACCGCCTACACACACACACACCACTGGGAGCATTCATCTCCACGACAACTCTATTCCAGCACAGGGAAACAGTATTATAATGCCAGAGTTATAAACAAGTGATATGAATTGAAATTGAGAATCTGCTCTATATTTATTCACAGATGAAATATGTGACTGTCAATGTATGTCAATATCTAATTTCAGATGTAAATGAGCTATTTCATTAATTCAGAGTCAAAAGGTCTCATAATTAACTGAAATGGATGGAATAATCTAATTCAGAATTCACTTTTAGTACCAAATGGCTACTATTAATCACTGAATCTCTATGAAGTTATGAGAGAATTCTGGATTCTGTTTGGTCTCGCCTAAACTAGTTTTGCTTTGCACAAAAGGAAGCAGAGGGTGTTTAACTCTGTTCAACTCTGAACTCCATCTCTAAGTTTCAGCTATGAACTCAGACAGCCTGTCCAGCAAATGTATTTTGGCTCGACATGGGTCATGATTTTCAAATAGTTATTCAATTATAAAATATTGAATAGTTTATGTGACTAACATCGTGTCTTAAAAATATATATTTCCTCGTCTGAAAAGTGAGACCAATGGAATATGAAGAGCAATACGACTGAGTGCTGCTCCTAAAAGCCTCTGGCTCCATAGACTCCCAGTCAAATTCTCTTATAAAATATAAAGTCCAAAATCTTTTCACACAAGTCATTATGGTGTCAACAGCCAAATCCACTCCTACTTATTATTTTTCTGGTGGACCATCTGGAAATAATCCGTTATTTATTAGATATTAGGCAACACAATGCAGTACGTTTGGGGGCATGTCTGTTTGATTGACAGGCCTGTGGTGCAGCCAGGTTTCCGCTGTAAGTGGTCTTCTGGTTTTCTCTGGTGTTCCCAGTCAGACGTAGTCAGATTCATCGCTTGCTTCTCTTGTTTGCCGCTTGGTTACTACCAAGTGCCTTCAAAACATGTGTGGTGCTAAGAGACTAGATGCTATAGGAGAAACATTCAAAGACTACCACAGCTCTAAAAAATGTCTTTGTGAAGCTCCCTCATAAATTAAACAAAAAGGAGGTGCAATAAAAACTTCACATCATAAGTCTACCAAACCTCTGCACTGTCTCATTAGAGCGAAGCAACCAGCAGACAGTTCATCCACACATCAACAATCAATGGCTCGCTTTGTCACCAGGTAAAATAAGTTTGATGTTAAGCCTTGCTCACATCAAAGATTTGTGACAGGACAAAACTGTAGCAATGAGAAAATGATGGTGTTGCCTGAAACTCGTCAAATTGCAAGTGGTAGTTTTAGAAAGTAAGGCACGGTAGTTTGAGTTTTTCTGATTAAGAGAAACCAATTACTCTAAAAGTTGGAAATGCTTGTCTGCAGATACATGAACAACATCTAAATTCCTGATGGTTGCCGGAGTGAGAAACACACAAGTAATAAAACAAAGTAGTGAACCAGTTATGTGGACTGGAAAAGGAAATCAAGGGCCCCTTTTTAAAACCAGGCTTGGGAGAGGAGCTCGCAGCACCTGTTGGCCAACCTTGAATCCAACATACACTGAGTGCAGGTACAGGGCTGTAAACCCTAGCTAGGACTACCTTTCAGCATGTGGAGTAAATCATTTCCATATTATTGATATAAATCTGTAAAAATACCAAACAAAATAGTAATCAAATCAGATATGTACTGCACTAAATTGTGCTGACATACCAAAAGTGAACTGAAACCAGTTGATCACACACTGTACGCTATACATAATACATTCGTGATTTGAAATATTGCTTCTGACTTTAATAGAGCAACAGTCTCGACAGAGTATCTATTAGACTTTTGGAAGGCTTTACTAATGTATTGTTTACTGCCTTTAAAGCATCAAGTCATTCAACAATTCTGAAATCGTTGATTGTTTCCACACAGAAAATCGGGGCTCTTTGGCACTGCCGTAAATACAACATTTTGAATTCAAACCAAATGTTTGAATTCAAATGCAAAGAAGATGAGTTGTTTTAATATTTACTGGCTATGGAGTCATCATCAAATTACCTTATTTACTCTTTAATAACGTTTTGGTCCAAGTACAGAACCCTGTGGAACTCCATGACAAAGTTTTGTTTGCATGGAGTCATCGATGGCATGAACATATGAAAATCTATCTGATAAATATGATTCAAACCTTTTTCCTTTTCTTTCAATCTAAATGACCTATTTCAGTCTCTGTATTAAAAGTATGTGATCCATGGTGACAAATGCAGCACTTACATCGAACACATTCTCATCCACGATGATTTGCTCAATTTCTATCTATCCAGTGTCGTGTGTTTTTTTCTCGTGTGGAAGATTGTTTTGTACTCACCACTTAAGTTGTTGATCAAATCATTTTTGATTGCTTCGTAAGTAGGAGTATTGATTAGTGTAACATCATTGTACAAAGTGTATAAACTAAGAAAAGCTGGACTGTGTGTCAATCATGAGTCAGCATTAGACAGTAGAAATTGTAACTGCATGTTGCTCACTGAATCCGTGGTCCGGATTCTGTGGGATGTTAGATACAACCCATTGTTTCAGCACACAGGCAGCAGCGGTAGGAGACTAAATGATTGGAAAATAATTAGTGTGTAGTCCACTGTACATTGTGCCATAGAGCAGCAGCTGATGAGGAAGCAAGCATTGTCAAATATAGTGAAGAAGACTCATGGTAGACACATGACAGCAGATGTGGATTCAAATTCCAGAACTGATACAGTTTAAAAGGGAGTTATTGGCACTTGTACTTCAGTTGCTCTCTGAGAAAACTCGGTTTATTGAAACCCTTGATTTATAATAAATCTACATTGCATCAGACTCCAAAGACGGTTTGATTGTGACGACTTTGAGTGGTGTGAAGGGACAAAACCATCCAGTGTCCGGTGAAGAGTTTTCACCACACTAGCTTGTATCAATTTCAAGATGACATCTATAAAAACCTTTTAAAATGAAGATACATTTAAAACTGCTTCATCCTGGTTGAGCCGCACTGGAGCATATCCCAGCATGCGTTGGGTAGTGGCATGTAAACTCTGACCAGGTTGTGTGTCTATCCCTACGCATATTACATTAATACATAAACAGACACCCTCATTCCCGCTCAGCCTCAGTCAGGCGTTGGATTCGACCTGAGGTGACTCTCCAAAACCACTGAGCCACCCTGGGTTCATTCATCCATCCATTATCTATACCCACTTTATCCTGAACAGGGTCATGGAGGGGCTGGAGCCTATCGCAGCTCACATTGGGCGAAGGCAGGGTACACCCTGGACAGACCCCCAGTCCATCACAGGGCCACATTGAGACAGATGGAAACTAAGAACATTCATGCTCTCATTCACACCTAAGGGCAATTTCTAGAACCACCAATTAACCTGAGATGCATGTCTTTGGATGGTGAAAGGAAGCTGGAGTACCCGAAGAGAACCCACGCAGGCACAGGGAGAACATGCAAACTCCAGACAGAAAGGCCCAGGCCCGGAATCGAACCCAGAACCTTTTTACTGTGAGGCGACAATGCTAAGCACTGCAACGCCATGCCGCCTACCGGGTTCGTTCACTCCTGTTTAATTTCAAAGACACCAAAAACAACTCCGCAAACTCATAAGCAAAACTAATACAGCAACAATAAATAATTCCACTCCCAGTTTTTCATTACTGCAATCATTTGGGAACACTGCAAGAGATGAGATAAGATTGAAGGCGGCCTTCTCATTTCCAATTTACGCGTGTTTCATCTTTAAAAAGTTGGTCTTGCTTATCTTTGTAGGATGTGTTCATTTCAGTAATGGCTGATTCAAGCCAACAGACAAATCAAAGCAAATCAAAACTTTATAATAACATATATGGTGATAAAACTGAAAACAGTAACTTAACACTGATAAAACTAAGAAAATGCCAACTACGTTAAAAATGTGATCAACATTGGCATTGTTTTTAATTTCTGTGACTGAAATGACATTTTTAGAAGGTCGCAGAGAGTCACTGAAGAGTTGCAGTTGATAAGTTTTAGAACAGGTTCAACAACATCAGTGTCACTGACTCATTGTTTTAAGGTTGTTACTTTTTACTCTCTACAGTTTTGTTTAGGCAGAAGTGAAGCTATAACCTTTTGGAAAAAAATTATGTTTTAGAGTTTTTAAAATCTCACTCTTACAATAAGGACAAGAAGGCTAATTGTATTTCAAAATACTCCAAAGGGTCAAGCCCAAGGTTGCTCGGGTTGACTGTAAATTAGCTTAGCTGTTGATTCAAATTCCAAAGTTTTTTTTCAGGTAGAAACGTCCAAAAATAGCATTAAAAGGCTTCATCAACGTGATACTTCTGTTTATGAGCCACACAGCATTCAACACAAACATGGGAGCGGGCCAGTAAAGTCTCTGGTGAGAAAATGAAAGAGAAAGTGAGGGAGCAACTGATCAGACTTTGACAGTGACATGAAATGTGACCAATTTGCCGGCAGCTGCACCGCTGAGGTTAATCAGCTGACCATCCCAACCTGCCACTGCCACAGACGCTTAGGAGTGCATCCAGACAGCGGACGAGAGACACTCACAGAGAGAGAGCTGCTTTGACCTTCCACACGAGGTAAACAACACACAACACTGGACAGATAGAAATTGAGCAAATCATCGTGGATGAGAATGTGTTCGATGTTAGTTTTGACACCATGGATTTTGTAGCAACAGCAGCGGCAGATGAGATCCTGAATAACTGAGAGGAGATCAGCACAACTGTGGGAAGTGACTGGCAGACAATAAGCACAAGAGAAATGTATAATAAACAAGAGACTTGATCACAAGACAACATAAAACTTGCAAACAAAATGTAGAACATTAACATGAACGTAACCCTAGCATTGTTGCTCACTGCATATTTATGCACAGCAAATTAGATTATATATTAAACTGGATTTAGGTCTCATACACAGTATTAATGTTGTTTAATTGTGGGTAGACACAAATATAGCATATTACTGATCTTTAACTATTCTATAATGTCATTATTAGTGAAAAAAACAAAACCTTAAATCACAAAAATTGGAATCAAAATTAAGTCATGTTTGTTGCTGCCTGACAAATATCAGTTCATTCGTTTTCCTTTTAGCTCCTTTTAGGTCTTCACCATCTCCAGATAAACATATCAGGCTCTTCAGCTGCGAAATGTTTTTCCTATATTTGCGAACAAGTTGATAATTTTGTCTGTCAGCTACTTGTTGCTTGACGGTAGTGTGCAATAATTTTATGTGAGCTTCTTGGCTGAAAACAAATATTAAGAACCAAAACAATAAATTAAAAATGGATAAAACTTTAGTAAAGCTGAGGGGAACTGTAGTCGGATGATCATTCTCTGCAGATCAGTCACCACAAGTGACACTTGTATATCCTCTGGTCTAATTAATATAATTAATGTCGATGAAGTAAAAAAAAAAAAAAAAAAAAGGATATGGTGCCAGAGTAAGAGAAATTGAGACCCAAAGACTGAGAGACAGCAGAGAGACAAAGAGGGAAATGGCAGCTTACAGTAGACGGACCTCCGTGCTGCCCCTGACCGACACAATTAAAAGCATTATACTGCCAAGACCCTCTCATGCAACACACACTCTGCCAGGCCTGCCCTGTCCGCTCCGCCTGGCAGAATTCAATTACCACTTATCACCAGTGACAGGGAGCATCGCTCTGACTGGCATACATATCCCTGCTGTTGGACACACACATTCACCAGCGCACACACAAGTGAAACCCAGCTAGATGAAAGCAGAGCCAGACACGCATACAGTAAATCCCAGCATGCATCAGTGTACAGTGTGGAACCACAGTCAACACAGACTGACTCTGACTTTCACTTATTAATACAACAAAATAGGTATTTTGTGTCTTCCAAGTTGGCCCACATGACCGTTAAATAAACGGACACATATTATTGTTTATTTTTCACCAGACATCTTTACAGTTAAGGTGGGATCATAGTCAGGTTTAAAAAGTTAAACAATCGTGAACTTTGGGAGATAAAAGGTTGCAAACTGTGTTTCCTGGTGTTCTGCAAAACAACACGTAAACATACATCCTCCGTTTTGAATTTTTAACTAAAACTATGATAATAAGCCCAAATATTACACCCATTCAGATGAAGTGGCTGTTGATTATCTTACAAGATATGACAAGACGTATCAGACATGTGACATTGTACAAAGTAAAAGTCTGCTTAGGGAGGAGGTTTGTTGGAACGAAGACAGGATGTTTACCCAGGAGAGTGGTGTCTGAGTCCATGATAAGGGAAAGTCAAGGTAGGTTTCTTTTACGTAACCCAAATCATGATTTTTTTTTCCAACCCTAACCAAGTACAAGTAGTTTTTTGTGCCTAACACTAAACAAATGATGTACATGTCACATTTGACCTAACCCATCTTTTCCTCATCATAATCACGTCGTTTTTGCTGAATAAACACAAGGCTCACGGCACCTTGTGCTTCTATATCTGTGTGCCTAAACTTGACCGAACCTTAACTGCAGAATTTTTGGATCAAACAGCTTCATTTTTCAGCCATTTACATTTTCCTGTTTACTTCTGGAGGGCAGTTACGTACGTCAGATCATTTCAAGCTTAGATCATTAATACTTACAGCATCAGTAATACATAACTATCATATTACTTCCCCAGATCAACAGTGGACACTTTCCTCCTCGGAAAAGAGCCCTGAGTGAAATCATAAAACATGACCATGCAAATATTCCCTTCTGAGGAAGCTGGTTTGTGAATTATTCATATTTGCATGTTATTTCCATTATCATTCATCACTTATTGCTTCATTGCTCTCATATGGGGTGAAACTTCCTTTGAAAGCTAAACAAAACAGTAATCAGCTGAGTGCATTTATATGTCAAATCCATGGCTTTGCTAAACAATAAAGTTGTAGTGGCTGTTGACAAAGTTTTACCATTCAGCAAGTCATTTTCCAAGAACCTCAAAAATATCTCAGCTACTTCAGGTACTAATTGCTCTTTTCTACCACAAGGTCAATCATCCATGCTACAGAGAGCTATCAGGATGAAATGACCACAGCTCTCGATATGTGAAGCACATTGTTGGTCACCTGATGCATTTTCCGAGGGTTGAAACCACACAGCATGCTCCTCACTTCAAATTCAATCAGAGCTGAACCTTGCGAACCTGAAATGGGCTTAAACAAAAACACAAGGGTGGATAATGATCTTAATTGCTGCAGAGAGGTTTGATACAGCATCCGTGGGAACAAAAACCCATTAGCTCAATCATTTCACAACAGTGTTGCAGGGCACTTGCGTGGTGGAGATAATTGATTTGAACAGATATGGAGTATTTAATTGGCTGGCTGACAGTGTTTTGGGAAATTTGACAAGAAGTGGGTTTTTTTAATGAGGAAAAAGATATTTCTCAGCAGTATGAAGAGATTTTGTGTGACGCAAATCTACTTTTTTTTTTTTTTCTTTTCTCCTGCTTTAGGCAGTTGAAATACAAGTAGAACTGAGGACTATGGAGTAGAGGCTGACAAGTCATACACTCAACACATTTTCTTCCTCGGAGTCAGACTTCACAATGGAGTTATTTTATTACCATCTCTCTCACAATGAATGTCTTTATGTTTTCTGTCTTATCCCTTCCTTTCTATTTTGTTTACTCAAATTCTGATTGATTTTACTTCTTCGTGCACTCTGTACAGCCTTTCTTAAACAATAATGTTTTGATTTCTCTATAATTTGATATGGTTGAGACAAGACAACTATCAAAGTAAACATCAGAGCCACATTTATGTGTTCGGTGGCTCAAAGGTGTGAGTGAGGTGTGGGCTCCTGTGGGCCCCCTGATTCCTCTTGCTCTACTACCACACATAGCTCTCATGAAGCTTTAAGCATGACGTTCAATCAATCTGGCTTTGAGATTCAGCAGGCAATTCAACTCTCGTAGTAATTCAGGCTTATCATTAGTTCTAAGTTAATAGGAATTTAAGGCAGACTTGTTTTATGTCTGTTATTTGTTGGTGATGTCCAAAAATGTGCTTTGCTACTAACTCATTGTTCCAATCTATTATTGGAATTTATCTATGTTGAATTATACAATTCCCTGCACACAAATATATTTGTATTAATGTTGTGTTGACTTTCTGCCCACTGACTAAAATACTCTCTAGATCAGGGGTGTCAAACATGCGGCCCGCGGGCCGGATCCGGCCCGCCAGGGGGTCCAGCTCGGCCCGCTGGATGACTTTGCCAAGTGTGAAAATTACAGATAGACATAAATTGCATTTCTATGAGGATATGGAGGTTTATGAGTACAAACGTTTTGTCATTTTTTTTAATCGATCCAGTAATTGCTTCAAAAACAGCGTAAATGTGACGTCTGCTCAGGAAGCAGCAGCTCACTGTGAGGGAGTCTGTAGAGGAGATCCCAGGCTGATAAACAGTGGACTGATGTCTGAGTTTTTGGTCTTTATGCTTCTAGTTTATTGTAGAAAGACCTTAAAATAGGGTTTATCATCCAAAAACCTTCACCAATGATTTAAACATAGAGAAATATTGTCGTTATTATGCTATGATTTTACTGGTCTGGCCCACTTGAGATCAAAGTGGGCAGTATGTGGCCCCTTAACTAAAATGAGTTTGACACCCCCGCTCTAGATGATGCAGCAATTGATTGGAATTAATTAATTGGAAAAGTACCAAATTGAACACTGTGTCTATTTTCTCTGTAATTAGTACCAAATTATATAGTTCTTTCCAGGGGACTTCACAGGAAGCTATTAAGACATCACTGCCCAGTGAAGTAAAGAATGATTGAATTGTGTGGCGCTCCGTTTTGCTTTGATGAGGTTTGATTGACAGTGATGTTTTCCTGACAAAATAAGCCAACAACCCAACGACTGCTTTGGTTCAGCAGGTTAACGGGTTCAAATATATTATTCTAGAAGTCAATATTTGAACATGTCATTCACAGATTAGCCAAAACATTATTATGGCCACTGACAGAGTATCCCGTAACAAGGGTGCATGTCAAAATGTAAGAGGTATTATATGGTAAGTGAGCAGTCAGTTTTTCTAATCAATGTGTTGGATGCTACAGAAACGGGCAGGTGTAAAGACCAAAGCAACTCTTACAAGGGCCAATATGGAACAACCAGACGTCTAGGTCGAAGCATCTCTGAAATGGCAAGGCAGTGGTCTGATGAGGGACAAACCATGACCCAGCTGCAGGATATTGGGTGTTGTGCTGGAACAAGTCTGATCTGCGGCGGCTCAAACTCTCAATTTACAGGACTTAAAGGATCTGCTGCTGAACTCTTGGTGCCAGATACAACAGAGCACCTTCAGAGGTTGTGTAGAGACACATAGTCAGCGGGTCGGAGCTGTTTCTGGAACAAGGTGTAGGACCAATAGAATATTCGACAGAGTGGTCACAATATTTTGTCTCATCAGTAGATTTCCAAAAGGAGTGTGCACACTCTATCCACCAAAGAATAAATTATAGAAAAATAATTTTGGATAAAGATAAATTTGTCAAACTATTGTTTCAAAATGAAGTGAGTGATTTCACGCACAAAACAAATGTAGAAATCTGCCAGATAATACTGTGTTAAGTAGGATTTTATCTCTTTTAGTAGGAAAGCAGACATGTGCAGATTGGGGAGGTGTTTGCTGTGGGCGGAGTCAAATGTTTGACCCTACCCACATTGAGCATCGCCCTCCACCCCATTTCCAGTTCAAAATGCAGTTGGAATATGCAAAATTTTGATTAATCCTCCCACTGACAAACCGGCAGGATGCTTTTATTTTGAAAGGTACAGGAACGTCACACTCCGTGCTCAATATTGCCCACATTGAGCACCGCACCGATCTGCACGCTGCAGTCAGGGTCTTTAAGGGTTTTTAATATCTTCTCTGTTTTTGTGAAACTGACTGAAAGCAGACAAAGCAATGTCAGCACACTTGACAGTTGGCATTAATCAATAGTGGAGAAAGAGGGCACTAAAAACAAAAAGATGAAACCAATGCAGACCAGTCTTTTTTCCTTTGATTTAAAAGCAAGATGTAGTTAAGATGTTGAATCGCTAGAGCAGTGTTACAGAAGTCCATCAGACTGGATGCAGACATATGCCTTTCTATTTCTGTTATAGCGATTTCCAATTAATAGGACTATCTCCAAATTTGAGCCCATATCACCTCAAAGAGCTCAATTGTTTTTTTTTTTACCTTAGAGCCAGACATTTTACAAAAATTAAAAAGTGGATGGGGAATGTGAGGCTCACTTCAATTTTTTTCCCTCAGCTTCTGGAAAATGTTCCACATATACTTGACCTCAACTCATAAACCTATTTCTTATATCCTGAACAGGCTGAAATTTGGAATGGGATTTGTGAACGAGCAAGAGGAAAAAGTGACTTTGACATACCATAGAGTGGATTTAACAGGCAGGGAAGAAGCAGACATTCAAGTCAGGTGACATAATGAATGCTTCTTTAAAGTGTCACACTGGATACCTGCTCTACCATAAACACATCCTGAGTTTGGACTTACAAGAATGTGTGGAAAATATCAGATAAAACCCAAGAATTCAAGTTCATGGTCTCACTGTTCACTCTCTGGAAGGATGTAAGACCAGAACATGAGACGTAAAGTTCACTGACATCCTACAGTGCATGAATACATATATTTATCATTGTGGAATAGAGTCTGGATCCCACATTCAGTTTGGGTATTTCACACCCATAAAACGGAACATTCCATTGCTCTCTAAAGTACGTTAATGTGAAAACGCCGGCTTCATATTTTATTGCTGATGAGGAAAACTGACATTTTGGACTATTTCATATACTGTATACCTACTCAGACATTGTTGTGGTTGTGTGGCAGGAAAGTTAAGGCAACTTTATGCTGCTTCATCTACTTGGTGTTTAGACCCAGTGTTGCTGTATATTGGCAGCACACACAGGCCTCCTCTAAATCAGTGTAGTTAAATGCCGACAAAAATAGATTGAAAGCAACCATAAAAAAAATGCTTCTAGTTGCAGTTACACACATAAAGTGAAATGAAAACGGAAGCAGTTACTACGCTGTGTTGAGGACAGCAGTATCAAACTGAAGTGTATCTGTTCATGTGACACACTTAATGTGACAGCCTGACAATGAGGGAAGGAGAACTGAGGTATACAAGAAGAAGAGTCTGATGGTAAACTGAAAACAGGTGAGCAGAGCAGCAGGGAAGTGGTAGGGATGAGCTGACAGAGTGGAGAGAAGAGAAGCAGAAAGTATAGGAAACACAGGGGCAGGAACAGGACAGGACAACACAGGAAACACAAAACTGAACGCAAGTCTGCAAAACATAAAAGAAGTCCTTATCATGACAATGGGCAGTTTTAAAACGTAAGGCACCAGCCAATTAGCTAGTAGCAAAGTAATCTGGTCACATCATAAACTGTCACCTGATCAAAATGACAGAGGTTTAGACAGAAGGATAAGAAGATCGCCTAATAAATCTATTGAAGGAATAGACAATAGTTTTAGATAGTATTTGATGAGAGAAAACATCAACAAGCAACTCAAGTCCATTGCCCACATTTACATAAGTTCTACAGGGGTTTTATTGTTCCATAAAAGACAACTGTGGCGAGAAAATCACTTTTACTAACTTAATTCATGTTTTAAGATGCTATAGATTATATTCAGCTGCAAATAACATAACCTGGAGTTAAAACATAAGTATAGAGTCATTGCTGTGAAAATGTGACTCTGTCTCGTTTACTTGCTTTGGTCTAAATTTGCTGGTTTCAGAATATTGCAGACTGGAGAATCACGAGTTGTTGCAAATTTTAAAACCATCACGTCTTGAATCTTTGATCCAAACACAATGTAAGAGGGGGAAAGTGGTTACAGAAGAAGAAATGTTGCAGTTTTCCTTTTGCTGTGATGTTTCAGTGTGAACAAAGATCTGTATGAATATGACCTGAAGTGTAGATGCACAACATTTTTACCCATAAACAGCACTTTTAGACATAGCTGATCAGCCTAATGTATTGGCAGTTTTCCTTCTTGAAACAAGACCAAATTAGGCAAACCACTCAAGTGCAAAGGAAAGTCTCACAATGAAAACGAGTGATATTATCTCCGTCCATGTCTAATCTGCCCCCTATCGAATTACTTTAATGGAGGTATTTTCACATTTCTCTCATCCTGTCAGTGATATTGATAAATACAGGAGGCACAGCATCAATCCATATCCCACCGGTAGAATTACCATTCTGATCTCTACCTCATACACTTACACAATACAATTTAAAGACAGCAGCTTCACGCAAGCACTTCTTTAATTACAGGGACATCCGGATGAGTGGTAACAGGAAAAAGCCGATTTTTAATTTCCAACCACAATTGGCTCACATTATGTGGAAGATCAGTCAAAAGAGTAAGGGATGGTTAGAGAGAGGCAGAAGAGACAGAGGAGATGAAAAAATAATGGTGTCTGGAGATTTAAGAGCACAGAAGGAGGAGAGAAGAAGCAGCTCAGACCAAACATTGGAACTGACCAAGCATTTAGAAAACCATCCCTTTAATAAAAAAAAAAAAAAACTGTAGAACGTCTCCCACTGACAGGCTGGCACCTGTGAGGAGATATGCTGTGACCTATAAGCGTGAAGACATAATAAGAAGATAATCCACCCTTCCATTCTTATGATATGTTTTAAAAATAGACCTCCCTCTTACAGTCCAGTACAAAAGCAGGATGACTAATATGGCTATTATTCTGGCTGCACTCTCCACTCATTGACTCGATTCCAGGAGTCTGTCTCTGCCATGATAAAAAAAGGTGTAGCTACCAAACTGAGCTACGATGAATTACCAGCTACATGAGAAACAAGGACGGCTGTATAGATGGACATCCCAGACCCGTTAGTCAGGTGTTCTTTCCCATGTACTGAATGCAATGTCCAACAGAATTTATCGGTTTCGTAAGGTTCCCACTGAATGAAAGAAAGTCAGCTGCTCATCACAGAAAGAGCTGGACCTGCTGATCGGTGTTTATTAGAAGCATCTCATCCCCCGTCCCCTAATATCTTGCCATATTCACATATTTCCATCTATTGATTGTTTTTTTTTACCCACAGCATTGACTTCATCGCTGATAATATCTTATATATCTACATTTGTTCTTGGGATCAGCCTGCTGGAATGGCTGAATGCAGTAATAACCAAGAGTCAGGACAAGAGAGAGCAAAGGTGATATAAAGAGTATTTAAGAAAGCATTCAACCTTGCTGTATTTCTAGGAAAAGCATTGTTGAGACCTAGCAGTCAGTTTTCTTTTTTTTTTCTCCACAGGTAGCCTTGCTTCAGAACAAAAGGCCAAGAGCAAGTACATCTGTGCACAAAATACACTTCCACAGACCTTCACATGTGCTAACACTCTAATCTGGCAGACTTTAATGGAACACTCCACTTTGTCTCCCTGTGCCTGACCAGGTCTTATCCAGCAGGAGACAAAAAGCCTCTTATACAGCCCGCACACAGCTGCTGGCCTCAATATAAGACAGCCAGACAAAGGCGAGAGAAGAGCAAGTGGGAGTCAATGAAGTGGTATTTAGTCAGGCTGTTTGTTTTGAGTTGGCTCTGACCGGATCCCAGATGAATTACTGGAACCCTGCTGCACAGTGACTATATTATAAACAAGGACTGGGTGAGGAAAGAGGGATGTAACTTTCAGAGAGGCTGGCAACACTTTATAATAAGGTTGTCATACCTAATGAAAATGCATGCAGTGACCTATGTTTAATTAATAGAAGTCCCTACTGATGTTACTGCATGCAAAAGCAGGTCAGATTGCGGTTATGACAGAAAAGATCATTTGAAAAGGTCTTTCTACTTTACAGACAAGTTAGTGCATCTTAATTGTACCAGCCATAAAAAAAAAAAAAATAGCATTGCTCGTCAAATGATTTAGATTTGATTGTTAAGCCTGGTCAGATCATTTAAACTATGAAACAGCCTTTATACATTTACAGAATTTCTTTCCTCATTGCACACAATGTTGTTCCACAAATATATATAAAGAAGAGGACAAATAAAGCTCTTGCTAATAGTTAGTTGGCAAAGATTAAATACAGCTCCTCTCCTGTGGAACCAGCTCCCAGTTTGTGTTCGAGGGGCAGAAACCCTCTCTAGCTTTAAGATTAGACTCAAAACATTCATTTTTGATAAAGCTTATAGACCTGAACCAACCCTTAGTTATGCTGTTATAGGCCGACGCTGCCAGGGGACCTTGTTACATGCTGAGCTTCTTTTCTTTCCTCCTACTCTTTAACTGACTCATGCCTCACCATCTTTTTCTCTCCCATAGTTTATTCTTATTGTCTGTTGTCTCCATTCAGTTCCTTCGCTCGTGTAGTTTCTCTTTTTTCTTTTGCAGATGTCCCGTCATGGAGCTGCATGTCTCTGCCCTGCGCTTGTCGTCTCCACCAACAGTTCTTCTCTTCTATCTCTATGCTGTCCTTTTCTCTCTCTGCTCTCCTCTCACCCCAACCAATGGAGGCAGATGGATCCGCCCACCTCTGAGCCTGGTTCTGTCGGAGGTTTCTTCCTGTTAAAGGGAGTTTTTCCTTCCCTCTGTTGGAGGTTTTTCTCCCTTAAAGAGGAGTTTTTCCCCTCCTAGCTTATGTGGGAATTGTTGAGTTGTTGAATTGTTGAATTGTTGGGTTTCTCTGTATAATATTGTAACGTCTTGCTGTAAGGACTTTAATGTGTTAAGTGCCATGAAATAACTTATGTTGTGATTTGGCGCTATATAAATACAATTTAGTTTAATTGAATTAAATCTGCAATGGGACAAAACAGTTCAGAGTTTAACCAAAACCTATTTTGAATTTTTTTAACCATCCACTCATCCTTATCTCATAACTGTCTGCAAGCTGTTGCTATATTGTGTAAAAGGTTTTGCAGTTAAATAAAAGTGACAGGTTCTAAAGCACAGTCAAAATGGCTCTTTTTATAAGTTTAAGTCCATGCGGAAGATTCTCACACATTAATTTTGTTAAAAAAAAAAATGTTTTAAATCATGCCGCGTCCAGACCACTAAATCACTGGTGTAGGTCTGGCTACTCTGGGAACTTTAGAGAAATGGGAAGCTATCAAAAATCACATTCCATAAAGACAGTCGATAGAAAGCTGGTGGTTGTAGGTGTTCAAATGCTTGTTTGTAGAAATGTGTTTTAAGAAAGGATTTAAAAGTTGACACAGAACTGACATGTCTGAGTTCCCCTGCTGAAGGCTTTGTCTCCTCTAGTTGCTAGCCAACAGGATCAGCCAGGAGACCCTTGCCGGAGGACTTCAGGCTGCGATCATGCAGTGTGTTGAAGTCTGTTTCCTCAACAAAACATGTATCTGTGCTTCAACACTGCAGACGTTTTCCAACATACAACTCCTGTGGAAAATAATATCCACTGAGAAATATATCACGTTAACTAGTTTGACTTTGTGTGTCCTAAGTTAATGGTGAGAGAAAGCTAACCACATTAATCCATAGGGGGATGTTGGCTGAAGTTGAGTTTGGAGGATTGCAGGATAATAAAGTACCATATAAAACTATATTTCACAGTAACTAGAATTACTGTCTCACAGTTGTATGCTTTCACCAACTGGTCAAGTTGCAGTTTGCATCCATATCTGGCCAGATTTATTGAATATATGTAATGAAGACTTCACATGCTTGGTCAATACAGCTGATTCTGGTCGAACACAAAACCGTAAAGATACATGTTGTTGCATAGAAGCTACAAATTCACCAATTTAAAGGTGGACAACCAAGATTTGTGTCATCAATTAAGTATCCAACCAAATGTAAAATCTCCTCTATTGTTTCTGAGTTATGGATGAATAATATGAATAATGACCAGACAAGTGTTTTGCAGAACAACAAGATGTCACAGTGAAGTTCACCTTTTGGTTAGAAAATCTTATCTCTTCACGTATCAGACATTTGTGTGAAATGTTGTCGTAATTAGCATATGAAATCTTAATTTACGTCCACAAATCGGTTTTGATCTTAAGCCTTTCATCACTAAACTCTAATCAATCCATCTTTGAGTCTAAGTGAACTTGTGTGCCATATTTGAGGAAATTCCGTCAAGGCGTGTTTGAGGTATTGCGTTCATGATAATGGGACGTAAAGATGGGACAGGTATGAGGTCACAGTGACCTTAACCTTTCACGGTCAATGTGACGTCATATCGAAAGTCATATGCTGAAATTGTACTGCAGCATCACCCAGTTTTGCAGTAAACCTGATACTACTTAATGTTATGCTATTTTGCCATTACATTTCTGTTTAGTCATTCCAAGGCTGCAGTATTTCTAGCAGTATCTGATTTGCCATAAACTACCCTGAGAGAGTATGTGTGGGTTTGCTGGCATGCCACTGCTGTGACTCCTGCAAAGTGCTGCTGTTGGCAAGAAAGCCGTGTTGGTATTCATGTTTCTTGGAACAGAGTGTCAGATCTCTGAATGTTAGGATGCGGAACTTATAAACAGGAGACAGGCAAGTTCTAAATTTCAAGACCATAACTCAGGAACATAAAGTAAATAGGCCGACTAGGGACACTGAAACTTTGCTCATTTCCTACAAGACACATTTGCTATTAGTATAGTCCATGGCCCTTTAGAGTTGTGCAGACAGACTGGAGGAACAGTTGTGGATGCAGATAGAAGAGAGGGTACAAACAGCATCCAAGCTTGTTAAAGCTTCATGCCTGGCTAAACAAACAGGCATTATAACAATTTGTGCCATGGCACAAAAGGAAGAATTTTTTTCTTCCATCATTTCATCAATCTGATTTACAAGCAAACAACTGTCATAGTCATATATCTGCTTTGTCAACATGGGTCGAGCGAGGCGACAGTGTTTCTGAGCGGACAGTAATGGAAAATTGAGAGGGAACGTGAGGTAAAACTGACCTCTCTGCTCCCTGAAATGGATTCTCCGAGCGTCAGCGCAAGCTTTTCGAAGTGACTTTTCAACACCATTTGTTTCTATTGACCCGTCATCCTTAAGTTTGATAACGCCGCCTCATCTCTCCTTTATAACTCCAATCCCCATTTCTCTATTTGTACTCTCTCTGAGAGAAGGAATAATGAGGTAGCGGCAGCGTCGTGCTGATTCATACAGCGGACCAGTGAGACCCCCACCGTGAGCAGAGGTTTGAAGCTCACTTTGCGACACTAATTTTATTCCCCCATAAATTGCCCTGTGCTAGGGACAGTATCTTTCTGTACTGTATCTTACTTGAGCTCCATTAGTAATCTGTTGGTTTCTCAGGCTCACAATGACCTCAATCAAACCTCAATGCTGTAGGTAATGGCAGAGCAGGAACTAATTTAAGTTTCCACCACAAAGTCCAGCATGTAATTTAGTTTGATGAACAATGCAGCCCATAGTTTCTTTACCAAAAAAGAACAAAACACAGTGTGTTGTCCTCAGAGGATGCTTTAAAATAATGTCTGTGAATAATAAATGGATTTAAACCAAAAGGATCTGCACACTACAGCTGCACAGTAAAAACTAATATTTTTTAGACATAGTCATGGATTCCTGTTTCAATATACAGTATAAATACCCAAAGGCAGTTTTATAAAGAAAAGGTTGCCCATATACATTTGGTCATGTTTTGCACTTGCAGTGGTATCATGCTGATGGTGGCTTGATTTCTACCCTGATATGACTGCAATAAATGGAGGGTTTTTTTAGTTGCTTGGTTTGTCATCTAAATCCCTCTACACACTGGATGTTACTTCATTGGATGCATCTGCAGTTTGACCCTTCTACTGTGAAGCAATAACAGAAAATATATTTGTAACCTAAAGTTGGTGATACCAGTATGCGTGCTGTTGTAGTGAAAACAACGAGCACCTTTTTCTGCGGAACAGACTCATACAGGAATAGATAATGCACATATTTAGTAGAAGAGAGAGAAAAACACTAAATATCCTATTTAAATTTATATTTGTCAATTTAAATACTAAAAGCATGCTGGTAGAGCTGCAAATCAAAGATGTTTGGTGAACATATTTCTATCTATTATTGGCTTGAAACTCTCCTGATTTCCTTGTGGAATGACTGAGCCTGTATGAGCTCTGATCTGGATTTCATAGAGATATTTAGCTATCTGGGCCCAGCACTGCTTCCATGGTCAATCAGCAATCATGGGTGACAGATTCAAAGACATGGCGGTGTCCAAACACCCCACCAACATCAAATCCACACCAAGAACAAACCTCCGTCCCGTTTTTTTGTTCTTTACCTTCAGTATTCCTGCATCGGATTTAATTCATCAGAGTTATTTTTCAACATGTATTTAGAATTAGTATTCAGCCTGAGATACTTTGACATAAAATGTAGCCACTTTCTCAAATCAAAAAGCAATCATGTCCTTTTAAATGAGACACTCTTGCACAGTGTTACGCCAACAGATGCATCAATGAACCAGAATGCAAGATAGCCTCAAGCAAAGTAATTCTTAGAACTTCTTAAGAAGTATTTTATTGATCCTTGTGGGTAAATTGATACTCTGCATTACAACCATCCTTTATGCACACAGACACTCGTAGTAGTGGGCAGCTGCAGTGCTGCGCCGGGGACCTTCTCTTCTTCTTTTTGCCAGTATTTTGGTCAGAGGTACAGACAGGAGGATTAACCCAAACTCTGTGCTCCAGTTTCAGGTCAATGCTGATATTCCAAATGTGCATTTGTAACACAAGTGCGGGTACAGATAAAGC
Source organism: Brachyistius frenatus (assembly GCF_029030835.1). Lineage (NCBI taxonomy): Eukaryota > Metazoa > Chordata > Actinopteri > Embiotocidae > Brachyistius > Brachyistius frenatus. Next base: position 120,619 of record NW_027210873.1, read on the forward strand.
AACATAGGCTACTCACGTAAGTTACTGCTTCCACCTGCTCCATACAGATCACTGTGCTTTGCTCAGTTCACGTGCAACAGGAACAGTTCCTGAACTGTTGATTGTAAATTGTTGTAAATGTAATTCAAATGACATTAATATGCCACTAATACTTATGAGGAACTGTTATCGGATGTTTTCTTTGACCTACTTCATGAAACTTTTCTTATAGGATGAAGTTATGTCTGTGTAAATGATAGACTTCTATCTAAATTGCGTTTACCATTATAAAGCTTTGTTATTGTTTAGCAATTTTAAAAGGGATACGTAGTGTTTTTTGCAATAAGTCTATGTTATACAAGGTTAAAGCTCCAAAGCTTGAGATGAAAGAATATTCAGACACTCAAGATCAGAATGCCTTGTTTGAAACATTACCTCTTTTTCCCCATCGAACTGATATCAGATTGTTCCAGCCGTCCTTTGTTGCTAAGGTTGTTTCCAAAGACCTGAGCTGAAGTTTCCCTTTTCAGACAGGCTGAACTGATGAGTAATTCCCACTCCGTGTCTTCCAGGGAAGGGAGAACTCTCTTAAAATTGCCACTGCTTTTTAGGTTGTGGTTTTTGATTTGTTGTCTTATTGAGTTATAGTTAGCATTGCATCTGTTTTTATGAATCGATGGCTGTTACATGTCATTCTCCAGCCTGTTGGACACATAGAGAGAGGGAGCTGTGCTGTGTGACCCAATAACTTCGAAGGGACAGGCGATGGGTGCAAGTTGTCCTATTGAGATTGTGGCATTGCATAAACACAGACACACACACACACAAACTTGCAATCACAGAGTCAAAAAGCCAATTTAAACACACCGAGGTTTCAAGCCTCAGAATAAACTAAACAGTAATCGACTGAGTCCAATATTTCTCCAGGTTCAGCTTCTCAGTTCTCTGCAAACAAAAAGAAACTGCTGCTCTGGCTGACTTCCTGTATTAGAGAGAAGATAGATGGTCCTGTGTGCAATCCAGGCGTGGGCTGACAGTGTAAAGCCTCCAGTGCTCCGCTACAGTAAACAGTTGTTAGTGGATTAGTGGGAATCAATGGCAACGAGTGGCTACAACACCCAGGCTTGTGCATGGGTGGGAAACCTGCGGCGCTGCATCCACCTGCTCGCATTAGTTCTATCAGGGACAACAGTCCACACAGCAGACAGGCCCGTATACTTCTAACTGGACATTTGTTTCAGTTTAACCACACTGTTAATGCTGGGCTGTTACATTTTCCCGACCTCATACCTCATATAAGTAAAAATCTTTTAGTCTCCAAGGGGTTAAAAATAAACAGTTTAAGGATTTAATTGAAAGGTGGCAGCTTATGTTATTGAATACAATTTCTGCCACGTAATTTTTCAGAGTTACTATATTGAACAAGTATGATTGAATTTTGTAATTCGACTGCAACTAAGCCAGTAAGCGGCTTATAATCTGATTTAAATTGTTTAAGACTTATTTGATGATCTGAATACACTGTCAGTTAGTTCAGAAATATATTTCCCAGTTTTCTTAGGCTACAAGTTAACTACATGTATTTGTTCTTTGGACTGGTTTTTTGACAAAACATTTGAAGATATCACCTCAGGCGCTGAGAACTGCTGACATTCTATAGCACCAACAATTATTTAATTAATGGAGAAATGGTGTGCCCTGTTGACATGTTTAGGGTGAAGCCCCCCTTCGCCCAAAGGCAGCTGGGATAGGCTCCAGCCCCACATTAACCTGTACAGGATAAAGTGGGTAGAGATAATGGACGGATGGATGGAGAAAATGACGAGCTGATGATCCATGATAAATAGAATGGTTTTGTTCAGCCTGAAATTCAACCTACTCTGCTTCCAAAGAAGCAAGTTTTGTTTCATTTAAACATTGTCATAGTTTCACAAGGACGAGGCTGTAAACACACGACACAGGAGGCAGGAAGTAGCAACACAAGGCGAGCTTCACTTACAAAAGCTGAATAGAGCTCAACTCGTGCTATTTTTTGGGGGTGGATGCTGATACCGATATTAGGGAGTAAAAACCTTCTAACATATATTAAATATGTATATACAGAATGGCGACCTGCCCAGGGTATACCCTGCCTTTGCCCGAAGTGAGCTGGGATAGGCTCCAGCCACCCCGTTATCCTGTTCAGGATAAAGCGGGTATAGATAATGGATGGATGGCTATACTGACACAAGTTTTTTTTTTTTTTTTACAAAGATCCATCAATTGTGGTTATCAAACACTTTGGACACTTGTAACAAAGACTATTGCTAAACATGTACATGAGTGCACCGAAACAGTAAACTTAAGTTAACTTATAAACAACAATATAAAAAACACAAATATAACAATTTCCAAGAAAATCGGAAAACCAGTGTGTCGGTTCGGCTCTATAATTGATACGGAAACGAGAGGGGCTGATAAACACACACACAAAAGACAACATAGTTAAAAGACACCAGGAAAGACAGCAGCAAAGCAATGATGTCATGTGAAAGACACAATCTGTCATCTGTAAAAAGCAGCAACAGAACAACAGACACACACGGCTAAAACAGGTGGGCATCAAAACTGGGGAAAATACACAAAAGTAGGAAGTAAATGGACCAAAACAGTTTAGAATGATGGATATACAGCAATAGGCACCAATCATATTTTGAGCATGAGGTTTGAGTATAATGATAATGAGATAGAAATTGAAGTGTACTGACAAAAACAAAAGAGAAAAAAAAAAACTGACTGCTGCAGAGGGTGCAACATTCCTCATATTTATATGCAGCAAGAAGAGATTCATGATTTTTGTGTGTACAAACTTTGGCTGGCGCTCTTTTAATTACAGCATCTTGTGTGCTCTCAGTCTGCAGAGGTTTAATGGCACTGGATTTATAAATTAGCACCACCAGCTGTTTATGTCAAAGTGCCAAACTCCTAATACCTGCTAACAATCGTGGATGGAAACGCACATTCCTTTGCATCTTCTTGAGCAGATTTTTGGAAAATTAAACAAATGTGGAAATTATTATGACAATGATAAGTATGTTGGTTTTTTTGGGATTTCAATTTAACCCCCAGTGTACAAGTTCCTTTAAGTGTTTACATGGCTAACATCCACTATAAAGACAGGAACTTATTTTTCTACTCTTTTTGAACAGATGAAGGTTGTAATCATAAATAGATTATTATTCCCTATCCAAACCTAGCTATTGTTGCGTGCACATGCTGTCCGACAGAGGCCTCATAAGCACGGAATAAACTGTGTGTACTTTCCCAGTAAAGCATGATTGTAATAGGGCGAGACCGTGGCGGCTTGTTGCAGGAAATGTTTGCGACAGGCTGCCAGCTCTCTGCCTTATGGCGAGCTCTTCTTTTTGTCTTCTACCTGCACCTGTTCACATGGATTTGCATTAGTGTAACTTGGAGACTTTTTGGGGGTTTATACCCTTCCAGTTACCTTAGGTCACAGAAAGCAATCTCGTTTTCTTAAATTTATTTCAAAGTCACGGAAGCCAGACAGTTCATAAGAAACGAGTGCCTGGATGCATTGTTACGACGTCAGCTCTGTCGCATCCAACAAAGTCGCTGCAAGTTCCTCTCAGCTGACCAATCCCTGTACAGTATGTTGGTTATCTGGATTTTGAAGGTTCAGTCTGTGCATTTAAACCAGGACAACTGCCCTTCAACAGAACAACAAACCTCTGCTAGTATGTTGTCTCTCCTCTGACCATTAGCTTAGCACCAGATATTAGCCACCACCTCACCAAGCATTATTGACACCCCTTAGCTGCAGGCCACAGCAGGCTGTAGACTCAGAGGTTAACGTGTGTGCTCTTAACATGTGAGGGGAATCTTGTATAGTCTGTGTGTGCAGTACAGTGTGTATTTGTGTGTGTTGCACAGGGCTTAGTGTGTTGCTGGTGGGAGCCTCTTTTGTTTACCCTCCCAGGCCTGCTGGAAATCCGAGCAGAGCTCAGTAAATGAGGTGAGGGATGAGGGTGAACAGTTGCAGAGTGCCACTCGTTTCATCGGTCTAATTGTTGCAATCAGAGTCGTTCCTCCTGTCGCTGCCTCCTCATGCATCCTCTCCTCCTCTTCGTCAGGATCTTGTTTTCTTTATTCCCCTTTGTATGTTCTGTATTTGCATTTCCAACCTAACTTTCCTCCCATCCTCTCCCTGCTCCGTCCTCGTGTCTCTCTCTCCCGCCTCTTTAAATTATTCTAAGCCGTTAACTCTTTTTTTTTTGTTCCTCTCATTCTCTCTTGTCCTCTATCCTTTCCCCATCCTTTTTTATTCTTTCCTTATTCTCTCCTCCTTCAGCCTCAATTATTTCAACCTATCTCCTCTCCTGTTGTGTCTTTTATCCTCTCCTCCCCGTTTTTACTCTCATGTCTCCTCTCCTTTCCTCCTTCCCTTATTTTCCTTCTCATCTTCTCTCCTCATCTTTTGCCTCTCCTTTTCTCCTCTCTATTCCTCTTCTTTCATTTTCCTTACCTCTCCTTCCACCTTCTTTTCTTGTTCCCCCTTCTATTCTTCCCTTCTCCTTTCCTTTCCTCCTCTTCATCCTTTTGTGTTCTTGCTCTCTTCTTTCATCTTCTCCTCTTTGATTTCCTACTCTCTTCTTTGCTCATGTCTCCTCTCCTCTCCTCCATTTAACTATTCATATCGCTTCCCTGGGAAACCTGTCTTAGAATGTGGATTAGTGGTCAGGCTAATAATAATTACTAAATAGACTCACCATCAAACCGTCATTATGGCAGATTGGCCTCCCTGTCCTCACTAAACATGGCAGCTGACAAACTGACACCAGCCGTCTGTTGCAGATTTGAACAGAACTAAAACAGAAAGAAGAGCTCGCTTTCACCCTGCAAGTCGAGGTTTTTTCACCCTCCACTGTACGGGTCATTCATTGTTTGAATTGAACAAGTTTCAAATTATAAATGATGGTCTCAGCTAATAGTTGGTACAAATAAATAAGGGCAAATCAATAATAAAAAACAGAAACACAATTATTGGACCACCTAACTCTACTTAACATTTCATTACAGCTACTCTTCTTTTCTCTTTTTTGAACACTTTTTATAGATTTTTTTTTTTTTTTTTTTTTGTAACATGAGACATGTCACGTGATGTGAATTTACTTTTAAGGGATACAAAATTTACAAAAGAATTGTAAATTGCTATCAATAGAAAACATTTAATATTACATCCAAGCTTTCTAAATGTTAATCAACGAATGAAATGATTTGTCTCAACAAATAAATATGAAGGTCAGAAATCAGGGCTTCTTACTAAAACATGATTTTAATAATAAAGGTCCATCTATAATATAACGTTTAAACTTAATGCCAGCAGTCTCTCTGAGGTAAGAAGCTCGATTTCCACTTATAATAATCTAAGATTATTTGTATCGTATCGTATTGTATTCTCAAACATTCCAGCAAATGTTTCAAACTTAAAGAATACAAGGGAGGTGTTCTGCCCTCTGAGCAGCTGACAGGCTTTTAATGTGAAACATTACTGCAGGGGCTATTAGATGGCATTAATATTACCTTAACAGCAATAGATTAAAAAAAAAATGCCAGAGCGGAAGTGACTTTGATTATTTGCTGAATGAGAATAGTACAAAGAATTTACATGATGTTGTCGAAATGTACATTATAATAAATGAATCGACTATTAACAATAGATTTACATAGACGAGTTTGTATAATCAGGGGAAAATCAACAACAAACTGAAATAGAGAAGAATCAGTGAAAGTGATGCTCCTTATTCAAAGTTAAATCAAAAATGAAGACTCATCTCTAACCTAAGAGTGTATAAAATAAAGGTCAGGTTCTGTCCGCAGGTGAATTAAAGAATTGAAAATATATAGTAAATCACTGCATCTACTTTAAAACACTTTAACACTGTATGTTAATACATTACTGTTACTGCTGTTATGAAAAGACTTGTTCCATAAAAACATCTCATAATTGCGGTAATTCAATAAATATCGCTCTTTGTGTAAAATGCTGTGTTAGAAAGCAGTGTTGGTAAAACGTGAGACATCTCTTCACACTGCATGTTGATGACAGTTAAAGCTTTAACTCACTCCAACTATCTTTTCAGTGCTTTTTTACCAACAGGAACAGCTGATCATAGCGGCATAGATTCCTCTTATTCAGATAACTCATTTGAACTTGCATCCTGCAAAATATCAACCCAATTACTCCAAATAAATCTGTGCAATCAAGTAAATACAATTAGCTGGGAGAAAAAAAGACAGATTGGAAGTTGCTGAGGGAGTTAAATTGTGGGTTGCTTTTACTTTTATTAAATTGTAGGCAAAGCAGTGGCAGTGTGTTAATTAATTTGTTTGCATGAATTATGAAATTGTGTGCACAACGTAATGGAAATGAGGGTGGGAAGAATGGAAATAAGAGAATAATATGTACTTGTGTGGCTGAATGAATCAAAGTGAATACACAGATTTAATTGCATTTGCATATAAAAACGTCCCGTGACCTCAGTGCAATAAAGTGTTGACTTTGATGCATCTCTTTGAAGCACTATCTCTAATTGTTCCCTCTTTTCCCTTCTTAATCTTCCTCTTAAGCTTTTTTTTTTCTTTTCAACCCACCTCATTCTGTTTTTTTCCTTCTGTTCCACCTCATCCTCTCTGTGTCCTCTTATCTATTGTATTTCTCCCTCTCACACATCCCCTCCTCCTCCTCCTGCTCATTCTCAGTGTGATTTGGACTGCAGATTAATAGACACCCGTGTTTTAATAAAGTCAGCCGTGACCTCCCGTCGCAACCCCCCTCCCCCCTCCCGCCCTCCTCCCCGCCGGACCGCGAGGCTTATTGGAGGAGCGACAGCGCGGAGATGAGAGAAGGTGAGATGAGGTTTGAAAAGAGAAGGCTGGTGGTGGTGGTTGGGGGGGAGGGGCGAGGGAGAGGGGGGTGGTGCCGTTGTCACCCTGGAGAAATCTGACGGCTGCATAGTCCTCCCTGCTACGTTTCTAAGAGACTGTGCAGACAGGAGGACGACAGAGAGTGAGAGCAGGATGTAGTGTACAATATGTGGCTATGACAGTGAATGTGAGTCGGGGTCAGTTCTCATTACAGAGCTGAACATGGGATGAGAAGCTCTGACTGTGTGTGTGTGTGTGTGTGTGTGTGTGTGTGTGTGTGTGTGCGTGCGTGCGTGCGTGCGTGCGTGCGTGCGTGTGCGTGTGCATCAAGGGAGAAACTCCCAGACGGCCACAACAATGAAATCTGTGGTGAATTGTGAGGAGAGAGTGGAGTGCATTATGGATTATATAAACACACACACACACACCTTACATTACTTAAGCCACAATATCATATCTCAGCAGTCACCATTCTTTACTGTAATTACCGCACAAATGATTTCCAATAAAGCGACTAGATCACACACTCATCTCATTTCCTCCTTATCTGACCGAGCTGCTCCCACCACTCTCCTAAATAACTACACTAAGACAAGGCCAATACAACTGATGTAGAGAAAAGCGTGGAGAAAGCAATCAGCACTATCAAGTCTGAAAGTAAAAGTCATTTGAAATAAAATACAATTCATTTCTCAAAGTTAGAAATGCAGAATGGACATTTAGAGAGACGAATGTTCACACATTTTTATTAGGAACACTTGTGCACCTGCTTATTTCAGCAAATAAAGGAAAAAAAGGAAAAACATGTCTTTTGAGCAGTGAAATCACAGCAGCCATGTTGAAAAATCAGACTGTGGGACTGCTTAAAATGCTGACATTATTATGGGGGGGGGATATCACTGCCATAAGTCAAGAGCATGCCATCTCTGTTTGAAAGCATGATTTCTTGTTTTCACAATCAATTATTGTAATATTCTCTCTCAAACGCCTCCCCTCGGACTCAAATAGTCGCTGCTCGCTCACGGGTTTGCTCTGTTCTGTTTCAAAACTGTACGCTTGCACTCAGATGTCCTCTGCTCCAGTTTAACTCGTCCTCCTTGTACTCAGACTGCTTCAGTGCGCTTGCAAAACTTCTGCTCTTGAATCTCAGTTGGCCTCTCTGAGTTTTGTGAAATAACCGTGCAAAAAGTCCCCAACCAACAGAATGTCGGGAATGACGTTAACCAATGATATGCCTCCTTGTGGGTGTGCTTGCTTTATGTCTCACAGCGTTCCTTACTGGCGGTTACTGTAAAGTGGATTCATCATTCATCCTGCCCAATTAACTTAGCTTGTTTTCTTGTGGGACTTTTGAAGTTGATAGATGTATCAGTGTCCATATTTCTACTTTAATAGCTACATATAAGAGTAGCCTCGTAGCACATTGGCTTCGCATCTAGTTGCCAGCAGAGAAAATAACTTAAATAGGCCAACCGGATCTTATTATTTCCTCTGAAGAGCAATGGTCGGCCTTGATGATCATTTTAATTTGATAGTGAATATTCTGCTTGTGTTAAATTTTGTGCAATGATAGCTGCATTATTATTACAGACAGTAACACATATCTAAATAGGTAACTGCTCACTTGACAAGGCAATAGATAAGTTTCAGGTAACTGATACTACTGTACATTGTACACTCACTAAACAGTTTGCTAATCAGTCTTTAACTACGTACATTCACTTAAAGTGCTTGTTTTTCCCAGTGACAGGTTAGGATTATTCCTCCAAGTTACTGATGAACATGAGGGAACGACTACATACAAACAGAGATCTTTTTTGTTTCACCAGAAACAGCTGTTTTATCGCTCTGTTCAAAGACACCGGACTTCAACTAGTTAAAATGACTGTTTTTTTGTTTTTTTTAAATGGAGTCTGGTAGCTTTTAAAAGAGCAATACTCCAGCTGTTTCTGATTAAACAAAAAGTTCTAACATTGTAGGAATCCTTTCCATAAAGTTGTTAGAAATACAATTACCCTCTGAACGTGTTTTAATAGCGGACTTGTAGTGGGCGCTGGCTCGCTTACTTAGTTTTGAGTCTATAAAGTGTACGGTGTACAGTGGTACTATTCCCCTGAAATGTCGGCTCTTATTACCTTATATGCTGAGCTGTTACCTGTTCAGGTAGCTGTTACTTACTGTTTAAAAGAAGACGCCTGTGTCCGGCCGCTGGTCCCCATTCTCTGCTAATTAGGAGCCGTGACCTGCTCCGTCTGTTCACCCGGTGTACACAGCTAGACAGTTAACAGCGTAGCTTGGGCACAACCAAGTGTACAATTGGGAGGGGAGTCACACAATTAGGTTTTCTTTAACAGGACAGATCTGTTGAAAGGGTCCACAAAAGGAGAATATATTTAACTTATTTTCTACTGTATAATGGGAAAGGGGAGGCAGATTGGTGTTTTCTAAAGAGGCCGTGGCCAGTAACAGTAACCGCCCGTAAGGGACGCAGTAAGACTTGAAGCGAGCACACCTGAAAGGAGGCAGTGACGTTAAACTGTTAACTTCATACCTGGCATTCTATTGGTAGTTGCGAACGAGCAGCAACTATTTGAGTCCGAGGGGAGACTTTTGAGAGAATATTACAATAACTGATTGTGAAAATAATAAATCATGCTCTCAAACTGAGACAGCACGCCCTTGACTTATGGCAGTTATATACCCCCACAACATTATAGAAAACCAACCAATCCTCAGAGGAGCCAGTGATGGTTTAAGGAATTGATCAAAATAACAACCACGACTGACCAAATTTGGGGATAAAACTGGACCGAATCTTTTCTGTCTTCTATACAATGGAGGAGGGAAAGATCATCTTCACAGATCAAACATCCTGACCATGAACCCTTTTACCTTTGCTGCATCTCACTTCCTGCATGTTCTCCTTTAGTTATTTTATATTCATAACATGTCTAAACTTATAATAATTAGAGGAAATACAAAGAGGTTTTACAGCATAACAGCAAGTCCACACTATAGGAGACAACACTCGTTTTGCACATTGCCACAAGACGTCACATCTCAGGAAAACATAGATTGTTTTGAGAGAAAAAGACATTCAAGATTTTACAAGATTCTAATTCAATTTTAATTAAATTTTATTTAATTCTAATTTAGACCACGTTGTTACATTTTTTTTGTTATTGTACAAAACCGCTGTTTAAATGTATCTGTTTTTCTTCGTCTTCACTAGTCCAAGTTATGTTGTTAGATACATATTTTATAAGAGAGAATCACCTTTCTTTTGTCAATTTTTAGCTCAACACACAGGCATATTATGTGGACAAAAACAGAATAAAACAAAAATGCTGGATATGTGGTGAGATTTAAAGTTGGGGCTTCTACATCTTCAGCAATACTCTCCACAGTGGAGCTGCATGCCGCTCACACACATATAACCCATGATGAACGGCCACCAAGCAGACAAGCCAAACAGTGCTGCTACACAGCATCACACGCTATGTGATGGATTACACTGATTGCCATGAATTTGCTGTCAGTAACAAGTAAGGACAGGACATGACACATTTATCAGGATTATCTCTATAATCTCTGTGATGTCACGACATTGTACAACAGGTATCAATGAGCTGTAATGTCCCTTAATGTTTCCTGCTGCTATGTAAGGTATATGTTATTATAGTAAATTACCAGACTAATTTATGTCAACTGTAAAGTCACTTCTCATAGACTTTTTCAAAACTGTTTGCTGTTCCATATAAATACGAGGTCAAAACAACGTGGCAGCTCAAACATGTCTGTTTAGATTTAATCCTACGACAACATCTGTTCAGGATTTCACATTGTAATAAGTAGATCAGCTGGTAATCCTCCATCGAGTCCATAACTAAGTAAGAGAATGTCGACGAGCAAAACAATTTATTTACATATTTAAAGCCAATGTGTTGAATTCCATGTGATTATAGAATCTTTCACATTGTTGTGGTGGCATACATACTCGTTCAAAGAAGGATGTTGGCATAGATGTTTTTAATACTTTCCCTGGGCATCAATAAAAAAGAAAATCTTGAGTATGTTTTGCAGAAATTTGGTAATAACAGATTTCTCATGTTATTTGTTTCACCTTGCTCTCGGGGGTTAAACATATTGCGTTGCTTATTTCCTACATGAAAAAAAAGTCTAAAAAACAAAGGCTTCCAGTGACATCTCCACTTTTCCTCTCATCGCTTCTTATCCGCCGCCTCCGCACGCTCTCCTTCACTCTCCTTCAACCCAAAGATTACAGGCTGTAAATAGGAATTTCAATGCACATCTGTGTTGATCCCATCGTCAAGACAATGTAGGCTTATCATTAAGCCAGACTCATGGCTGACATGATAGTCGACCCTCTACCAACACCCACTCCGGGCTCACAACATGCTGTTACTGATGCTGCCTGGTTATAAATAAACGTCAAACGGTGAGGAGGGGAGGGGGATGTGGCAGAGGGGGGGTGTTCCATGTGGGCCTAAACAAACACTCACTCCTGTCTGGGAGCAGATACACAAGTCAAGGTGTTTACCTTGACGGATACTTCAAAAAACGCAGAGGACAAAAGTAGATTTGCTTAAACAGACACATGGACTAACCACTGGCTGCTCACAGAGCACGCACACACACACAGGCAAATGATAGTGATCAAAGACAGCGTCCCGCCGAGATCTTCCCAAAATGCGCGGCAAGATGGCAGCCAGTTCCTCCCTCCTCTGATTGCCATGAGCTCCCTGATGACAGACCCTCTCGATCGTCCCGGGCAACCCCAACTCCCTCCACTCTCACCCCATTACCAGGCTTTTAAAGATTCCAACTTGTGATCAGAGCGACCACAGCCAGGATGTGGTAGAGTGCTGGTGAGGGGCTTCAAAGGTCAGCGGGGGCATCCGGGAAGCAATCCACATGAATATATTTGGGGACTGCTGCTTTAAATAATACACACAATGTGGGTGACATAGGGAGGAATGCATCTCTAGCGGATGAAAAACCAGCCGTGGGAGACATGCAGCACTTATGTGAACACTGGGGGGGACAGTGGCCGGGAGGAATGCAAAACAAGCGTGAGGCACTGATGGAGAGATGAAGGGACCATGTGAGAGAGAGCTGTTTGTTTATGCAGAAAGATTCCTCATGAATAAAGGAATATATCATAAGTTTTGTGAGTAAACAAAGACAGTGAAGTTAGGGCCTCAGATGATTTTCAGTCTACGGAAGTCATGGTGTGCCAATAATAAAATGAACTCCTTTCAAATCTGTCAAACCATTATTTAATAAGGGCATTGAATTAACATTTAAAAGTTAACAATATTGCATTCATGACAATAATACTAATAATGATGTTATTATATAATATGAATACAGAGTTCTTTCATTTTTAAGGTGCACAAATTAATATTTTTCAGCTCAGTATCATTCCAGAGCATGCAATACATCTGTTAATCCACTAGAGGATACTGTGTCAGTGTCCCGCAAATGAAAAACGAAACTCCTTTATTTTTTGTATTGAATTATTTCATTTGAATGTTTGTATCTGTTAACTCCCAGACAGCAACGGAAGCTTAAAAGTAAAAGAAACTTAAGTATACATATTAGTTTCCAAAATAGTTAGGTTGTAGTTAAACTTAAAACATAGAAACGTTTTCTTTGCTTTTAAAACTATGTAAAAGTGAAAATATATGAAACTCATTACAAATAAAAAAAATAATTAAGAAAAAAATATCCTGACGGCATCTGTACACTTACATTCATTTTATGACATTGATTAACGACTGACACCAAACACATCCTTCCCCTTCAAGTATCATGCATAGACACATACTAAACATTCAACAACCTGTTATAAAACCAGAACTCCTGGTTTATCTCAAGATTTATATTTACCATATCATATTTAGCTGCCGTCACTTTCTTATCAAGAGCAGTGAGTGCAGCAGTAGGTGGTAGCTCTGGTGCAGCAGTCCTGCTAATGCAGAGTGAGAAAGAATAATATAACAGCTTTGAGATGAATGAATCAAGATGAAGAGAAGAAGATGCAGTGAAAATAAATCACTCACATCTTCATGAGAGAAGTGGTGGTGACAAGATGAACTGAAGATGAGCTGTCAGCTTCCAGTGGAAACGATACACTTTATTTCTGTATTTGTAGTAGTGCATTGAGCTTTTGCTAATTTTCTAAGTGTAGTTCTGGGAAATTACACTACAAAGAGAGAAAATGATCTGCTCGAGCTGCTGGAGCATCACTGTGGCCTGCTCTTTTCTCAGCTGTAACAATATGATATATGAATGTAGACCTTTGTGTGAGATTAGATATCGTTCCTGAGCCCTCATGATAGGAAACCTAACAGATATTTGCCGTTGTAAAGTGAAATTAAGATCTTTAGAGTTGTATTTTTACTTTCATTCAAACGTGGTATTTGTCTAACACAACCACTAACAGTCACTCTTCCATGTTTTATGACTAAAAAGAAAACAGAAGACAATAAGACAACACAGAGTGCGCAAGTGCCTCATGCTCAGCTAAAGCAACATGGACTGGGACTGATTTGATTTGGACTCCCTCTGTGCGTCAGGCAGGGCGGAGAATCCGTCCAAAAAACTCAAAGTAGTTTGGTTCACACGATTTAAGTTCACACTGACTTATTACAAACACATTCAAAAGCTGTGATCATGAAGTCATTTGAACTGACATGTAACTCGTTCATTTTTTGGTGGCTTTCACCCTGCATCATCAGTGATGCACGGACCCATCGGGGGGAAGTCGGAGCAAGTTCACACCGGGGCCTGACAGTAGGTCGCATAGCACTTTACTAACCCCACTCTTTCACTGTACACAGAACAGAGTGGTGAGTGTTTTCAATGAAACGAACAAGCAGACTGAGTTTCATCAGTCCGAGCAGTAAATATCTCTCATTTGTCAGTTGGATACTTTCCTCTTTTCCTACTCATGCCGTTAGCAGGTTCTGGCAGCTGAAATTAATTCAGCAATATTACACTCAAGTGTATGCTTTAACATCATTATTGGCATGACAGTGATGAGGTCAGGACCACGGCATTTGCCTCAATATTACACTCGCTAATATCACTACTGCAATATTGTGATTATACTAACAAGATACCAACTAAATGAAGTATGTAATCAAAATGTATTCATGTTGTGGGGCAAATCGCTCTCAAATTATACAACTTTTTGTTAGTGCCAGCTCTGTTTCCATGGCAATACATGGGGTAGGACTAACAACTGGAAAACAATCAGAATACACACTTCCACAATATGTGCATAGAAACACTAAACTGCTTAGCTCGCTCAATCTTGTTTTAACTAAGATATTCACTGAAAACAGATATCGATGGACTCGGGTTTTTAAGATTTTAGCACCGTGTCATGTGTTAATACATAACCGGTCAAGCGAGCCGCCGCTAGGGTTTTAAGTGTGTGACTATCTGTGGTGTTAAGGTACGGGTGCTCGGAGCGACAAATAAGGACCAAAAGAAACCCGATTTCACCAAATGGGTCACATGTAATAGAGCTAGATAGACAAGTAAAAATAACATTATATTGCATATTATATTCAATTCAAGTCCAAGTATATATTTGCCATTGAGAAGGCAGTGATATTTCTAGTGAAGAGCAGGGTGTGCTGATTTGAGCACGTTCCAAATGTTTAGTTAACCGATGAGATCGCTGGGTCGGAACAACATTTCACTTATTGTATTATTTCAGTTATTTACTTTCAAATATTGAACAATATTTACATCTGTTAAGACATTCAAAAGGATTTGGATGGCAAAGGTCAGAAGATCTGCATCGTTGAGGTGTGAAGTTTTGCTTATAAGTTCAACTTCAAACTTGTGTGACACTTCAGCAATGTTAACAAAAGAGATAAGAGTTGAAATGTGAAAAAGGCTGATGTCTCTGATTGTCATTCCAGTTCATGTTGTGATAAAACAACACAGGTGCAGCAACAATGATCTGAAAGCAGAACCAGGGCTTGTAGTTTAATCAGCATTCAGTGTTCATGCCTCTGTATGTATGAGTGCAGCTGTGCAGGTGTGTGTGTGTGTGTGTGTGTGTGTGTGTGTGTGTGTGTGTGTGTGTGTGTGTGTGTGTGTGTGTGTGTGTGTGTGTGTGTGTGTGTGTGTGTGTGTGTGTGTGTGTGTGAACCTGTGATTCATTCACACGCGTGTCAAATATGATTGTGTTCCTCACAGGAGGTCGGCAGAGGATAATTTGAATTAGCATATCGTCACACAAACCATGTAATTTTCTTCACATCTGCCTGTAAAATACATAAACATGCTCATCTTATTCTCTGCTTATGTCTGCCTTAATCTCAGCAAATCCTTTTAAATATAATGCATGATGTTGGAAGCATGCAGAAAGGAAAGATGTGTGCTGCTCAGTTTGGTTGTACAACCAGGAACTCACAATAAAACTGTTGGCAAGCCTGAAAATGGCCTTTGCAGCATGTGTGATTTATAGTACATCTTTTGCTATGGTGAACTGGACAAACCCTGGTTTATTGTAATGTCACTGAAATCTACTGTTTATGAATTTGTATTGTTGTAACCGGTGTTATTGTTCAGTGAGATTACTTTTTTTGTGGAACGGATCAGAAAAGAAAAATAGGGAAAAAGTAGGATCGATGACATGAAGCCAACACCACAAACAATTAGGACTGCACCGACAAAATATTCTCCCATTCGACGAATGGTCATTAGTTGAAGCCATTAGTCAACTTGTCATTGCACATTTATGACATTAATTTAGTTTAAGTTCAAGGGTTAACAAAGAATGTCAAAAACGTATCATTGTTAACACTGCTGCATTACAGGGAAATACAAAACCACAGTACAACACAGTATATTGTATCTTAACCTGACAGCGTCTGTGTCAAAGTCACCAACATATTATTGACAGTCAAGTGTGTGTGTGTGTGTGTGTGTGTGTGTGTGTGTGTGTGTGTGTGTGTGTGTGTGTGTGTGTGTGTGTGTGTGTGTGTTTGAGAGAGTGACAGAGATAGAGAAGAAGGTGCAATTCAGAAACCCTATAAGAAAAAGCCAACTGCATGCAACATGTTGTCTCACATCCACGGCTGCTAACCGTTATAGTGTCTTTACTCTAACTTGACTCATAGCTGGTGACTCGCCTTTACTGTCCGGAGCAACTCTGCAGTGATGAGGAGGAGGCAGAGAAACTGCCGTAACGTTGCATGAACCAGGCCTCGATCTCTTTTTCTTGGCAAGCCGACATGGTGCACGGTTATTCTGAAACTTGGGCTTATCTGGACACTTTGTGGCTGATTGTAGACAGTTAATCACTGCTGTCCACATGCAGTTCACAATGCAGCTATGTGCTGCTAATGTTACTTCTCACACAATAGGAAAAGCTTAAAGGAGTCAATTTTATTACAGCTCTTGGTCTTGGAATTAACTGACTCAATCCAGCCTTCCTCATCTCTCTAACCAGTTTCAAACAAAAGCTTACGACACATGTTTTTCCTTTATACATTTTGTCATACGTGCCTCTGTGCACTTTAACCTCTTTTGTGATGTCCAGGCTTCAATTATTACATTTTACTACTTGGTATGTCTGTTTTGGTGTATATATGTAATCGACGGGTTGATGTGTAACTTTGTCGACTTGTTGTCCAGGTCACCAGGGAAAAAAAATAAATGTTCAATAAAATAATTAAAATGACTCAGCATGTCAGGATCACTGTCCTGTGTGTGTTAACCTTTTGGTTCCCCCGATCTCATCTCCTGATGTGTGCTGTCATTCCCCTGTTTGTTGTTGTTTGCCATGTGTTTCATGTTTTGGTCTGTGTCCTCCTCTGCCCGCCTCCAGACACCTCCCGTGGCCACGCCCCTGATCAACCCGCACAGCTGCCGACAATCCAGCTGATTGCCACCTGCCAGTATATCAGCCCCGGTCCTGCAGTCCTGGGGGTCGGTCCATACGTCCACTCAACCGCAACCTGTCGTCAATGCTGCCAGCCATCTTTCCTGTTCCGTCGTCTTGCCGTGGACTACCTCTATCCAGCCTGCTGCCCTGTGTCGGACCTCGGGAAACCGCACACTCTATCCAGCCTGCTGCCCCGTGTCGGACCTCGGGAAACCGCACACTCTATCCAGCTTGCCAGCCTGCCTCGGGCTCATCCTCCACCAGAAAATAAAGTCTGTTCTGTACCTGAACTCGATTTTGTGTCTGCATTTGGATCCGGTCCTGCTGCACCTCATAAAACAGCATGACTGATATTTGCTGCATATACCAAAGGATCTACAAACATTTTCCTTCACACACAGGTTAGCAGCATCTTTTTGTTGGGCATCACAGCGTGCACTTTTGGCTCTTTACAATTGAAGGATGAATATAATGATGACTATTGTGTCTCTGACAAAAGCATGTGTGTCGTGACTCAACCTTTTTCTTCTTTTAACATTCCGCTCCACTCTTCTCCTTTCTCCTCCTCAGCTATAATTGCTATAATTCACTGGTGCATCTTCAGTGCCGCTCCAAAATGTGTTGGCTATTGATTACCGTGGTAACAGGTCACAGCCATGGGAAGTGGTTGAGATTGGATGGAAAAAAAAAAAAAAACATCAATCAGGAGCGAAACAGCAGCGCTGTCAGGAGAAGGAGTTATTAGATGTTAGCTGGTTTTGTTCACAAAAAAATGCAAAAAAGGAGGTAACAGAGGAGATAACAAAAGTATGAAGGGAGGGGGAGGGGGGATATAATAATTTTAGATTTCATAATCAGTAATTCTTAATACTAAATGTGTTTATCCGCAGGGTGTCTGAGCAGTAACAATAAGTTATCTTAGCTAAATAGCAAAACATGTTTTTTTGTCATTTTCTCTAAAGTTTAGATGATAAAAAAGTTATCTGTTGAGGTTTGGGGAAGATTGTGGTCATAGTTAGAACGATCCCATATTGAGTATTAGGGGAGGGAACAGATATTGCATATGTTCAAACATTCATCATGATGTTATAGGGTTAAGTTCCAGTCGCAAGGTTATCATTGGATCCACTCGCAGCTTGACAAAATAGTCAGATTCGTTTAAAAAAAAAAAAAAAAACCTTAAAAAAGCAGTATGTGTAGTGAAACTCGCTCGCTCCTAAGGCTGTGCCAAAACACTACTGTGAAAAATGTGAATTAGAAAAAAATATATAAAGCAGCAAATGTCATGATAGAATATATACAAATGTTAAACATGTAAAATCTACATATGTCAAAATTGTAAGTATATGGGTATCAGCTTTATCATTCTCTTATGGCAGGGGGAAACATGTCAACTTTTGAGGTTGTATCCAGTAAGATACCTTCTGTATTTACGTAACATAAATATGGAGGTTTACACAGCTTAGTTTGGATTGATGGAAATTCATTTTAGGACTTGTCAGCTTTATTTCCCAGTTTATAACATGTGTTAGAAAACTTATCAAACAGTTAGCGAATTCAAAAAGTTACATTGCTTTGATGAAGTAATTGAAATTGTTTCAGGAGTAACCTTCCCAGAAGTGAAGCATAAATATTTAGATTTGAGAAGAGGATTCAATAATGTATTGAGTTTTGATAATATTCGACCACACATAACATCACCACTCTCCTGAACAGGTGCTGACGCGTTCACATCACAAAACTTCCATCTGTGCTTCAAAGAGAAGAACATCACTGCTTGATCAGTCATAGGAGGCTACTGGCACAGGAACATTAGTCATTGAAGGTGTTTTGGTTAGTCAACACTGCTGTTGATTTCCTGTTGAGACGGCAATGAAGACCGTTAACCGTGCTGACCTGTGATGAGGAGTCCTTATAGTGATTTCCACCATCCAACTGTGCTCTATGATTCAGAGCCTGCTCTTCAGTCATGCTAGGTCTTTTAGCCTCCTGCTAATTGCACATGTCTCTGACTTGCACTTTTGACAATTAGGAGTAGTCAGACTCTCTAAAAGGCCTTTTGAAATTTCTCCCATTTCTTTGTGACAAAGTGCCAGTGCTTGAACTGAAAGAGCAAACATAAGGAGCGCGGCCACGAACGCTTCGGGACAATCACAGGTTTTTTTTTTTGTTTTTTTTTTAAACTATGATGTGAGAAGGCAGAAATGGAGTAGTGCAGTGGAGAGGAGGATTTATCCTCCTTGTGTAGGACAACTGTAGCAAAGCACCACTCCACATTACAAACAAATTGCCCTCTGGGTGCGTAAGTGAATAGTGGAGACTTGCCTTGACAAGGATTTGATATAACAACCCTCCCTTTCTCTCGTCTCTTCTGGAGTGTAGCAGAGTGTTCAAGGACGATGATGGTGATTCACCTTCCTGTTCTGCTCTGCTTGTGATGTGGTGGGGACAGAGAGGCACCAGATAAAGCACGGAGCTCAGGGAGAATGGTGGTGCTGGAGGAGATTGGCGCTTTCTCCTTGACTGACCTGATCCATTTGTGTTTAAGCAAGAACTCAGGCTGAGGACCAAACTAGGCCTCTCAGAAAACGGACCAACCACTGTTCTGTGTGAATGCTTCAGGGGTCTCCTGCTGCAGCCCTCAAAACACCTCAGAACAGCACAGAACAAGGACGTAAAGAACTCTGGAAGAATCTGTGGGTATATGCTGATGGAGAAAGACAAATACAATTAAAAAAAAATGTTCAAGGTTGATACTTCGAGTTACAAAGAGAGAAGTGCATACAGATAAAAGAAGCAGAAAGGGAGAACATTTAGTGTTTTTATTTTTTACTATGAGCAAATTAAATAAAAATATGAAATCAATGTAATATTAATCATTTTTGCATCACAGTGTTTATGATGGTAAATGGTCTGCACTTGTATAATGCTTTATCACCTTTCGGTCTCAAAGTGCTTTAACATGGTTTTCCCATTCAAACACTAATGAGACAGATCACCGTGCAAGGTGCTGCCATCAGGAGCACATTCACACACTGATGGTACACCATCGGGAGCAACTTCGGGTTCAGTGTCTTGCTCAAGGACACCTAGGCATGTGGACAGGAGGAGCTGGGGATTGAACCACCAACCTTCCAATTAGTGTTCAACCCACTCTACCGTCTGAGCCACAACCACAGTTTTGGATGAGAGCCATCCAAAACTGAGAGCTAAAAAAAAAGCACAACCAATATGCACTTAGCTGGTAGTTTATTAAGCACATTGAGGTAAAACCAATGCAGTCTAATACAACAGTGTTGCTATAAATGCCACTTTCATGAAGGCTGTAATTTTCCATTTTAGTTGTGACTGCTCAAAGTCATTGTCATTTTGGAGGATGCAGTTTGTGCTCCTGTTGAACTGAATCAGACAAAGAAGTGTTTCTGTAAAGTAAAAATATAAATATAAATAATAGAAAACAGCAGACATAACAAAGTCTCGGTCTTAGAGTACTTACAAAAGTTATAGCTTCTCCCAGTGCCATGTGCATTACTCTGCTGCCAAACTATTGATAGCCTATCTGTGTTTTTCTTGGATGAAGGGGGTCCGAACTAAGCTACAGCCTGATGATCAGACTGAATTATTATGAATTATTAATAATAATTACACATATAATCATGTAACATGAATTCATTATTTATTATTATTATTTCACTTAAGTCATGTGACCTGACATTGTGTTTGGTGTGTTTGCTGATTTCTTGTTGGGGAAGAGGACCGTTTTGTCCCCTGTTATTTAAAGTCACAATGAAGCTGTGGTCGTGGGTGCTGGGATATTTCACAATGATAAAAAAAAAAGTAGGTTTTTGAGATAGTTCTGTAAGCTCACTCAAAACAACATTAATAGTCTTTGTCGTCCATGCACAATGCCATTTCTGATGCTGTTTGTTATGCCTGCAGCTGAGTAGATGGATATGTTAATATCATTTCCTAAAGCCCTCATTGATCGGTTGTTTTCAGACATCGTGACCTCCTAGCTTTTATTTTCCAGGTTGGAGTGCTGAAACCATGAAAATAAGAAAAAACCTGGACTGAACTGGAATAATATTGTTGGGATGAGTAAAAAATAAGTCCGAGCTTTACAGTATTTCTAACCCTCCTGTGTCAATCTTTTGTATATGGTTTCAGTGTGCATGCTGCTGAGAGACCAACATGAAATCCAAGAGGGAGAGTGCAGTGTGTCAACTTCACCCTGCCATGGTGGCTGTCAGAGCAGGGAAACCAAATTAAAAGGTGAGAGAGCCGTGGAGGAGGGTTGAACATTGGGACTGATAGAGGGAAGGAAGGACGGAAGGATTAGCAGTAAAATGTTCAATCACCTGCTGGGTATGTAATTGGCGGGCAGGAAAAAGCAAAGCCCTTTGCCGGCTGCGAGTCCATCTAGAGCCATTCTGTTTCCACTGCTGTGCGCTCTCATCACCCCGTTCTCTGGGGGCTTTATGGGTTTCTCAGTAGGGGCCAGATTCATGGACTTCAAACTGTACTTAAGTAACAGGCACTTCTTAAAATGTACTTCTACAGACTTTGGTAAAATGTCACCTGTGGTTGTTTTAGCCTGCAGTGTGGATTAGAGTGAAATCTCAGATATTGTCTGCAGCGTTTTTATCCACCAAGAAATAATCCTAAATTGATTTCCAAGCTCTCTTACTTCATGCGCAAATGGCCCCTCATGAGTTTCAGTGTCTCACATCATGCACCTACAATGAATGCAAGATGTTTCACCTCATTTCTTCCATGCATTAGACATTATTGACAAATGTTTCTCTCCTGACACATTTTCTTTGTTGGTTCCCATGGTAGCGCTACGGAAATGTCTGGCATCTATGCAGTGGCAATTCAAATATAAACTGTGTCCTCTGCTTTGTGAAACGTCTCTCTGGATGGCATCAAACATCAAGCACTCTGATCAGATGCCTGTTCGCTAGCTTGATACAGCTGATATTTCTGCTTTAGCTTTGTTCAAAAATATATATTGTATGAAGTGGCATGTAAAGCAAAATCTGAAAACAGAATGAAAGAGAAAAAGAGAAAAGGAGCTGCAGGGATTGTTTGGAGAGGTCCTTAATCCATTTACCCAACACCAGTGTTAATTGTTAACAGGCAGAAAAATGTCTGTGACACTAATAAACCAGAAAAAGGGGAGAAAAATAATAATTTTGCAGTGAGATGATATGCACACAATTAAAAGCCGGTGGATAGTTTAAAGCGATAAACAGTTACATATCTAATCTATTCTCGAAGCAACATGGATATTGAAAGAAAATGCAGTCTCTTGTTTGGTGATGTTATCGTCATGTTGAAAATCCAGAATAAGGGAGAGAATGCAAGTTGTTGTCATGAAAAACTTCATTTTCAGGTATAATAGTTCCAAAAGTGGAACAACAATGGAATGTTACCCAAAGTGAGTCCAGGTGACCCTCCATAGGTTCTAAGCCTGGGTGATAAAAATTCCGATCAGTTATTTCAGAATGAATTTAACCAATATATTTCTGTTTAGCTCTCTGACTGTCCAAAGAATAGTTGTTGGAGAATTACCTTGGCAAGTTCATTTTTATCAATGGTTGAAATTAAAGGAAAATATGTCTGCTTGTCTGGGAAACATCCTAGGTCGGGCGACATTCAGAGACCTGTGCTTCAAAACCACTCTTCAGGAAACCTGTGGGTATCGTCACGGAGACTGTGCACATTTTTTTTATGTACAGCATGGTCTATGGATTTTATGAGTCATGAGTACATGAGCCCTGATTCTCGTTTCAGGTTTAAGCATTTGCAAAACTATCTCCAGACTGTATGGAGGTTTGAGGACTGGGTTTTAGTTTGATTTACTGCAAACTGAATTTAGGACTCAACATTTTCAACTAAAGTTATTTTTCTCCTTATGTACAATGTGTTCTACAATCCACTAACACTGAATAACATGTCAAACCACTTAAGTATCACCAGTTGCTTCTTTCTAAGTAAAGCTTAATTTTTCTGTAGTATCAGCTGGTCTTCTGAAAACATTTGAGAAAACATTACGTCTCTACATCTGGGAGCAAATACTTAGATTTGTGCTGAATGTACAGGCAAAATAAATCCTTCAAAAACTAAAGTAATTGTGTATACGCGCATAAACACACACATTATTCCAGTCAAACAAACACAGCATTATTTGATGTCCTGTGGTTGAGCATTAATATTATCTCTAGCACACACTGAGAAGGACACATCATCTGACAAATCCCTCAACACATCCTCACCCTGGGGGGTACGGAGGGGGGGGGACTGGTTTCTAAATAAACATTACAACAGTCTCAATGGGGATTAGCCTAATGTGCAGCGGCGTAGCACCAGTGATACGTTGCTTTAATTGTCTCCTAAATTAAACACGCAGCGGTTTATCCACAAATCTCATAATCCTTCCTCACTCTCCGTTGCGTTTTATCAATCAATGATGAAAAGCCCCCCATAAATAATATTTTCTTCTCATGAATTTTCTGAACACAACCCTTCCTCACCTCGTAACTCGAGCTACTTTATAAGACAAAGTGTGTCTGATCACAAGTTTGCTCACACATGCCATTTTTCATCAGTGGAGGTAATTTATTAGCCAATTAGGAGTGATGAAAGCACACAGTTCTGGAGTCAGTGATTACTGCCTGTGAGCAATGATGAAATTTATCATTCTTATTGAGAAGCTTAGAGGATATGTTTCCTCACACAGGCAACAGGGAAAAGCTGGAGGCCGGTTGAGTTGAATCGAAGCGACAACTGAAACCATTAATTCCTTTCCTCCTACCTTCTAGACATTATAAATATTCAGTCTACATCACCACAAGGACTTTTCCGTGTTACCGTGGCCATGTGGCGAGACACAGGACCAGGGAAACAAATGACTCAGCTTCAGAATCCATCTGTGGCTGCACAGCGGAAAAATCTTCCTCTTCGGCAAAATATCTGGCATTTTGTTTTTTACTCGTTGGAGTTTGGTGATTCATTTACTGTGAATTCCATCTGGTAGGTTCTACTCAAAGTTAATGTACAAGACAATCATTAAGCAAGTGCTTTGCTCTAAACATCTTTGTATCTATAAGGCTGAAAAGCAGCGGTAAATGTGCACACTGAACAATGACGAAGCAAACTCTCAACACATAACTTATCCTTAATATCAGGCCTGATCCTTCAAAGACGCCACTATTCAAGGCCTAAAGATCAGACTCAACCTGCTCTGCCAGAGTCAGGCATTTGGAAAGACAATCACACAAATTTGCTCTCACAAAAAACAGTGACAGACTGGAACAAGTTTCAGAAATACCAAAAACATGATGGACTGACAGTCTGTTAGTGGGCTGTTTTAAAATGTGACCGTCTTCAAATGGATAAAACTTAGAGGCTGCCTCGTAGCACTACGACTAAATTGGATGTAAAATCATTGTGTTTAATTTCTTTTGCATAGGATTTGATAAAGTTAAGGAGACTTTGTAATAAAGTTCAATAGCATGAATGTTTACTGATCCATTGTTATAGAAGAACAATGTGGGGATGTTATTCAGTCTCTAATTTAGAATTTTGATCAGATAGAAGTAAACATGCAAATTTTGCTGGAGTTTTTAAAATCTCGCTTGAGGGTTATGTGCCCCAATATTTTTTTATATTGTTGTCTTACAGTTGTAGAGCTATTGATGAATTAATTTTGTAATGGCAAAATGTGATACTGACGCTGTATCATGTTGAAAACTTACACTTATATTACATGTTTTGTCAGGATGCCATGTTGGGTATTTGCAGGTAACATGAGTTGTGGTTTCATAAATCCTATCAGCGAGCAATCCAACTGCTGTCCAATGTCAATGCGTCTGTTAAGAGCCACTTAAAGGCTCTGATAAAGGCAAACAAGCAGGCCTTTAGTAAATATTTCTTGTCAATCCAGGATTTCAGATCAAAAAACACATTTCACACTCTCATGTTGTTTAAACCTTGTTCAGAGTACTTACTCCAAATTCTCCATTTCTTGGTGGAATATGTCAGTTTTAGTGCAGAGGATTTTTCTGTAATTGTACTTGGAAGCAATTACTGATATTCATAACAGAAAAAAAAGCTAAATTCCATAGCACTGTGACCCAAAACTGCAGGCCCAAGTCCCATTTGTACCTTCAACAAGCCCTGTTCACATCCCCAAAAAAATTGTCGTGAGTTGTGTTGCAGGTTCCAGCATCATTCATGCATCAGCGGCTGACAACATACAACAAAATAAAAATAATTCTCCTGAGCTCTTACCTGAGGGCGGTTGAAGAAGGCCAGGGATGGGACAGACATGTAAGAAAGCAGAGAGAAGAGAGACAAAATCATAAGTGGGAGGTCAAACTGTGTACCAAATCACCCCATGAGATGAAATCATCCATATGGAAGCATCCCATAGAGTTTAACACAGCACCTGTCACCCCAATAGGAATGAATGGTAGTTAGTTGGTGGACACACAGATGCTAAAGGGCCTCACTTGAACCCAATGAGCCTTGCATCTAGAGTCACCCGCCTTGGTCATTAGCCATTACTCCTATTTGTGAAAGGTCGATGAAGCGGCAATCCCAGTCCATCATGCATTCTGTATTATACTGCACGTCCTTCACAGGCAGCCATACTTGACAGGGCCCACGATTTCACTGTGTTTAGGCTAATAGCATAACTGATGTGTAGAAGCATGAGCGAGGATTTCCTCTTCATTTTCGTGATCTTTCAAATTCACACAACACCGTGGTTTGAAGCAAACATGAGCCACAGAGAGGAGCATCACCACTATTCATCATTGTAAGTGCCGCACGCTCATGAGATGAGATGAGATGCAAAGTGAATGAACGCCTGAGATTAATGTATACCTGTCTGTTTCTCTCTCTCTCTCTCTGCAGTCAAACTATTTCCGGTTTAAATTCCTGTTTTATTTGTGACAGCTTCTTTGCCACAGAGGGATGATATGACAAGGCAGGATTGAGCGGATAAATTCCTAAAGAGGTGTGTGTCAAAAAAAAGAGAAGTGGGAAAGGGAGATTTGCCGACGGGGGTTATTATTCAATAAGAAAAGAAAGGAAGGGGGTGGATTTTCTGGCATCTTTCATCTGGGCAAAGTGAGAATTATTACTGCTTACTCAGACACCCACCCACCAACAGTTCTTCATCCACATGCAAAAGGAAGAAGAAATGCTCTGATTCACTTCTAGGAAATCAAATCTTTTAATGGCTATTCTGCAGACAGGAAGTAATATTTTTAAGGGACTTTTAATCTTTCTACAAAACACGGCTTTGAAGGGAAAGTCAATTTAAATCTAGAATATATTAAGCTACAGTTTATACAAATTTTGAGGTTGTATCTCACAACACATACTGGAGATGAGGATTATGACTGAGCAGACAAAATGCTCCACATAAGATCTTCCTGGAGTTTCACACAAATGTTATTACAGTATAAACTCATTGAAGTCACAGAGAAGACTGGAGTCAAAGAGAAAAAGGAAAGGATATGTCTGCATTCACATTTATAATATTGATGTATGAGAAAAGAATGGATTACAGGGGGTCACATCTGTCATCTTAGTGTAAAATAAAAAATTCCAGATTCATGTATTTCCTTTTTTCATTGTCATAATATGTCATAACCCCTAACATGAACTGTAGGCTGTTCCTGATAGCTTGTATCACCACATGTCTTCGCCAGGCACGCCGCATTCTGTAATTCTGAGTGGTGAAACGTTAACTTCCCTCAGGTTGCGTGCTTCAGACCTGTTTGAAGGTACTTGTATGATATTACATGATTATTATGTCACTTCGGGATACATTTGACTCAGAAATGCCATCAAACGGCAAATAATTGCTGTGATCTGTCATTATTTTGGTTTTTCTCCAAAGGTTTTCAACACAAACCAGATCTGTATAAATGAATGGATGGAGATGGCGCTCTCAGGATTCTTGGTATAAAAAAAAAGACAGCACTAAAGCTTAGTGTCAACAGTATGAGCCCTAATTAGAAATCAACTAATAACCCATTTGGAATTAATGTTTTTGGTTTTACCATATTTGCCACCATGCAAAGTGTTGCTATAGGCTACATGCTCCAGCCTGTTTTATGATGTCAAAGTTCCAGTTTGATGCAAACAAGTGGTAATGCTTACATAAGTGAAAACATGCAACAGAAGCTTTTGAAGGTAAAACAAATCTGTTGTTGAAATGTCAATAATCTTTGAGACTGAACACAGAATCGCACATTTTCTCCAGTTTTTCAAAAGGAAACTGTATTTCTGTCAAAAAGCTTGGGCTCTGATTGTTGTAGATGGAGCTGGTGAAAGCGATAAATCATCCCTCACCCACTGTAATTCAACCAGACAAAGTTCAGGTAAAGTTCACCGTCAGCTGCAGTCACCTTCCTCCATCTCCCTCCTCCACCTCCATCATTCCCACTACTGCTCCATTTCCCCTCATCACATAACCTCTCTCAAACAGCCTTGTCAGTCCTAAAATATTTAACAAAACACAGCCACCACTTGCCCTCAAAAACCACAGAGAAAAAAGAAAAGTGGTCTCTTGACATGTTTTATAGACTATATCACAGAGCAGAGTTGTTTTCTGAGGCGGAAAAACTGAAAATATAGCCTTCTGACCCGATGCATTATCGAGGGCTCAAAATGTAATCTAAAAAAACACTGTTTTTGTACAATTAATTTAATTAAAATGCCACAAATTGAAGGTATTCCAAATCTGGGCATAACCCAGTAGGTTACAAATTCATAGAAATCAGAATTATCAGGCTTTGACTTTTTTTTTATCTCCTTCAATCTTTACTCTTCTTATAAAAAAAAAAAAACCCTCTCCAAAGCTTTTCAGACACGGTGATCCTCCTCTTCATCCTAAAAGGGGCAACCATCCTGACCCAGAAGATGAATGCCACCGACAGCGTGAACTAATTCTCCTCAAGATGAGGTAGAGGAAAATTGAGAAGGTGAAGGTACAATATTTCATCTGAGCACTCCTGCAGAATGTTTTCCGCCTTTGTACTAAACGAGAAAACGCAATAACATTGCTTGCAAACATGTGGTCGGGGAGTAGGGAGGCGCTCAGAGTGTGTGTAACCAACAAACAGCTCATTAATCTCTGGCCTGCCAGCCATGAGGGCCAATAAATTGCCCTTATATGAGGTATCCTCAAGCGTTGCCTGTCAGCACGTAAAC
The DNA here is from genome assembly GCF_029030835.1 of Brachyistius frenatus. NCBI lineage: Eukaryota > Metazoa > Chordata > Actinopteri > Embiotocidae > Brachyistius > Brachyistius frenatus. The sequence goes on from NW_027210873.1 coordinate 148,691, forward strand.
ACACTGTGTGAAGCGTTTGTTGCTGTGTATTCGGAGAACATACGTGATGGTATGCGCGCAGTTCGTGCATCTGTGACTGAGTGCTCCTTTGCTGTGGGTCTTCCACAGATCCAAATGGAAAACAGGCACGTCTTGTGCACCGAGCTCGACATGCGGTCCTCGGCAGCTGCTTGCTCTTTTCCAGTTCATAGTCGTAAAAACTCAGACAAAAGAAAAGTGATGTTTCCCGTTGACACCCCCCCCCACACACACACACACACACACACACAAGAGTAGTCTTACTAAAAGTATCCAAAGAGTGATTTAGAAACAGAAAAAGGTTTTTTGCTGCATCAGCCAAAGACTATAAAAGTAAATACGGAGGCCAAATTGTTTCTTTTTTTTTTCTGGGCCCAACTATCTTTCTCTCATTCTCACAGCAGCTCGGTCCTCTGTGAGAAATCCCTTCCCTGTTATGACAAGCAGTTACTCAGTTGTACAGAGGATGAGCGGTTTTATACACCAAATAATTATTTAAAAATGTAGACACCACGTTAATCTGGTATAATGCCCATAAGTTTGATGACTCAGCGATTTAGCATGGCGGGCCTGACTCAGCAACTTGTAGGCAATTCTACTTTGATCACCGCATCATCAGACCAAATGTCTCTTTAAGTATCTGTAGTTAGAGAGAAGTTTGGGAGTGAGAGTTTTGTTTAATCTTTGAACTTATGTTTGCTAATGAATGCAAAATTGCCCCCAATATCTTGACAGTTATCATGATAAAATAAACCTGGTAAATTACCTAAAAAGTTTTTTTTTAGAGCAACATCAAAGACAATACTGAAGATTACTCATCCCTAATTCAGGACAATGACTATAAATTGGATAAAAAAACATCTCTGATGCTTCCAAGGGGCTCTTTGAAACCCCAACTAATGAAGACATGTTGATTTAAAGAGCAATGCCCCCGTCTCACATAGAGCAGAACTGACTGTGCCAGATTAATGGGCACCTCAGCTAGTGCTAATGGCTAATAATTCTGCACCCAGTAGTTGGCTTGTTTCTCTTATATTTATCTAACCGCTATCGGTGTCGCGTTCAGACTTGCTTACTTCGTAGCCCATCCATCACAGCAGAAGCTGTGGTTGTGCAATTACATCTGGGCTTTCAGTTTAGCAGTTACACTGTAAGTTGCAGTAGTGGAGTATTGTCAAGTCATGTTAAATTATGTTTGGTAGATGTTCTAAGGAATTAATGGTTTGGTTATTAAAAGTATTTATTGTGTAAAATAAATTGCATTTAATTAAAAAAAATACTTTTAGAACATCTGCACACCAGGGCTGTCGTGCTATTTTTTGTTTTTTATAGTTCATCATTTAGAATTATTTTTAAGTACTAGAGTGCACCTGTGATGCACTGGTATGGTAAAGTTGTGCTTTCATTTCTATGGTTGTGTTCCTACAGTAGCAAGTTGAAATACCTGTCATACTTCCAGCTGGGCGACAGTGCAAATGTGTTTTCTTCAGCTACCTGCTTGCTCTCTGCTTTCGCTGTGCTTTACGCTTTTTTTTTATCCAATCTGCTAGTTTTCTAAATATTGTTTCTAAGACAGGTAATATCAAGCACAGGGGGAGAGAAACATTTGCTCACTACCAACAGGATTTTGAGTCATTTTTCTTTTGAGTTGAGCTGAGACGGGCCAGCTCAAACTGAAAGAAAAGTCACGCCTCAAAACACAGAATCGGGAAGCTGCATGGAATTTAAACGACTGCATGACAAGATAGCACAGCTTGAGAAAAGGATTGAAACGATGCATCGAATACGTGAGAGTGAACGATTCATTTACTTTGTGGTAGCCAAAATACAAAATGATGGTAGACAGACAGAGATTTTTATAATAGGGGCTATAAATGTCGAGCCTCCTGCCGCAGACTTGGCTGACACTCCCCGCTGGGTATGTTCTAATGTCACTGGACCAGCTGGGCAGGCTCCCAGGATTTATTCTGACGTCGTCCGAAACTCTGGATTAACGGCTGAGGCTGCTGCACCTGCCTTTACTGGTGACACGTACTGGCATCGCACTGGAGCGAGGCCGAAAACATCAACTCCAGCCAGGGCTCAGTTTGATGTTGTCTGCCGCAGAAGCAAACACATGAGGAACACAGTTCCAGCGCTCACTCCACCACTAGAACTCTCCCTGCTCAACAGGTACGAGCCACTGACTCAGAATTAAGTGTGATAACACAAAGTATGTGGAAAGCAAGGAACCTAATTATATTACCAGCAATAAGGCTAATTGAAGCAAGAGAAAAAGCCCCAAAATCCCTGCTCGATCGGGAGCCAGAAGTGACACTGTTAAAGTCACACAGGAACCAGGCACTAATTTTAAAAGGGGACGCCATAACCAAGCATGTTAAAATGGCAAAGACTGACAATCTGTGTTTGGATAACACAACTGTCAAGGAGTTAACGGAGCTACTCCCAGTTATCCTCTCGACTCGTCCAAGAGGTCTGAGGGTTATCATCCACGCAGGGTACTGAGACTTTGCAAAAAGGTTTCACACTGCTGCTGAAAACCAATTGCTACTTGCAAGAACAGAAGTGAGTCATTCAGTAGACTCCTGATCCTGAATACATTGCTAACTATCAACATGCCGCAGCCATGGGATCCGTTTTATTGATAATTTTAACACTTTCTAGAAGTGTAAGGAGCGCTTTCACCCTGATGGTGAACATCTGAACTTCCCCGGATCCAGACTTCTCGGCACCAACCTACGTCAGGCCCTTGGAGTGCCCTACCAAAACAAGGTATGGGCAAAAGACAGCTGGATCTCTCCACCCACGCAGCACACACAGGACAGAGCGACAAACATGGCAGCACACACCATTCCCCACCCACCCCTCTCACAGGCAGACAGCCTGCGTTCCCCCCCTCCACCCCCTCCAGCCCTCCTCACCAGACCCACTACTTCACATCACCCAAGGCATCCAGAGGATGTCTCTGTCCTAACCAGCCACCTTTCCCCCTCCACCAGCGACCCAGCAAGCCCCCTCCGCCCCTCCACCTCTGTCACCTATCAAGGAGTTGGTTAAAATTGCAACACAGAAGCTCAATGAAATTTCAACTTTATTAGTCAGCAAGAAACGGGAACATCACCACTCAAGCTTACGACAGAACTGAGACCGACCCCATGCCACTTCTTCCAACATACTGGTGATATTAAACAGCCGATGGCATGGTCGCACTCGTCAAAACAATTATAGACCATCTGGTACCTGTTCCAGTAATCTCAAAATTGCCAACGTTCAGCCACAAGCAGCCTCCTCTCCAGTCTTAGAATCCCTGCAGTTGAAATTAACTCTTTTCAACGTCAGATCTTTGGCCAATAAATCTTTTCTGGTTAATGATCTCACAATTGATACGAGTTTGCATTGTATGTTCCTAGTTGAAACATGGTTTAACAACACTCCTGGTGAAGCAGTCATCTTCTCCACACAGTTTGTGTGCAATGACGTTGGCCTTGGTGGATTTAGATAATTTGAATATCTTGCTCTTGAGCGGGAAGTACCAACCACACGAAGCGGGTGGGGAGAAGTCGAGATGTATGTGTTGCTCGGCTTATTTATGTAAAGTATGTATTGATGTTTCCTATATTTGCAGGGACTGTAAATATTTGAAAAATAGTGTTGATATCTTTGGGTTGGTGGATTAATGTAAATATGTATTGTATAATCTGGGTCAACCAGCTCCGTGGATAAAATCAGAGGTAACAAGTCTTGATGTAATCTTGGACTCAGATCTAAGTTTCAAGGTCCACATTACCAAGGTGACCAAAACTTATTTTTTCCACCTTAGAAACATAGCTGCCCACAGATGCCCAAAAGGTGATTCATGCCTTCATTTCTGGCCGACTGGACTACTGTCGTGCACTTTTTACTGGCCTCCCAAAAAAAACAAACAGAGACTTCAGCTCATCCAAAACTCTGCAGCTCGAGTATTAACCAGAACCAAGAGGAGAGAACACGTCAGTCCAGTTCTAGCTGCTCTGCACTGTTTACCTGTAACACACAGGATTGACTTAAAGGTCCTCCTCCTCACATACAAAGCTCTTAATGGGCTCAGACTGAGTTACATCTCTAACTCTCTGGTCAACTATGAGCCTTCAAGAACACTGAGATCATCTCCTGCTGGTTTATTGGAGGTTCCCAGCAACAGCCGAAAGAAAATTGGGGATTCAGCTTTTGTCAGCTCTGCTCCAAAGCTGTGGAACAAACTACCTGTTAGATATCAGGGAAGCTAGCTCAGTTAATACTTTTAAAAGAAAAACTCAAAACATATCTCTTTACTTTAGTCTTTAACTAGCTACTCTTGAAACTTTCTTGCACTTGAACTAACGCCCCTTTAAAATGCGTATTGCTTATTTTATATTTTAACTCTATTTATGTCTAATTTGATCTGTTCTTATGCATCTCATTTATTCTATATATCGTTAAATGTTCATTTATGTTTTTATGTGAAACACTGTCATTTTCTTGCTGTGAAGCACTTTGAGCTGCATTTCTTGTATGAAAGGTGCGATACAAATAAAGTTTATCATTATTATTATTACAATGTCAAACATTTGCTTTTTCTAGTCCTTAAATTTATTGATGTCAAACACATACTTAAGCTATTTTCAATGGTGGATCTGGATTACTCGTCTAATGTTTATTGTCGATTCCAAGTGACAATATGTGCCTGGAAATGTTTCAGAATAAAAGCCATAAAAATAAATTAAGGGTTTCTGTCTATTGAAAAGTTATTGAAAAAGCTTTTTAATTGAAACAGATACAGGAACTATTAAGTTTGTATTCACAGTGTAATGCAGTAACTTTAACTGGGCTAACAAAAGCGGATCAAGAAACTGCAACACTTTATTTCCTCAGTTGGAGAACTAAAATTGGAGCGTCTGGCAGCTCTACACCTGAGCTGCACGTGGCAACTTTAGTTAAGTCAACAATAATGTGATCACAGTTTAGAAACCTTTGTGATTAGTGTTGAAACAAGATGGTAAATGACTGAATGCGAGCCCTGGTGCCATGCTCCAGAGTTGGACATCCATCAATGGACCTCCATGTCTTTCTGTGGTTTCATATGTGGCACTACTTTGGTATGTGGTATTATCCATTCCTCAGACTACTGGACTACTAATGAATATATACTGTGTGCACCGTATATGACAGGAAATTGGATTCAACAGAATACAAAAACAATTTGTTGGACGGGGGATTTATATGGTCCCTGGGAGGCTCCTAAGAGGTTGATCTTACAATATCCCTGCCCCCACCCCCACCCCCCCACAAAAAAAAAAAAAACTGTGAATGGAGCTGAAATATTGTTATAGCAAACTGCAGGTGTAGCAAAGCCTTCAAATGGAGCTCAGCTATCAGCACAGTAAATAGATACCACTGTTTTCTCAATAACAGTAAAATGAAAAAAGTGGGCCCTGTGTTAGCAGAGGTTGTGTTGAGGGGAAATGTATCTCTCTCATTGCTGAAATATAGTGACAAACAACAACAGTAAGCCCAGAGGGAGAGAAATGTGAAATTGATCAAACAAACTATTGTCGCCTGCCTAGACTCTGCTGCGTACTCATTTTTCCTCTCTAGGTCTATCGTGTGGCACCCACTGTGAAACAAGGTACTTTGCAGCTAAAACAACTAACAAAGGCAAAGTTTGCCATCAACTAAAGGCTGATGTTCTTCGTCTGCTGACATGATAATGAGACAAACTGACACAGAGGCTGCAGTCTTTGTTTCAAAAGTACATTGCAGGAATAGAGCTGCCTCCACAATCAAATTATTCTCAGCGGCTCATTCTTTCAAACGAAAATTGAATAAATGAGAAAGACGAAGGTCAAAAGGAAACCGGCCACAACTACATTCTGCTCAGGAGTCCTACCTTGTGACATCCACAAACCATAACTTCAAAGCAATATCCTTTCAGTGTCTTTGAGCCTATTCATTAGGTCCTGGTTGGCTTCAAACAATATGCAAAAGGGGCTAGTAAATGGATATCCTTCGAAAAATATTGCCTCTTAAAGTACCAAACGTCATTCACCTTGCGGGGAGTTTATGTGAAGAGAAAGGCGGAGAATAAATGAGATACAGAGCTTCATCAGTTGGTGATGAGATCATATTTTAGAGCTTGTCCACTAATAAAACACCTTGAAAAGAGTGTTTCATTGCATGAGTCAGAACGCCCAAATGAGGTGGAAGGTGCTATGATGACTGTAATCAGCATTACAGAGCAATAACGACTAACGCATCAGATACTGGATGAGACAAAGCGACATCCCTGCACATTCACTAAATGTGGTATCAACCAAGAATAGAGCAGTGGAAATCTATCTGTGCTGTTTGTTTACACTTTAGTATTCGTTTGACCTGCTTCACTTGAAGGACATCGGGTTTTTTTTTCAATCGTCTGTTCTTAAAGTGTGTTCATAAAGATGCTGATGCTGAGTTGGGACACATATTCGACTGTGTTACTGATCCTTGTTAAATGAGTGTGTAGGAATGAAGGGTGCAATGAAAACTAAATAGATGTATCTTTATTACTGACATAAACCTTGGCTTCAAGTCTTACTAACACCTAGTGGCCAACCATGGAAATATAACTTATTCATCATGCTAAGAAAAAGGAAGTAAAGCTCCAAATAATAAAGACTTTACATGGGATAGGGTGAATAATAGTAAAAATCACTATCGCATTGGTCTCTATTATGGGTTGAAACTTTGAGGTCTGTTATACTCAGGCCACGCCCCCAATGGTTAAAAGGAAAACAGCTTGTTACATCACAGACTAAGGTGTGGCCAAATGTGTCATATAATTTTCGTGTTAGCTAAAAATGAATATATAAATGAAAAAGTGTTGCTTTTAGTGTTTTCTGTAATTCATATTTGTTTGCATATAGACTCACTTTAAACCCTTTTTCCATTGCCAGTTTGGCTTGATTTGTTCAATTTATTTACATTTTTTTGTCTTTTTTGGTTTTCCATTGGACAAACGTTGTGGGTACTATAATACTAGTACTATTTTTGGAATCACCTCTGTCTAGGTTCCAAGTGAGCTGGCTGATACTAAAACACTGCAGACCACTGATTAGTCAGAGAAAGATGGGACATCCAGCACAGACCTGCCATCGTTAACCAGCCGAGCTTCTGTAGTGGCCACAATAAAAAAAAAAATTAACTGGACTTCATAATTAATGGCAAACCGCAAAACTATGTAAAACTGAGGAGGTGCTAACTTTCTTCTGTTTGTGTGTGTCGCATTGAAGATGGGCTCTCATCATTTTCATGTTATTATAGTGATACATTGAGGTGGTACTACCCACAGCGGGAAGCAAAATTCAGAGAAGTACCTGATACCAAAAGCGAGTAGAGTCAAGCAGAGTAGAGACAATACCAGCGGTGTAGAATGGACTTTCAATAACCAAACAAAATCAACAGACTCAAAGCCTCACAGTTTCATGCAAATGAACCCTCTTGTGGTGAATACACAGTTCTGTAGTCAGTGGGAAGCCACGTGTTTGAGCAGCATTATAAACCCTTTAATATGCTCTGAACCAGCTTGATTTGATAAAAGCCTGTCACCAATAGCAACACCTCTGCCAATCATCTGCAAGAAAACCGTCAAATCCACTTAGCTTCAGAGTGTCCATCTGTCAATCAGTTCCAGCGGTGAAACTGGGGAGGAGCTCCTGACATCTTAGACAAACAACTAATCAATCAATCAATCAATCAGTCAGACATTTTGGGAGTGAGATGGTAGCAGGACAGTATCATTTAATAAATACCTTACTTAGTAATGGATTATTAACTAAAAACCTAAACCTTATTTCACATGAGAAGATTATTGAAGAAGTATGCGACAACAGAAACAAAACGGCAAATGAAATGTAATGAAAAACTACTACATAAAGACAGGATGGTTGATACTATTTTATGATCCCTGATGGTTGGGGCGTAACATGAACCAGAAAAATTCAAACACCGATTATTGACTGCTCAGGCGCACCCTTGATTTTTATGGTGGATTCCATAGATGTGTACACACACACACACACACTCACATCAACTCCCACACCGGTGACATTCAGCCACCATCGTCTGCCATTTACTCCAAAATGAAGCTTGCAGGCACTGAGCTCTCTGATAATCCAAGTAAATACAGTTTGCGATGCGGCCTGAACTTCAGACAGACGACTGACCGCAGAACTCGTCGGTGCTGCTGGGAAATTTTTCCTGTCTCCTCTTTACATCCTCCATCCACGTCTCTCTTGCATACAGTAGGTGTGAACACATATTTACGCGCAGGTCAAACAATGACAACAGTATTTTCTGTTCCCTATCTGCGTGTGTGTGTGCGTGTGTGCGTGAAGAGAAAAAGAGTTTATCACACTCTCTGGCAGCTGTTGCATATCTAAATACACACCCCAACTGTCTGATTTAAATCTGTGTGTGTGCGCGTGTGTTGTTTTCGTGCACACGCAGACGCAGCGCAACACTTGTGCCCACTGTTGGAGCCCACAGCTAGACTTACAAGTAGCTTTGCCTCATTGCCTGCATGTTGAACACAAGCTGCCACATATTCTGTCGTCTGTCAGGAGAAATCTCCCGACATCGGAGAGAAGCAACAATCTGCATGTAAAGCGGCTTTGCTTTGCACATGCACCGGTCTGGGTAATACTTATTATCATTTTATACACAAACAAATGTTACACGAGCATAGTGACTGATAAGAAGTTTCATGGTATCAATGTTAATGTAGTAGACTTATGTATATTACACCACGTAAAAAGGCAGATATTAACGGTTCTTTAGCGTCAGGCATTGTGCAGTCAGATCCACTCATCCCTCCAGTGGTGAGTAATAAATTGCTTCTCTTCACACCTGTCAAAAATAATATTTAGTGTGCATTCCTTGTCACTGTTGGTTTCCCCTCTTAGACTTTACATATATCCTGGCAGTATCTGATAAGAGTTTGTGATCCCTAACAGAGATCTGAGAGTTAGGTATGTTCCTGACCATATTATTCACTTTGCACTGCTGTGTGATATTTTGATATCCAGCGCAGAGCACACTGTGCAACAGTTGGAGGAGAGGTGCAAACGGGTGGGAGGTTTATTTAGATGACGGTGCACATAGCAAGTTCCTGTTTGGTGAAAACTGGGTTTCACACTTTGCATTGAAATGACAATCTGCAGCCACTTCGCTAATTTTATCAGCAAGAGCAAATTAAATACTCAAAGCCAATGAAATAAGGAAATTGGAAAAAAAAAAAAAAAACTTACAATAAAAAAACATTTAATGTGGCTAAAGAAATAACATTGTTAAGCCAGTGTGTATATATTATTTCATACTGATATATTCACTGAACAAAAACTTCTGAAAACCTTCAGCCGTCTGAAGGCAGCAGAACGCAGATGTTAATCCAAGTGCCACACCACAGTGTAATGCCAATCCACACACTGTCATACCTTCATTGAATGGCACTAAAAAAAAAATTTTTTTTAATACTGCACACGTCTACATCAGACTGATCTTACATGATTTAGCATTAAGTTGTTTATACTGCTGTGTCACATTATTATGACGTGAGATGAAGAAGAATTAAAATGAACAGCTATGCTGCTATTAGTTATCTCTTGTTTGTTTTTACCCCAGATCCAGCTCCTCAGGGAGGCCCAAACCAGGTGTGAGCCTGCCCAGATGGAGGCAGCACAACATTCAGACTAGAATCAAAAGCCACTGCTGTTTTGTTTTGTGACTGTTTTGTGTTTCTTTATTTCTGTGGTATTGTTTAGTAGATAGACTTTTGTTGGTGTTAGTTTCCTGTCTTTTTAACTAAACTGTGTTTGATATTTCCCCCAAGAATATTAATTTCCATAACATTATATTTGCGTTAAGTTTGATTCTCCTGTTTCCTTTTAGGAGTGCTTGGGGCTGGCAGCAGCGTGGCCGCCCAGACGATGGTGGGTCTGGTGACTTAAACGTGCTGTTAAATCAAAGCAGATGTTTCATGGGGTAAGGCAAATCATTTTATTTTTTTCCAGTTATTTTTTGAACACACTTCATAACTTGTTTTGGGATGTTGACAAAGACGAATTATCCAAGTTTACCAACTCATCCTCTGTCTTCTGAACAGAAACTTTTCTCTACCAATCATTTATGGATGGGAGATTTTTACCTCTTTAAAGCAGCAACTAAAGACAAAGTTTTACTAAATGCCACTTAACCACTCTTGTAGAGAGGTTAATGGTTTGATGTTGCATTCAAGAGCACATATATGACTGTTTTAAAGAGTGATGTGCAGGAGTGGTTAAAATGCACAAATTTCAGTTCTAAGGGGCTTTTGACTCCAACTTTTATTCTGACATTTAATTTTTTGTCTGCCCTTAGTTACTGTGCAGCTGTTGAGATGGTAACCTTGTACCTTTTTGTCTTTGTCTGTAAGGGTTTCAAAACCAAGAGTCAAGGGATATGAGGGTGTGAAGCAGTGGGAGGGTTACACAGAGTTTTTTGGGACAATGGCCTATCTGCTTCTGAACTCTTTCTGACAAAAACATGCAGAGTCCCACTGAGGGCAACAATCAATTATTCAGCAGCGACCTCGATGTCATGCCATTACCTTCCACCTCACTTGGGAGGTTGTGAATGGACTAAGGTTTATTTTAGGGGACAAGGCACTGAATAAATGAGACACTGTTGCTTCCAAACTTTTCATTTACTTTTAAGGCTTGGTTGCATCAGAACGTCGCAGAGTGAAAATCCTTTGCACATTTGGGTATGGTGATGCAAGTTAGCCGGCCAGGCTAGTGTGTCACAATGTCTGCTGTTTTGTATACTCTCCCTGGGATTTAGTCTTTCATTCATTGCATTCAAGGAGTAAAATAAGGTTAACCAAGCCAACAAGACAGTGGGTTCCTTTGCTTAGCTCGTTTGCTAGAGACAATGCGCAAGTTCATATAATTTATCAAATAAAAAAATAATAATAATAATTCTCGTGTTGTGAAAGAAGAAATGATTTGTGGAAGAGTTTTTACTCTGACATAGGAAGTCAAATAAAAGTAGACTGTGCAACAAAGCTATTATCCTAAGCTGCAATAATTTCCTCTATTTTGGAATTTCCATATCTTTGTTCCTTCAAAATTCAGCATTGACCTTTTGAAGTAACAGAGATGGAAGTTGAAAATGACGTGAAAAATGTGTATAACTTTCCTTCACCCTTGGAATAAATGCTATGAATACCATGAGTACTATTCATGAATTCAGTTTGGTTTACTGATTGACTGACACTGACCGGTTTCCTGTAGGAAAGTCGATGGAAAAGAGTTCTCACTGTCATTTTAAACACTAAAGTGTGACCTACGGGCCATAACATTAGTGATACGTTACTATCAGCTTCTGTTGGCAGGCATTAGGGTTTGCAATAGAATTGACAGGTCTCTGGCACGGCCCCTCCCATCCCATTGATCAAGAGTGGCCTTGCTTTGGCACCAACAATAAAGATACAGATTCACAATGGAGACAAATTATCTAATTAGAGCAGAGATCCCCCAAAAAAGAGGCTCAAGAACAAGCCATCTATCACCATTCAAAGCAGGAATATATAACCATTTAGCTTTTCTGGCTTATGCTTTTCTTGGCCTTCACAGCTGAAATGTTCATCAATAGTGCCATCCATCACTGCTCATGTGGGGACAGCAAATTGGAAAAGGCTGGAAATACCAATAGTTGCCAAGAGTGTGCTAGGGCCAGTACAAAGGGGATATGAACTGGTAAAGTTTGATAACATGACTGAAGTGTTGCTGTAACTAGTGAGTCATTTACTGATATCTTTGTCATTTTGAATTATAGTGGCGTTACAGCTTTATCATTGTTCTTTTAGCATCCATATTTTCTCACTCAATCAGTGGCTGCAGACATATCAGTAGATATTATGCAATCAAAGGTTGATGCCAAATAAACTACAGTCTCTCACACAAATACTATCTTTATTCTACCTCAGTCTTATCACATACTGCTTGACTAAATGAGAATATTACTCTTTATTTAATTATAATGAATTATAACAAAATGGAAAAGAGGTGATGTCATTAGTTAAATGTGTAAGGACTGAGGATAAAGCCAACTATCACACCAAAGTGTGTAATATAAAGTGTGCACCCGAGAATACTGCCAGTGTCATGTTTTGTCTTGCTCAGGTGTGAAAAGTATATGCAGGTATAACCAGGGTCAAAGAATGAGTACAAAGACTGATGAAGTCCAAATAGAAGGATGCCGGGGGTGTTACAATGGAACAAATACATGGCTTACAGCCGGATGATCAGTGTTTCAGTCCATGAGAAAGCAAAAGTCTGCGTGGAATAAGTAAGGTACTTGCATAGTGTAATAATCCAAACCATGATCTTTTCCTAATCTTTATAGTCCTGGTGCCTAAACTTAACCAAATTATGAGTGTCCCATTTAACCCAAACCATGATCTTTTCCTAAATCTAAGCGCATGGTTTTTGAGGCCTAAACTACTTTTTATGCCTTGGTGAGCCAAAACGTGACACAATCCTCCAATGGACTAAAAGTATGTATTTCATACCTTAGCTTGGTACCAGATTGGGGGAAATCATATGTTAGTTCTTTATACTGCTTTGGGAGAAAGCAATTGCATGTATTTGTCTAAGCACAGTACTGACATACAATTACAAGAGGCAAGATGGCAAGTTATTGACGCTAGTGGGGAAACTTCAGGTACTACAGCAGCTGTGTGTAGAGTATATTGCACAGTAGTAAGGAAGGAACATGTGTTTACGAGCTGTACAGTCTAATGGATAAGTCTGTAGCTGTTGGGTCTGCAGTAGTGATGTACACTGTAAAGTCCGACAGCAGCAGGAACAAAGTACCTGTGGTTACAATTCTTCACATGCTGAGGGTAGAGAAGCCTGTTGCTGAACCTGTTGTGCAGAGAGCTCGGGGTGTCATGTCCTGGGCGAAAGGTGTTGCCCTTAATGACCAGCAGTTTGGCAATCATTCATCGCTTTCTCCCTTCCAGAGTCCACCCCAGGAGAGATACGGTCGTCTTTGATCCAGTCTCCTCATACCTCCTGTTGCAATGTTGCAGCACAAAATATGACTGATGCCACCACAGACTCGTAGAAGCTTTAGGGGTGCCCTGCACGCTCAAAAGTATCTGGGTCTCCCTAGCAGGTAGAAGTGACTCTGCTCTCGTTTGTTCAAGGACCAGGGTTTTGTCTGTCCAGTCCACCTAAGGGCGGATATATACTCGCTTTAAACAATGTGATTGCATGCGCATGATGGCTACCTCGCGTATCCTGCGTCTTTTAGAAGCATTGGTGGTGCAGGTCCTCAAAAATTAAAACAAGGTGTTCACAAGATGCAAAAGACACGACCTGTTAGGGCCAGTCTGGAGATGTGACAGGGTCAGGGACCTGCAAAACTGAATGGAAACATGTCCGAGACTGCGCGGAGGACAATTCTAGAAATAAGGAGCGGGGAAAGTGTGGATGGTATTTTGTCGCCATGTTTATTGTTTACATCAGACAAATCCAGATGTTCTAATGATATCCTTGTTTGTCTGATGTGCCTTCCGGTGGAGTCGCTTGTCTTGAAAAATAGATCATTGTTTTGGTTTGGGTTAAATTGGCCACTGAATAGCTGCAGAACAAGGTGAAACAATAATATTTAACACATTCAGCAGCTATTATACTGACCGCATTTGCAATCAGTTGTAAAGTTAAACATTTGTCAGACACAGAGGCAAATTACCATTCTTTTGGAGTTCTGTTTTTCACTGTCTTTTTTGCTCTATGTTTGGTTGTCACCACAGAAAAAATATCTGGCTATTTGACATATTTGTAAATGGATGTTTGCCAGCTATTTGCTATGTCTGCTATTTGCTGCAACCTATAAAATAGGCTGAGTGTTTCTTGTTGAAAACATCTGTCTGCTGTAGTTGGAAACCAGGTTAATCAAAGTGGAATTTCTGAGGCAGAAAACCAAACTAATAAGTTAATGAGGTTGAAAGGCTCTGTAGAGCTGAGAAAAACTGCAGAGTCAGGTGAGAGTTCTCTGTGGGATCCCTTTCACACTACACATATGCATTAGCTCTGATGTAAAAATAATAAATACTGATTAATGCAGCTTTAACTGAAAGTTTGAATGCAGTATTTAACATGTAAATGAGCCCTTTTCTAATATTGTACTAGTAGTTCTACTTCAGTAAAAGATTGAATGCTTGTTTAACATTGGTGAACTCTAATCCCTTTTCACAGTGCTGAAATCATTTCTCATGCCTTTGCGTTTTTGTTTTTGCTGGCACGAGCTCTTGTTAGATTATTAAGAATTGACACAAATTCCCAAGAACAAAGAGGAACAGCGGCATTGACACAGTTCCCGACTGCTCAAAGCGAGAGGTTATATTTTCGTTTGGGAGCTGCTACATGCCTTGAGGCGGGCGGCTGTGTGTCTGGAGATTGGGTTTAATTGGGAAGCAGTGACCTTTTCCACCAGAGAAAACACACACACACAAGCTGTAAAATGCATATCAAGAGTCAGGGCCTGGGTTCTATTGAGCTGGGACAGGCACGGACTCACAGCACCGGGATTCAACAAAGAAATTAATTAAGAGGACAGATACTGCTGTGTGGCTAATTTATGATTCATGTTAATGCACATAAAGGGCAAATCCCCTTCTATCTCTTTTTTTTCTGCAGCGTTCTTCTATGATCTTGTATCTGTGCACCCTGCTATCTCTGTGTGTCACTCCGCATTATGTATGGTCCCTTCGCTTCATTCCCCATTACTTTAGAAGCAGCTACATTTTAAAAGATTTCTGAAGGCATTCTAGCGTTCACATTTTGAATGAAAAATGCAAATTATCAACTGTAATTCAGGCTAATTGTCACATAGCTGCTGCTCGCCACATCATAAAATCCCTACATCTCAATTTTCTTTATTTTGAGACACCAGGAACTGTTTTTTCTTTTTTTAACTCTAGCTGCAAAAACTAGCACTTTGATGTACTTTGCAATGAGTCCAACTGTGCTGGATCAGACAGTCTAGTCGACTCATTCAGTGACATAAAGATGATGCAACAGTTTGTCTTTACAAGTCCAGTCTTGAAGATAACTACGGTTTTAACGTTACGATTTCTCCAACATGGAGTCAGATTCATTTTGATGAAACTGCTGTAATGTTGTAAATAACATTCAACTTGTTTGTTTTGACTTGTGGTGTGTTACAGTGCAGAATTTCAGAGCTCTCTAGAGCATCAGGGTTCAGACAATCTCAATGTGTCAAATTCAATCATAAAAACTGTTATTAACCCTAATTAAATGAATTCCTACTTGACTATACGAGTCACCGGGGAAAGTAACAGTCTCCTCGTCATTAGTCTTTTTGTGGAGCGAAAGCTTGAGTCCCACTGTATGTATTATACAGTATTTAACGATCTATTCACTATGTTTGTGCTTTTATTAATAAAAAAAAAAAAAAAGAAGAAGAAGAATTCCACCTCAGCAAAGTACAACTTGTATAAAAACGTACTTTTAGTTTTCAGATGTTTCTCAAAATTCACATAAAAACAAGAGGATGAAAATAAAGTTTATGAGGCAGGCACAAACACCATAGGGATGTTATTATAAGAATATTAGAAGCTAATGGTTTTTCCATATGACTGTAGGACCAAACAGATTGCTGACAAAACAATAATAGCACTTGGAAAACACACTTTGGCAAATTGTCTGTAAAACTGTGTAATGTTGATGATATCATTGTGATGTCATTCAGGTTACCTGCATTTGCATTGGAATAGTTGCTTCACAAACAGCTGTTGAAAGACATGAACAAGGACACAGAGATTCAGTGTTTGAGAAGTTGAACCTGAACCCAAATGGGACCAGAAATCAGGACATATTCATTTTATTTAAGCAAGCTTTTTAAAATATCCTTCTTGTGAGTACATCATCTTTATGGAAAGTCAATAATGTTTTATGTATTTGAGTGTTACAACAAATCTGAAGTAGGAGTGATGTATGTTTTTGCATATTTGCTTAATTTCTTTTTACAAACATGGTGTGGTGTATTTTATTCATTTCATACAAACCAGTTGGAAAACCAAGCATATATGGGATGAAATTGGGATTCAGCTGTAGACTCTGCAGCAATGGGAAATTAAAGATGAGTTGAAAAATCCCCTCCAGCAACATTACTATACAGAGAATTGAAAACAATACCACAACCATGACACCCATATGCACTATAGTTCTGTTTGTTCATGGAAAGTATGCAAAGTTATCTTAATTAACTTGAGTTATATAATATGCTACTGTATGTATGCTGTCATGCCATTAACATGAAAGTAGTCATTCTCCCATTTGTCTTCCAGTTTTTTGCCATAGTCATTACAAACAGTAAGTACTAGAAAGTAATTTATACGCACACACACACACACACACACACACACACACACACACACACACACACACACACACACACACACACACACACACACACACACACACGCACAGCCACATTCATAACATTTACATATTCATAATAGGAAAGCCAAGCTTTGTAATCATGCATTGTTTTCCAATGATGTTTACAACCGTGCAGACAGTCAGACATCATTACGGTCTAAATACTGTGAATTAAATTAAGCAAATGTGGTTGCTCAGCAAAATGGATTTTAAAATAAATGGCAGAGAACGAGATGCAGTTCTGTTTAGTTAACTGAGCTCTTACAGCAGGTCTGCACACGCTCATTTAAGGCTGCTGATGAATTTGTTTGTTCAGCCAGAAGAAAAACTGCTAAAGTGACTTTTTGTTTTTATCAGAAAACAGCGATGGGCAAAAGCAAGGAAGCATTCAGTGTGTACATTTAGCCACACAGGAGCTGTTGAAGTCGTTGAAATATAAAGGTGCGTCAAAAAGCTGTGTGAATTGAGCAGCATGATGTAGATGGCGCAGCGGGAAGCTATAGCCTTCGTGAGTAATCCAAGTCGTGTCATAAATTGTGTTTTTGTGATCACTGGTACGTGCAAGTTTGTGATGGAATTTAACAGAGTGCAAATACAAATTTTAGTCAAACTCAGGAAATCGGTAACAGAGAAACCTGAAATGCCTCAGACATCCTATGACAATAAAGCAATGAGCCGGGTGAGGTGCTCTGCGTTACATCCATGTTTGAGAGGGGCAGGAAGTCACTGTCGAGGAGGTGCATCAAGTCAGGAGCGCAACCAGGTGGGCTTCCGCTGACATCTGAGGGGTTGTGCACCATGAATTTGTCTCCAAGGGTCAGACTGTCACCACAAGTTCTCCAGGGACGTTCTGAAGCGTCTGAGGGAAAATATTTAGTGCAAAAGACCTGAACTGTGGCGTGATTCAACTTTGGTTCGATGACATGACAAAGTGGCCACCAACTGTGCGTTGAAAACACACAAGAAAACACACAAGACCTACTCAGCACATTTGGGTTCCTGCGAATTCTTCCTGTTCTCCAAACATTTGACAAATTCTGCACTTCAGGTAGATGGTGAAATCACAAATGTGCATGTGCCAGTGTTACAAAAAGCTGTGTAACACAGGTGCTGATGTTGATCAGGCGACATCACTTGGAAGATTAACTCATGAAGGTTATAGCTCTAACCCTAACCCCTTCTCTGCGCTCACCACAGTGCTGAGCTGAGGATAACAGAAGCAGTCTCTTGACTTTTGGATTGCCCCTGGTTTGTTGGAAGCTTAAACAGTGACAGTTATTGAATAGTGGCATAAACTAAAATGTAGTGACAGCAGCACAGGTACAGAAGTGATAAAGTCAAAATACCATAAATAAGCTGCTGAGCATACCAGCAAACAAACAAGGCAGTAACACCAAACCCCTGACGGTATTGAATGGTTTTATTGCTTATGAATTCAACTTTTCATATGTTACTTGTTTTACATGTTTCCCAGTCTCACTTTAATGAATTTTCCGTGTTATGGTAAAAAATTAGGGATTAAACAAGAATGATTAAATGCAAAATTAAATCTTCATGTTACCATAATTTGTTATCGGCTATCCACCTTATAATAAACTGCAGCACAGAGGAAGACGAGACACGGCATTTGTAAAAAAAAAAAAAAAAAAAAAAAAACTCTTTCACGCCGCATATTTCTGCAGCTTGGCAGCTCATTTATTGGTCTCCCAAACTATCTATCAAACCATTCAGCTGTGCTGATTGGACCACCAGCCTGCAAAAGAGACCAAAAAAATCAATTTGAAGCCAGGATCTTCACTTGCATTCGATTAAGTTTTTGCCACGCCTGGAAGGAACAAGGCCTGATGTCATTATGATGCAAACTCAAACATCGCTCATCTTCACCTAACATACTCCCCTCACCTCCATCCCGTCTCTCTCTCTCTGGCCTTTCTCACCTCCTCCTTGTTCTTTTTTTCTGTATTTTTCTCCAGCTCACCTCTGTCCACCTTTCCCAAGTTCCGACACTGACTTGGAGGAATTAAGCCGGTTTGACTGGTGCCTGTCAAACCAGCAGAGAATAAATAGTGTCAGAAAATAAGGGAAAGTTAAAATGAACGTCGGAGGACAGTGCGTCTGCTCTGCCCTGATTCCCATGAGTCTCCCTGCTGGCAAAGAGAAACATCATGACAGCCGCAGCCAGAGGTTAAAGCACCAATTAGCTACAGTTAATGAAGCCTCATTAGCCTCCACTAAGTTCCTCCCCCTCTTTCTCCCTCTCTTTCACTTCCTTCCTTCACACTTCTTCTCCATTAGTACTCGGATATAAATCCTGCCTGACCTCACACCAGTGAAAGAGAGATATAAAGATGTTATTAATGACAGAAACCAGTAACATACTGAATATTAGCAATATAGGTGTTAAAGAGACGGTCCACCTCCAAAAATGTTTTCCCCTATAGGTTTTTTTTCTGCAATCTCCTTAATATAGCCTGCAGTTACCTTTTAAAAGTTAAGCGACTTCTTGTGTTCGTGTATATTTTATTTTATTTTATATTTTTTCCTTATTAGAAGGAGGCATGTCGGATGGATGGTTCCATAAAACACCGAACTAATGAGCAGGAGAGTGCTGTTCACTTTCTGTTTCCATCCAGAAGTCTGGAAAGTTCTTAAAACTGTCCGTACTGTTGCCATGATGATGAAGGTTGCAAAACTTATAAAGCAGTAGTAACTTTAGCACACAACACAGATTAAGTCATCATTTAAACCCAAACCATTCCCTTTCTCTAACTCAAACATATTTGTGAGCCTAAACCTAACCAGGGGAGCTAATTTAAGAAGACATAGAGGCTGAAAAGGAGTATGCAGACTAGCCGATGAAGGAGTGGCTACAGATGGGGCAGGCGTACTGGAAGCAGATGAGGTGGTTGTGGCAGGCAGGAGACCATTATAAAGAGATAAGTATGTGAGTGGCAGCAGCCGGGGCTGATGGGGGAACTGGGAGTAAAACAGGGTTGAAATATTCCTGATTTTTTTTTTTATCTTCAAAATGAACATATAACATTGTATGTTCTATTAACATGCCGACAGTGTTTTAGAGGTTAAAGGAGCAAGGCATGTGTTAAAAATGTGAGTGTTCATTGATGTAAGC
Organism: Brachyistius frenatus; assembly: GCF_029030835.1. Classification (NCBI taxonomy): domain Eukaryota; kingdom Metazoa; phylum Chordata; class Actinopteri; family Embiotocidae; genus Brachyistius; species Brachyistius frenatus. The sequence goes on from NW_027210873.1 coordinate 168,344, forward strand.
CCTGAGTAATTTTAGTTTTTATGCTTTTGTGGAATATCATTATCCTGCATTATGATTTTAGATCATTTTAAAATATATTTACTACGTCTAAAGGCTTTTAGTTTTAGTTTTGAGATTAAAAGTAATTCATAAAATGTCCTTCCTACAGTGTCTATTGTCTGGATCTGGATGGGTTGATACTACGTGTAATTCCCCAAACAGAAGAGAATAATAGTCTTGTGAGTGAAAATAATACACAGAATTTCCTATTTAAAAGAAAAAAGAAGACTAAGTAGAAAAGTACATACTCCATGTTTAATGAAGTGCACACACAACAATCTATTAAAAGATGAAATGTGCAGAAACTCTTGCTTATCTCAAACTACCTGGTCAGGGATTGTTCACAAGTAAAAGGTGTTGCTATACACAGTGGGCCTGTTTCAGATGGCCCTATTAAAGCTTTAATCGTGACCTCCATGGACTATCTTAAAACCAGCTGAAACCTTGGTAACCTTGTTTACACTCACCACCATTCTGCAGTGATGTAGAAGTATAATCCACACTGTGTCAGTACACTGTAACATCAGTATTGGTTACAGGTGCAAAAGCAAACTCTGATCTCACTCAGCCTCGTCTTTTATGATGCGCAGATGTGCAACACACTTGAAACCTTCAACCAGACAGAGCAGTGAAATACTGCGCTTCACTCTGGTAATAAGTTACTCGGTTTAAAGGTGACGTTTGGTGACCTCAACAAAACTGCCAACATAGTCCCACCTGTGTCAGAGGTCAGGGCCTTCAGAGGTAGTTGGTGCTTGATTAACTCACAATATTTATTGTGTTTGATAAAGCTTACAGTTTGTGCTGGCTCAGGTGACCATGAACCGTCGTCTGGTTATGCTGTCACGATCGGCGGATTCTATTTTGTTGTCTTTTTGAATGTTCGGTATGTTCTTTGTAATTGTGAGCTGTCTCAGGATCATGGTAGAGAGGGTTGCCAACTAATAGTAAGGTTGGTGTTTCCATCCACTGGCCACATGCCAAAGTGACCTTGTCAAGACACTGAACCTCAAGTGGCTCCTGATGGCAGATGAGCTCCTGGCATGGCAACTCTGCCACCATCGGTGTTTGAGTGTGTGTGTGTGAGGGTCTGAATGGGTGATTGGGAGACAAGAATTGTCGGGTGCTTCATAGACGGCTGAGGTAAAAAGATGCTATCTAAGTGCAAACTATTTACATGGTAATTTTGCGCTTAAATGTAAAAAAAAAAATTGAACAAAAGCTACTGAGGACAAATGAAAAAACATATCTTTGTGGAAGCAATAGGAACAAAAAGTTGCATTAAAATAGAAATTGGCTCAAAAGTGATCTTATTTATTTGCAGTGATTATACTAATTTATTGGTTCACTTAAACAATATTGTTTTTATGTGTAAGAATGACGGCACCTTTAAGGAATGAAGGCAACTTTGAAAGAAATTGAACATCCTTGATACCTGCGGTAACTATCTCTTATTTAATTATTGTAATGTTCCTGCAGTTGCTGCTATTCTTGGAGCAGTTTTTCTTTGGCTGTGTATCAATTTACAGTGTGAAGTTATTAAAACACCCACTACTAGGAAAGAGACCGAGCCAGAGAGAAAGAATGCTGGACTGTCAAAAAGACAAGTTATGTTCGACAGTAGAATATTGGATTATAAAGTGAGAACCCTATTGGGACTTCATAGGTCAAGCTCATTGGAAAGTCAAGTACATTTTCTGTAATGTGAGCTCATTAATGGCAAAGTGAGTTTAACTCCAGGTCGCAGAAATGGCCCCACCACCCTTCACGGCAGTCTGCAGGCACACAGAGGGCAAGCTGAGCCCCGGGGGGGGACCAGAAGATGATAAAATACACTGGTATGTCCAGGCTCGTCCTTCTCCAGACAATGTATATCCTACACACACACACACACACAGCCATGCACACACATAAATCAGCATCATTAAATCGACCCCCTGCTAGTTTTTCCCAAACAGGGGAAGCCCAGAGCAGTGAGTGGTAAAGAAGCTCACATCAATTAACATGGAGGCAGGCGTGTAGAATGAACTAAGGGACGGAAACATTTTACATACATCAAAGGGCAGAAGATTCATGACCTATAATGTGTGCGTGATTCAGAGCCCCCCTGCCGCAAAGCATACAGGATTTTATGTGTGTATGGTACATCACAGCAGAATCTAATGATGAATGCTTTGCATGCTTTAAATTGGGCTGTATATCATTGCTTGTTATGAGTCAATACAGAATACACAGGCTATACATGAACTGGTTTACAGTGCGGCAACTCACTGCATTTGTTCAGTGTGGGTGAAAGAAGTCCTGGCTCAGTGGAAAGGATGTTAGAGGATAATAATCCGATTAAATGGAACTTTTAACTGTATTCATGTTCATGTGACACAGGGCATGTGCGTGTTTATTCATATATGGCAGTTATGAAATGTCATTCCCACCAGAGAATTCTGGTGATTTTATCATTATTTTGATTGCTTGGTTTGTAGTTGTGGGTCGTAGCAGTAATATTTTGGTAGCCTGTCTGTCACAATATTTGTTGCAATTTTGGACCATTTAGGAAAATATTTCCCATTTGTTAATCTGTCTTTAGTCTGACAATATGTCAGAATTTTCCTTTTGTGAATTTGCTATTTGTCCTAACTGGTTACACGAGTGACCTACCAGTTGAAACGACAGAGGTTTGTCATGATGATCAGAATGATCTCATCCACACAAGACTGCAACAATGAGCACAAGACCAGACCTTCTTGAAAGAAAATGTTGTACTTAAAAAAAATACTAGAGAGTTCATCAATCATAAAATGATGAACTTGTATTGGAACTTGCAAAGAAGTTAGTCGAAATGAAGTTTCCCATTTGAAGTTGTGGACACTCCAATGAGATTGATAACAATAATGAATCTGACACCCTGCGCCAGACTGTTTTTTTCTGTGGCCCTTTTTACAGACGTAATGGAACAGATGCTGCCTTCAAATGGGGTCGTGTTTACTGTGTTCATGAGAAGAATAGTCTGCATGAACAGCTCCCCTCTTGTGGTGTCAAAGCTCCGAATTTTCAAAACGCTCCAAACTCACAAGTTCTGACGTGTTTGCTGGCATTTTGAGAAATGGCAGAGGCCATGGAAATTCATTTTTGTTGGATTGTAAGTTCATATGTTGTAATTTTGGTCATAAAGATTTTATCAGTAGTTTAATAATACGTCTGAGGAAAATATTGATGTGACCACTAGCCTCATCTTTTCCTTCTTCCATTATGCCTCTGCATTTCCTGAATTCCATTACTTTCCATGCTAGCTTGCTAAATTGTTAGCTTTTTGTTTTTGTCCACGTTGCTGTTGCCTAGTGGCGGTGTTCTCACAACTTAACCACTTGAATGCCAAGCATACCTCTCTCAAAACTTCCCGTGTCGAGACCACGAGGTCGCAAGTTCAATTTAAAGGCAGCAAGGCATGCTTTGATCTAATCGACAGCTGTCTACATCAGCCCAATACCAGCTGGCAATTCACATTCTTAACTACAACCAAAAGTGTCTTTGTCGGCTCCGAGTCATTTTTCTTCATATGACTTTCACATTTACCTCCTTTGACTTTTTCTTGGACTGTAATTGCTTCCCAAAACCTTTCAAGTGATGTGCGGCTGAACAGGTTTAGAATAGACATTGGACGAGGACGGAAGTTGTGCTCTGCTGATGCTGCTGTTCCTAAATATGTAGAGTGAGAGGTGTAAAACAAACAAGTCTGAAATCAGCGTTTTGGCTGCAATGCCTTAAAACAAGAATCATGATTACCTGTCTTGGAGAAGATTCTTTTCACAAATATTTTAAAGTTTGATCTGCAGCAGTAAATTTTCTGATCACAGCCGAGTGATTGATCAGACAAGAAAAACACTGGTACTGATAAAACATGTAGACATTTGATATGTGTTCACTTGTGTCTTAATTGAAAAAGGGCATCTACTATAGTTGTTCACGTGCTGTTAAACTCAGATTACACGCTGTGCTATTGGGTTTTCCCACTTTACTGCCTTTAGTGATCAGACAACAAAAGCAGTAATTAAGTGACTGCAAACACGAACACTGTCTGTTGTTTGCAAAGACTTACCAACCATGAAATGAGCCCTAGAGAAACTATCTGTGCCTCCAGCTTGAAAAAAAAAAACCTTGGCGGCATTTGGTGTTGCTGATATAATGCTGATTAATTTGATTATGCCTTGATGGATATTGAGAATGAGCCATTGGGGTGTCTCAGTGATATTCTGAAGAAGGAGAAAGCAGTGTCATGTGTATAAATCTTCTGTCACAGGCGTAAGTAAGATTTATATGGTGCCATCACTGTGAAATAAACAAAGTAAAAAGATGCACAGTGCACCAGTGGGTCTCTGTGCCTGAGAGAACTTGTTTTCCAGCAGATAGGAAAAAATCTTGGACAAATATCAAAGGGTAACTTTACACGGAGGAGCTGTGTGCTTGTGGGAGTTGTTGCAGCATTGGACAGGGCATCAGACTGCATCCCAGCAGGGACTGAAGTCTGGACAAAGACAGCAGCACATTTATTATGCAGCAATGTCTCTTGGTAGCTGTACTAAACTTCCTCCTCTTTGTACGAGATACTTCCTGTTCTTCACACACTGTAAAGTTTTGTGCACCTCATCTGACTCTACAGCTCCACACCGATACGAAAACCAGAAAGCAACCACAGAGAGTAAACGTCAGTCAATGTGGTACAACCGTCTGAATCTGTTGCTTTAGTTACAGGAAATGTTGTGAAACAGTCCGTGTTTTCAGTGAACATGAACATCGCAATGGATAAAAGTGAGAATCATCACAACAACATATAACACACCATTTGTAATAAGGCATTCTCTTTGAGACAATGCGCTCTTTGCAATAACACAGCCCATTTACACAACACTCTATTTGCAATAAAGCTGCTTGTTTTAGCGAATACACTCTTAGCAGTAAGGTGCTCTAATTTAATCCAATGCAGTCTAGGCCAGAACACTTCATCACATTTAAACCAACACTTTGTTTCCAATAAGGCAATCTATTAAAGCAAAAGCTTAGCAAGCAATAATTTCTCTGGTTTAAATCAACTGTTTCTTTGCAATATGGCTGTTTGTTTTTAAAGACTTACTCTCCTGGCACTGGTAAAAAAAACAACTAAAAACCTAACTTTGTTCATCAAAATGACGTGTTTTTTCCCTGAGAAAAAAAAAAAATCCCCTAATGCCTTAAAGTGGCCTTCATTCAGTACATACAGATCTTTAATGCTAATAATCCATACCTCTGTCTCTATCTGCCTCTCATCGGCCGCTCGAGCTGGCAGTTTGCTAATATGGAAAGCCCCCCAAAAGTTCCCTTGTATGTGATGTATGAAACCTTGGCTGTCTGATCTGTTGTTTTAGATATCTGATATACTGTAGTTCCAAAGCAGAAATACTCAGCCATGGCGTTCGCTGCTAATTTATCTCATGGTATGTCTTCCAAGCATAAAAAAAGAACACCACACATACATGTGAACAAGGTTAAAAGCTTCACTGTCCTCTCAGTGATGAGAGTTACTGTGTTAGAATAAAGCTCTGACGCACCTGTAACCACACTCAGCTATGATGTCATAGTGTCCTGGAGTACACCTGTACATCACTGCTGCCAGGTGAGATGACCAATGGAGTCCAGAAAAAGCCAAATGTTCAGGGGGTTAAGTTACTGTTTACGTCAACACATCCTTTGCACACAATTTGCACAGTCCGGTACAACCTTCGCAAAAAAGGCAAATTACAAAAGGATGACCCAGGTTTTTTCTGACCTGTCCTCATGTACAGTACATTGAGTGAGTTAATTGATGACAGTAACCTTCTTCTTTTACAAAAGTGAAAAGATCTGTTCTGAAGTGTTTGTTTGAAATTCCATAGACAGTGTCTTGCACCCAGTGCACTTTTTCAAAGGTTGCCAAGTGTGGTGCGTTAAGTAAAGATGCCACCTGACACTACTACAGTTTAAATGGATGTAGCATTGCTGTTCTTAATTTCTGTTGCATAAAAATTGGTAGAGTTGAAGCTGCAAATTTCTAAAGCAGGTTCAACACCAATCAGTGTTCACTTACTGTTTGTTATAAGGCTGTTACTTACTCTTTTAATTTACCACTTTGATGAGGTATCGCTCAGTTTTTGGGTGTAAATTAAGCCAACGCACCCTTTGAAAAAAGGTGGTTGACTAAAGTCTACGTGTCTTATAAAGGAGTTTCTTGTAGCCTAAGCAAGAGCTAAAGTCACACGCTGATGTTTTTAAAAGAGGAATACCATGCTTCTCATCCATACAAAAACATAATATACTCAGGACTTGAATCTATTTTTTGTTTAAAAGGGCAGTGTTTAGATAATGGACTTTATAGGATTTTCTCTATCTCAGTATAAACTACATTTTTGTTCTGTAAACTGTGTGCATGCTGTGAGCTTTTATTTGAAATATTTCCTTGTTTCCATACTATAAGTAAAAAGAGAACAAATGAAATAAAGAACAATGAAACTAAACAAAGTTATGTTTCATCAAAGCAGTTCATTATTCGGCTAACTCTAATCTAATCTCATTTTAACAAATAAAAGAAGAAGTAAATCATTTAAATCTGTTTAATCTTTTTTTTGTCCAACAATATGAGGCAATTAAACGGAATATGAAATGTTTGCGAGCTGATTGCTGTGAATTATTGATCTGTGTGGCTGCCAGGGAGCAGCTCGTGTTTGAATTGTGAGGTGCAAAGGATCAGAGGGCTGCCTTGCTTTGCTGCGTTGTTAGCACTGCCAGTCATCCTCATAGCACACATTCATCTCCATTCAATATGCTGTCACTGTTCTATCCTTGTTCACACAGAATATCCCTGAGCTCATTACGCCTGCAGCACACACACACACACACACACACACAGAAGAATCACAAGGCCGTGGTGCACCGATGCATTAAAAAAAGCATACTTTTGTTTCATTATTAATTTGTTTATTTATTCACAGCATCAATAAAACATGGCGCTGAGTCTGGAGACTGACGGAGCAATACAGAATCAAATGAGGATCAACAAACTAGGCTTGAAGGAGATCACACCTCACACAAATTGCCTGGTGTTTTGTTCATGCCACCTCGGTTAGCATAGCAGGAGATCATGATAGGCAAACTGAAACAGTGTTTTTTCATATGGTGATTTTGCTCATTGGTAGCAGAGGCTCATGCAGAATGGCAAGGCCACGGACGGTGATTATTCAGCCTTTCACACTAAAATTTGCACAGGGTGCATGCATGAGGATAACTGAACTGAATTCCACTTCATTAAAAAATAATCGAAAAAGAAAATTCAATGAAAACCAGACCTAATCAGGCATTTAGTTTTAACAGCCTGAATAAGATATGAATGTACAAACCCTTCCCTCCAGAAGGGCCGACTGGGACGGGCCAAAGTGGTCCTTTGATTCAATTCATCAAAATAAGAAAAAGAACCGTGTACATTATCTTAACATTGTCTCATTACACACAGCGTACGTTTGCTCTGTTTTATGAAATTCCTTGTGTAGTGACTTTGACACTTCAAGGCAAGGTAAAATACATCATCGTCCTGACAAGTGCCTCCGCTGGTAAGAAGTGTGTGTCAAAATGACATTTCTGCTCCTCGCCTGAAGGCAGATTTGATACAACTCAGAGTGAGTGGCAGCTAGTGTTTGACAGCTCTGCTTGATTTGCAGCGTGTGTGCCATTTTGACTGATGTTTAATATTACAAATGTGATACACTTAAACGATATCCAGCTTTCATTTTGAATAAATATGTAACATACAAGGTGGGTACTGCTATATTAAGTGGCCCCTACTTTAAACTGCAATAACACAGTTGTTCTCAAAAAAATTAGATGTTGAATTCATAAACATTAAAATAGCCTCTCGTGCACTCTTACAGGGCCTGGTATGACCAGTATGGTGGCTAACAGTAGCTAATGTTAGCAAACATTAGATAGATATTTCTGTGTAACTGACATCGCAGAGTCATCTCACTTATGTCTTCTGTACTTATATTACTGTATTATTACATTTTATTATCCCACAAATGTAAAATGTTGTGTACACACAGTACACAAGTCTTTCAATGCAGTTGGCAGTTGTGGCCACAGACGATCCCAGTGGTCAACAGTTACATTACTACATTATGTACCAGTTAGTTTTGTCAATGAAAACATGATGAAAAAATATTAATTGGGGGGGACTACAAAAAAGGAAATGTTTCTATGTTTCACTGTCCATAAGAACAATACCAGATCAAGTCAGATAAATGGACAAATGAACTCATTCGTCTTTTAATCTGACTCAGAACCTGAAAACACCATGTGTGCCCACATGAAAAGGCAACCTTACTGAACCCCAAACCCGCCAATCAAGGCCCCATGCCATTTTCAGAAGGAGAGAATTCAGTTAATGACATCATAATGACATGGAAATAATGTATTGGCTTTGTATTTCAGATTAGATTTATATTTAGACTTTGTTAATCCCACAGTGGGGACATTCAGTTAACTATTGATTCTTTCTGATGGTAGCTTTTTTGGAGCCAGCCCCCAGTGACCCTCAGTAGATTTGCACTTTTGCATTGCCTTCACTTTTCAGACCCGATGAATTCGTCCATTTTTACATTCAGCCTGTTTCAGCCTGTTTGGAAATCATAACATGAACTAGACTGACTGTTAATAGTCCATCTGTTGTATCACTGCAGAGCATAGGGACACTGGGCCTTTTCTACAAACCAGTATGCCTCCTGTGGCCATGGTAACCATATGCAACGTCAGGGACAACTACAGCCTCAAAATGCTCAGGATAAAAAAGCAAATACAAAGCTAAGGCTGGAATGTCATTGACAAAAACTAATTTGTTAAGATATATACGTTGAGGATGGTTAAAATTTCACAAAAACGAATACACTGTTGTCACAAGATAAACTGAACAACAACTGCCAAACAGTTACAATGTACAACATATATTATATACGAGTCTTTACAACGTACGTTTTTTGCAATTGGATCAATTCCTGTCAAGTAGATATCAGTTAATCAGCGACTTTAAGCACCACTAAAGGACGGCAGGTTTTTCTAAAAATGCAAAAAAGATTTTACTTTTTGTTTTCTAATTTGCTCTTTGACCACATTTCACAATTAGTAACTCCTTCATTTCCTTTGTGTATTGCATTTTGAGAGAAAACTATACACTAGAAACATACTGAACAATCAAAGTTGTATAATCATACACCAAGACAAAACCTGACAAATTGACAAATTTGCCTAATAAGTGAATAAGTTAACTGCCAAACAACAACAACAACAACACAAATGTGTCCAGTGTCCCCAGTAGCTAATGCTGAACCCACAACTGCTTATTCAGCATATGCGTTTGTGCACTTGGTCACCAGGCAGGGAGACATGCATCCACTCTCTGCTGCATTGTGTATTAAGACACACACTTGCCCAAACACCCAAACACAAAAGACACACTAACACACTTGCAGATTTGGTATATCATCTTTATCTCGCTGCCAACAACCCACACACACACACACACACTCACACTTGCAAATTAACACTCTTCTGCTGTTTATCATCTGATTCAATTAAAGCAGAGGAGGCGAAGGGATCAGAGCCCGCGGGACAGCATTTTAAACGGCCGCAAAACAAATGAGCTGAGGTTCAGCCACTGACATTTAAATGAGAGTAATGAGACTGCTTGTCATCGACAGTCCTCTGCCAGCCACAGAATACCAGCCACTGCTCCATTTTCGTCTGCTTTCTGTCTGTTGCTGAACTACGTCTCTGCAAGTTTTGTTTTCTATCTTTATTCCCTCCTCTAATCACTCTCTCTCAGAGCTATGTCATGATGGCAAATGTAGCATTCGCACTGGCAAAACGCTCCATCTGCTTCACCTTCCCTCCCCTGCCATGATGTTTATTCTTCTTTCATCACGTCGTCCATCATCTCTCGGGCCTGGCAGAGGAAATGCAACGGGCGCCGCCTGGTTTGCAGATCTCAGGCGAAGCATTCAGAGCATTGAGTTTAGCACGACTCCCTAAACACATGAATCACTGGTTCTTATTTATTCTGCAGTTGGACAGCGCGGACTGCAACGACTGGTCATTCTGGAATGTAAAGCAGATGGAGCCAGTAAAGACGATAGACTTTAAATCCGGGCGTGCGTTTTTGTGAGCCTTCATCATAAAACCATGCAACCTTCACAAACAAACAAAAATGTAACAACGGGGGCTTTGAGTGATAAAAGAAAGCTCACAAGGTGTTATTAGTCAGTATACCCTGTGAAATAAGACATCACTTTTAAGCTGACTTTGCAAAGTTTTCCATCCAGTCTCATTTGGTTAATTAAACCATTAAATTCCTTGATACCAAAACATTCTTAATTACATCCCCTGGACAATAATGCAGATGTAACTATAGAAATAGTGTCTTTTACTCAAGGTAACTGTTAGGTCTTGATTTGATTCCTGTCACCTCACAGGTCACAGTGAGCCACCAAGGAGGGTGAAGAGGTCACCCACATGTTTTTTTCAGCAGGCAATCAGTTCTCAACTTAAGCCCATATTTTCCAAAGAGCTGGCTGGCAGAGAAACATGGGACCTCATTAGCGGAGTCGGGGGTGGTCGCTCGTGTGGTGACATGTTGTAAAATCCATCGAAGTGAAATGCTGAAACCAGTTGCCAACAAAATATACATTCAGGCGTTCGGAGGTGAAAAGTGTCACGCACACACAGAGTTGTAAAACAGTGATGAAGAGGAGTTGCAGTAATGCAAATGGTCCTATCTAGAGATGGAGGAAGGAGCCTTCATCCCTCCACTGACTCTGCTTGATTGGCCTTCCTGGCTTTAGCCTAGCTACACTTCCACAGCCTCCTTGACAACAAAAGGCAGCTGTGGCTCAGATGGTAGAGTGGGTTGCCCATTAATTATAGGTTGGGTGGTCCGATCCCAGTTTCTTCCTGTCCACATGCCGAAGTGTCCTTGGGCAAAGATACTGAACCCCGAAAGCAAGCGAACCCCTGGCATGGCATCTCATGTCATTAGTGTGTGAATGGGAGGCAAAAGGGCAAAGCAGTTTTACGGGATTGTAAAAGCACCCAACAGGTTTGGGAATTCCTTGTTTAATCGTGTGCAGTTGTGTTGGAATGGGGGTTAAATTATCTGTTTCTAACATTAAAAAAAAATTAACAATAAATAATATATCAACTCGGTATCACACCAAAGCATGTAATACCAGACCAGTCCACTCGAGGGTAACATGTCAGTGTCATTATTTTGCTTTGCCTAGAAGTGAAAAATCTTGTGGTAAAGTGTAGGAAAACAAAACCACATGGTTATGGTTAGGCACCAAAACTCTCTAATTAGCATTTGGAAAAGATTTATTTAAAGAAGTCCATGTTTCTTTCTTGTGGACTCTAACCTTAGTTCTGATCCTGGGTGAACTTGTGTACTTTGTCAAATGACCTCCATCGCATGGCATTAATCACATGGCATCATGTGACTTGCGTCTGCTTTTCTTGCTGAGGAAAGGCTAACTGCCACATTGTCACAGTGTCCTCTAGTGGACTGGTGGGTGTATTACATGCTTTGGTGCAATACTTGGCTGAACAGTCATTTCATATATAAAAAATGGAAGCTTTTTGATGGGCTGTTGGGCAATTTCAACCAAAGCTTATTATAAATATTTTAATTTTATTTTTGAAATTTGTTTCCTTCTCTTCGCACTGTGACCCGATCAAACCAACTCTGTCTAAGAATGGGGTTGGTGCACTTAATTAAAACATGTATACTGTTTCTGCTTGTGCAGAATGTGTATATACTGTTGGGCAGCCAGAGAGCTTTGAAGGCTGGGAGCCTTCTTTTACCGCTTCTGTTGTATCCTCTCTTTCATTGTGCCTGGATTACCTTTATAGCAGAATATTTTTGGCATGTGGTCATCCTTACACCAGCCAAAACCTGCTGGTTTCACAATAAAGATCTCGCCAGGCTTTGTTTTTTCTTCTTCATATACCTTGGAAAAGTTTCGCCAGAGATCTTTACGTCTTTTTTTTTACAACAAGGCGTGAATAAAAAGAATGGCCACAAAGACCAAAAAAAAATTAAGTCTAATTAACAGATAACCAATACACAGTACTGACATCCTGTTGCTGAGGCACTGGGTTGGAAAACATTAAACCATTTGTGTACTTTGGTTTGTATCTTTTGCAATGAGAAATAAAACAATCTATCAGAGATAACATTTGTATCTTTATTCCAGAGGAATGGAGCAGACAGATTTGCAGTGTGGAATTTTTGGGTGTGAATGATTTGAATCTGTACGAGAACATCCAGGAATGGAATCTACTGCAACAGGTGGGTACTGGACCTGTTCTTCATCCTACTTTTTACCCCATCCTCCACTTCTTTTCATGTACTTCCTCCAATAGTAGCTTGGAGATTAATTTATATTGTTAGTTACCATCAGTATATGTTGATTAATGTCATCCCAGCTTTTTTGCAGTCTGCCTCATCTACATCTAGTAGGGGTCTTCAAGTGGGTACAATTTTGGGAACCAAGGACATGATCCACGAAAAATTGGGCAACCCAAACATTTTCTAAACGATATAGACTACCAACACAGAATGACTAGGTGCCACCAGTTAATCAGCAATAATCGTTAAAAAGTGGAAAACTGTCCTGAGACTTTTTTCCCCCTGAATTTTAGCAACCATCAGAGGAACAGGTAACATTTCCATTATTATTTACCCAAATTGAAAGAATCTCAGTAAGTCTATCATGGTAACCCTCCACTGCGTACTTTGGATGCCTGCAGTGTTTAGGCTACTTGTCGTTTCAGGTCTTTGAGTTTGGAAATGCTGGTGTCTTTGCTTCTCTGTGATCCTGGGATTTTCTCCCTGTTTAATTGTTGAACATGGGGTCGAAAAATACCTCTTTGTTTCTATAGAACAGACATCAAATCCACATGATTAAAGAAGCTTCAACGTTTCTCCTGTCTCAATGCTCAAAATATCTAGACATCACACATTCCCTATGTTACACCTGATTCAGGATTGGGAGTGACCATTGGCCATTTTTAGATTGGCTTTACATCGCATCCAAGGCTGTTGTCTATAACAGCAGAGATATTATAAAACACGATTGAAATTAAAGAAACCAAGCTAAAATCGAATAAATCAGGGATAAGAAAAAGGCCAAAGGACAACCCGTCTTGTTCAGCATGAGTCCCGCAGAATGAGCTCAGAAAGACGAGAGAAAAGCAAGAGAAAATGCATGGTGAGGTAGCAGTCGAGAGCCAGCAGCTGTGGGAGAAGCGTGGTTGTGGCGGCAGAGCTCAGCGACTCGGCTTGTCCCATTGATTTCAGCTCAACAACAAATTGGACCATTTTTCAAACCGTCCCGCAGCGGCACCACTTGCCTTTTTATTTATTCCGCCCATTCAGCAGAACTGGCTGCGCTACATGTGTCCGGTCTGGAAAACCACATACACGCACATACATAGACACACTGTCTGGAAAATATGAATGAATAAAACCCGACACAAACACATTTCTTCAACTGTTTAGAGGGTGTTAGCCTAATACCCAGTCCTGATGCTCTCTTAGGAGGATTTTCCTCATATTTCTATTCATTTATTCATATTCTTCCTTAGTTAATGTGTTTGTTACACCTGTCAACCTTTTTGTTCTCCCATGACAGATTGTGTCAACTGTAGCTCACTTGCATAAGTTAATACTAATGCTCATTTTCAAATAAGACCTATGTGAAAGGGAGTGTGTAGATAGTGGCTGCATATATGAGATAATGCTAAAAAGCTGACATTGCAGGCAAACAGGCATCATCCTCATGAGCTAAAAAGCCTTAAAAAAAAAGTGCAAAATTGCTGGCATAGTACATGGTCGCACTCGTTAGGCTTTAAGAGCTAAACACTCTACAAAACCATGGCTGTTTGCTGTCCCGGCTCCTAAATGGTGGAATGAGCTCCCCAACAACATTAGGACAGCAGAAAGTCTATACATCTTCCGCCGCAAACTAAAAACACACCTCTTCAGACTTTACCTTGAATAGTAGCACTTAAAATGGCACTTACTTATGGCATTTTGAAGTTTGGCTATCTTGAAGAAAACTGTACTTTCTTGATTGTTTTTGTTCTGAATTTGTACCCTCATGGTTGAAATGTACTTATTGTAAGTCGCTTTGGATAAAAGCGTCAGCTAAATGAAATGTAATGTAAAGTCCTTACTAATACTACAAAAGTGGATTGTATCACTCCAGTTCTCAGATTTTTACACTGTCCATGAACTGATTTCAAAATACTGCTGTGAGGTTTTGAAGCACTGAATGATTTAGGGACAAAATACATTTCTGATTTGATGCTTTTACATTTTGTTTTCACGTAAAGCCCTTTGATGCCTTGCTGAAATGGTCTATATAAATGAACTTGCCTTGCCTAATATAGCAGCAGTGGTTGCTAACTAGCTAAGAATGCTAATCATATAATAATAGTTTGCTGGTAAAATGCACCTGGTAGTCAGTCAGCACCTGTTAGCATTCAATAACAACTGTTTAAAAATTGTATTTAGTTAATTTCGGTGTAAATACATATACTTCCTGGTGCGGGGCTCTGGCCAAATGAGATGCAAGTCCTTCAACTTTTGGCAACCACGTGAGCCTGAGGGTGCTTTCCAATTGGTTGTATCAGATTTTCTCTTTTATTGGCAGCGAATCGATATTGTTTTACGTTAATATGATTGGACAACTCCCGACGCCGTCTTTGAAGTTCACCTCACATCCACCATGACATAATTACACGTTTACTCCTGTTTCTTTGCTATCTGACCGGCAGTGGAACTGCATAATATTGAGTTATTTATAGGCATAAGAAGAGAACTCAGCTGAAATGAGTATCCGGTACGGATAATGTACTTTTGACGAGTATCATCCGAGTAAATGTGTCAATATTTGTGTTGATAAAGGCTTCTAACAGACACCAGCTGTGTGCACACCGGGCTGCTACACACAGAGCCCCGTCTCCTCGTTCACACAGACCGCTGCAACATACAGTTGATGCTTGAGACACCCTGGCCATGCTGTCAATGGATAAGAAGCTGGTGACTGAGATGACTGACTTTAACCAGACAGACATTGAGAGGAGGGCAACATGTATGTTCAAGTTGTGCTACTGGCTAGTGTTTAGGCAACATTAGTCTGTTGTGTTTTGTTTTATGTTTACATTATAAGAGAAAAGGCTTTTCAGCAAGAGGAGAAGCAGTGTGTTTGGTAAATATTTCAAGAATATGTGTAATATGTGTTTAAAAAAAAAAAAAATAGTACTTTCCAGTAGATAAATGCAATAAGTAGGTGGCTATCAAACATCACCTTCCTGATATGCTATTTTACTTTAATCATCAGGATGATGCTAAGACTTTCAGTGATGCCCAATGCAAGTGGGAGATATATAAAAGATAGAGAATTGGAATATTTTGCTGTTCTACCTGTAATCATAACAGAGGGAAAACTTGGAGATACAGAGAGACATGGCTGTCATACAGATGAGTTGAGAGGAGCTATTACTATTCACTTCTACACTATTTCTGTTCCTCAGTATCTCTTTACATGCAAGGTGAAATGCTTTGGGTATGGAAAAAACAATTCTGACAACAGAATCTCAAAATTTTGAATTACTTCCCTGCAGGCAGACTTAAAATGTGCATTTGAACCAAAATGCAAAATTCCCTTCGGTCCACACTGCTGACAGTCTACTCAATAGTTTAGTCATATTTTACACAGCAAATCCACTATTATCAATAAAAGTCTTAAGAAAGCTGCAATTTCCTCCTCCAATTAGAAACTTGTTGCAAAAAATAACTTTCTATCTGTCTAAAAGTGGTCCTTAATCCATAAATCACTGCTCGTTGAAATCATAATCCAGAGCTTCCTTCCAGGCACTGAGTGGGATCTCGGCTGGATCACATTTTCCCTCCTTCAGAAGTTCTAGAGTTGGTTTGCAAATGTAAAAGAAAAAAAGATCCCTTATATAAACGTTCAGTCCAGCCACTAAAGCCTCACTTCAAGTTTTTTACACTCTGAGACAGTCCTCTGAACCCTTACCCCTTTTATTTTATTTTATTGTGTACCTATGGTGGCCTTGTGAGACTGAGAGGTGGAAATAATATTTGCTGATGCTTCCAAAACTAGCCTTTGAGTTCAGCAATGAGATCAAATCATTGCGCAACACTTCTAGACTCCTACATCACTTATTTAATAAGGGAGTAAAGCATCCTTGTAAACAGCTGCAGTAGCCAGTTTTTAATATCAAACTGCTGCTCTGCTGAGCTTTTTAGTGTCTTTCATCTCATTGTTTTGGTTTGATGACCTACAGCTTTCTACACTCCACTCATCCAATTTATTTCCAGCCACAGCAGGCAGCTCAAATAAACTCATCATGCTGCTTGCTTCGCATCAGACAACAGGCAGATCAAGTTAGTGACTAACATGTGATGAATAGTGGAGAATTTAGCCACTAAAGAGCCAAATATTTACCTCTGCAGTTGAGGGAGACCAAAAGAGAGCTCAAAGTAAAGTGAATATTGGATTGATTGGGTGGTCAGATGCTTCTATTTGCTCAGTTCCCATGGCTACAATATGTCAGTGTTGTGTTATATCTTCTTTTGTTGCCTCAAATGAACAAGATGTCCCAATATAGCATTGTATCTAAAAGTTACCTGTAAGAAATAAGTCAAAACACAACAATTACAAATTCAGACTTCACAATAAAGGATTCATCTGTTGACCTTCTCTTGCGTTCATGTTTATCAATATCACATGGAAAAGAAGAAACTATAACAACATTAGCTGCAGTGAAATATTGGACTGAAATCAATTTATTTCAACTGCAGAGACTGAATGGATTCATTTGTTGAGGAAACATTTCTGTAGGTTCTTTACATCAAACTTAACTCTAGTGAAATTTGACACTACCGACTATTCAATATAATATAATAAACTGACTAATAGTGGATAATAATGGGGAAGAACGAAACTACATTCTGAATGAGACTCGTGTCTCAAGGAGACAGCTCAGTGCTTCACTGTCGACAGGATCTCTGTGACTTTACCTGTCTTTTCTTCTTGCCTCGACGCTTATACAGACAACAATCCATAACAAATGTGAGAACTTCTTCACTCTTCTTCTTTTCGTCCTTCGCCTTGTTTCAAAGTCACTGTCGCTCCAGTTCTCTCCTTCAACCTGTCATCTGAATCAGTGTCTGTCTACACTCTGACTGACAGGTTGCCTCCTCATTCCTTTATACTTCCTCCCCATCAATTCCCCCAGCTCTGCCTGGCGAGGTGGCTTCACATCATCACATTGGCATCACACTACTTCCCTTCATGTCTCTGCCTCCTCTCCGCCCACTCACCACACCCTGTTGTTCCGACTTTAAAAGCCAGAGAGTGACGCGAAGACTTAACCGGAGCGTAAGCCGAAGTGACAGTTTGGTGTCACTGCCGGGCGTGAAGTCCGTTTGAGAAATGTCAAACTGTTGTATGTGAAGGTGGCTACCAGTGGGCTGAGTGTGAACATAATGGATGACTGGCTTCAGGCGCAGTCTGCGAGCTGTCGAGCTGTCCGGCTCAAACGCTGCCCCATGTGTTGGCCTGAATTACGGTCAACAGTTGAGGCACTCTCGCGTCTGAATGCTTCAGAAGTGTTTTTTTTTTTCAAGTTCAAGCTTTCATTTCATTTCAACTCTGCACTTTGGACGAACTGAACAAATTCTGACGTACAAGGATGAGTCACAGTTGATTGATATCTCTGCTCAGACAGGTGACTGTAAAATAGGATAAAAGACAAAACTTTGAAAAAACATTCTTTAAGTTTTTCTAAGTTGTGACTAGTTTACTAATGCTTATTCGATCATCTCCTAATTTCTTACTGATAAGCCAGAAACCTTTGATAAGTCAACATAGGGGTTGTCAGGTTCAGAATATCCCTCTGGCTACTATGTATTCTTAATAATGTCACTATAATTGTATTGTGATAAGAAACACTCATGGCTGTCTGCTATTTAATCTTTTAGTTCAGCTGAGTCAGTACTTACAAATGGTAGTCATCAATGATGGGTTCTTACAATAACACACCTCGTCTGCAACTATACATTTTGAAAAACATTAAGGTGGACAGGTCCAGTGGAAATGGAAAAACTGAACGTGAGATCAAGTTTAACAATTTAAAAAATGGATCGCAATTCCAGTTTTGACACTGGTGTGTGGTATTAATTTTGTATGGAGTTGAAAATACAAAGAAATGCCAGATTAAAAATGTTCAATATTACTGTAAATCCAAAATATGGTAGAGAAGGGTAGATTTCCTTATAAAATCACAACTTTAGCGGGACTGGGCATCTGTTCCTTGCTTTTGGTTTGCATTTGTTTCGTTTTAGTTTTCTTTGAATGGACAATACATTCTGAATGTGTGGTGTGGCTCTGCTGCTTCTGTATTGGGTTAACAAACTGTCAGTCATATCCTTTCTTTTCAGGTTAGTAAAACTGTGGACTGCCATGATGTACAATTGGAAATTACAACTAGTACCTCCCTGCAAACTACTACAGGACAGTGGGCTGTGGTGAAATTGGCTCCCTTATTTGATGTAAAAGAAAAGCATTTTCCAGTCCACTTGTTTTTCCAATAAAATTCTGCTATTGTGGTTTGCAAAACATTAAAATTACAGGATCAAAAAGATAATTTCAAGGAAACCAAAACTGTTTTCCAGAAGGTTGATGAGAACTAAATGATTCAAAACCTGCAAACCCAAAATGTATTAAAGTTTACTTGAGTATAACTGATCTCACAAAGGATCGTTGGATACTGTTAAATAATTAGCAACAAATCATTGATTGTAAACCCTTTACAAATAATTATTTATCAGGATGGGGTACCAGCAAGGGCTGTGTGTCCAAACAGGACAATAAGAAGCTATTGATCCGCTGTGGTCAGGGAGGAGGTGAGTGGGTGGTTTATTTTTTATAAAAAAAACAATATTGGCCTCATGCTTTGCCAGTCAATATACCAATTTATTCTTTTTTTTTTGCCTCAGCTTACCTTAGCACAGGACTAATGTTTTCTGTCGCAGCAGTTAGATGCTGAAAAGATGCCTGGTTCTGTATAAAAGACCAGACTTATTTTATTTTTCTCTTTTTTTTATGCCATCGTCATGTTGACCGCTTCATTCTATTACGACAGGTGTGTGTTCACAGTCAAGCAACTTCAAATCAACGCCATCTAAAGGTCAACCTACAGGTAACCGAGGACACATACTCAAACACACAGACACACACACAAACACAGATCAACCTCACTAAAATCTCATTGACATTTTTGTCTGTGTATGTTTGAATTTATGATGTTTGTGTGTGTGTGTGTGTGTGTGTGTGTGTGTGTGTGTGTGTGTGTGTGTGTAACCATTTGCATGTCTGGTCCCAATTATATCTAGTTTTGCTGAGTCGTTTTGTGGACAGATTATTCCAAGCGCATCACTCTTAAACACACACACACACACACACACACACACACACAATGCAATAAAATAATAAGCACTCGTTTCCCCCCATGGCACAGAGAGCTGGGAGTTAACGAGGGGCATGTGGAGAGATGACGCACACACAAACAGAAAAAAAGAAGAGATGTAGAAATTACTAAATTGGGAGTCAAAAGAAAGGAAGAGGGAGACAGAGGGAGCACTGAAAAGAAGTGGAGGAGGAAAGAAGGGAAAGAATTCCATCTGCAGTATTAATGCAAATTTGCCTCCATACACTCATCCATGATGGACCACACTGCAGCTCTCTCTGAATACCCTATCTGTGTGGTTAGATGGTGCAGTCCAAGTGACCAAAATTAACTGATGAATTATTACATCCAAACTGTCATGGTGGGTACGTACCCTAACCATCTTGTAGATTTTTTTTCATTTACAGAGCCACAGTTATTTTCTTCTCATCCACTTCCACCATGTTGCACTTTCCCCAGTACTAAAACACGAGAACTAGTGTTTATGTTTGTCCTACAGCTGCTGTGGTTTTGCATTTGTTTTCCCAAATCAAAAGGGAAAAATCTAGCTGGTTCTAATGTTGCAGATGTGGATTTTGCCGAAGAGACGGCAGCAAATAGTTGGCCAGGCTGTCTGCTTCAGGCTTTGGGGGGGGGAGACAGTCAGTCCTGTCTGGTGTACACACACACACACACACACACACACACACACACACACACACACACACACACACACACACACACACGTCATCTCAGCCAGGCAAGATAAGAGTCTTGATGTTCAGCATGTGTGTGTTTGAGAGAAAAGACCCTCTGTTTTAGCCACGTCTGACTGATGGTAAACTGTCTTTCTATTAAGAGGGAATTCTTTATCAGGTTTCCATAATGTCTTATGTTGTCTGAGCCTGTTATGACATACTTTCTACTTTATTTTAAAATAAAATAAGATGTGTGTGGCACTTTATAAGGAAGTCTAGCAGGTTTTCAAGCAGCCATCACCCATTTGCCTGAAAACATCTTGACAGCTCGCTTGGCAACTGACTGACTAGTCATGTTTTGTGCTGTCAGTGTAACATTTTCATCTAATGTTGCTTTGATACTCGCTGTGAAACCAATTGGGACAGATGAGAGTGAAATTTGACTTTGAACCTTTTTATCCACTACGTGTCTGGTAGGTCTGTTCTAGTGAAAAGAAAAAGAAAAAAACTCAGGAATAAAGGTGTGTTATTTCAGGTGAAGGAGCTATGAAAGGCCATTAAATGATTTATTGCAAGTCGAGTGGAAACAAAATTTGACATTTACCTAAAGTTTATAGAAAAGCCTGCTTAAATAGCCGGATCTCAAAAATTTGCTAATCTGGGAAGAAATTTGCTAAATTGGCACAGGAAGTGTGGTGATGTAACAAAGTAATGTAACTACTTACATTTTTGACCACACAAATACTGCACTTAAATTACCATTAGCAAAACTTTCAAATTGACAGCAAAAGTCGATATCCCATGAGGAAAAACAAAATATATATAGATATATATATATAGATATATATATATATATATATATATATATAGATATATATATGTGTGTGTGTGTTTTGCTAATCAAAAGTCGATAGATTTCAAAATGCAACAACAAATTTCTGAGCAAAAATGCCTTTTCACTTTTCACTTCTTTAAGAGGAATCGAAGGATTGCCACTCCCTGTCTGACAGTTTATATAAATGACACATGAAACTAGATGTAATCCCACATGTTTAGCTCTGACAGTGAGTTCTCCTCTGCCTGCTCTGTAGCCTATCTATGCCGAGGAGCCATATCTTATTCCTGACCTGCCTTGGGTGTCATAGCAAGTACAGCCTGGCAAATTTATCAATTTATATTCAGTGCCGCTTGCAGTCAAAAGAAGAGGAGTCCCGAAGAAAAAGATCAATTTTCCAGTTTTAGACCTTGCCTTTCATCACATCTTTCTACCCCCCTCTCCCTCTCCCTTTCACCAAGGGTTTCTTTTCTCCCTTTCTCTTGTCATGGAATTGGGGGAAGATAAGTGAAAAATTGAGAAAAAGAAGCTAGAAGGCGGCAAAAGGGTGCAGAGGAGAGAGATTTTGAATGAGGGAGTTGGCTTGAGCGTGGACTTGTGTGAGAGAGAAACATAATAAACAGCGGTTTTAATGTGCATGAGAAGATATTCTGTAACAATATCCGTGTTATATATTCCTAATACTCTCTACATTAAGATGAATCGCAAATGTTTCATGTGAATTCATCGGCTCTTTGCTGCTTTTCGTATTAGATATGCTACGAAATCATTACCCCTTCAGCAAGCATATGAAAACAAAAGTTGCTGTAAATGCATACTGTATGAGATGAAGAGTCCTTCACATGTGGAAGAGTGCTACAGAGAATTCTGAATTTATGAACAGAAAAAAGGTAGAAACATTGAAACATTGCAGTCTGCGGTCTACACTGCTTGCTTTTACACTCATAGCAGAAATACAAAAATCTCACGCATTATTAAGACGTGGCCTTCTCAGTACCATATTCCTATGACAGCATGAAGATTGTTTCCTAAACTAGCAAGTATTAATTGGATGATCTATCCCTAGGAACTCAGTGCACCAGTTATAATATGAGGTGGAGACAGACAGACACTGATGCATTATATTAACTGGAAACATCATGTTCAGACATTTCTAAGTAGCTGGTCAGACCAAACTAACTTGCAGGGGTCAAAAGACAAAAAAAAAAAAAAAAAAAGTTAATTTTGGTTTCACACAGCACCCTAAAGAAAGAAAGACCTATGTCCCTGTACTTGTCATTCATTGGTTTGTTGACGTGTGTGACTGATGTTGGCGTGTTGTTAATTCAGCTGGTAGCCTTTTCAGCTTGAATGGAGAAAAATGTATAAACAAACTCATCTCGTTGTCCATAGATTATAGTTGTTTTTTCTTATTAGATTTAAGGAAAGTTCATGGTTTGGGTTTAGATAAGGGAAACACTGGTCTGAACCAAGCAGCTGCTTTGTTAAGGTTCGGGGGACCCTTGTTGTCATTATTACAATAATAACCACCTGCTTGGGTTTAAGGAAGTATGTATCATCCTTAACTTTTCACCACATAACTGCAACATTAATGGTTTTATTCCTTTGCTTCATGTCACCTGCCTTTCTCTCCAGTGTTTCCAGTCCACGGTTATGTTGTCCCATCCATATACACCCAACTTCCTCCTGTCATTGTCTCATAATTCCTCCGGCTTCTCAAGGACTTTGTCACTTGAACTTAAACAGATGTCACTTTGGGGCATTTGATCAAATGACTGATGCTCTTGATTTTCTTGCGAGGACAGTCTCATACAGTGAAGCAGAAGGCAAGGTTGAGGTGTGAGGACTGACTTGATGGATAGAGGTGCACTATAACTTAAAGAGGCAGGATTGTGTGTCTTATTCCTTACCCGAGCAACTGGATTTTTTTTTCTTTCTTTTTTGTTGTTCTTTTACAACCATATCTTGACTCTTTGAACCTTAACCCTATATGGACCATTTGTTCATCAATAATTTGAAAAATGTTGGCACAGTTAATATTAGCTGTTTTCAGAGAAAACCAAGGATTATAGAAAGCATTGCTTTATGGGTTACCAGTAGCTACTGCAGAGGTAAAAACACTGAGGTAGAGTCCTGCCAGTTGGCTCTTAACCTGCTATTCACTATAAGCCATCTTTTACCGATGTGACTTGATGAAAATTGATGGATTGCTTCGGAACGAATAGTTTTACTTTATCAGTAAGTGTACTGTAAATATCCACTAAGACCTCTCTTACAAGTATTGCAATCATAATGATTCAAAATCAAGTGAGAAGCTTAGTTTTTAGTTCAATAACACCAATCCACTAAACATTTAATTCTGTGTGACATTCATGGACAGAGCTGCACTTACTGTGCAGCTTTTCTAGAATATCCACCGAACTTCAAAGTTTTAAACTGAAATTTACAATGTATTACATTATATTTTTAGCCTATACATCAAGTGTATACTCAGAGTGCAATATAGCTATTGCATTATTTATACATGATCTTTGTTCTATTCTTATGTGCTTTTGGGATTTATCGAACATTCTTGGGGGGGGAGGATCCAAAACCCCCACACCCAACGCTCCACACCACACAGCACTAGATGCCATCTGAGGTTTTGTAGACATGTCCAATATCACTGTTCTGCCTCATAATAGATTTGTTGGGTTTCAACTGGTTCTGAATAGACCTTGTCATTGTAGGAAGAGCACAGGTATATAATGATGGCTTACAGGGACAATCAACGGAACCGAGTCCCCGTTAATATGCTTATGCGTTACCTACTGGAACATTCAAAATGTCTGTTGTGAAAGATGTGTTTTTTCTTTTTTTTGTATCATCATGAGGAAGATGTAACATCTGTTGTTCCCCCAAATCCCTTCCTTGCATGAAGCTTGCTTGCACTTTAAGTTTCAGCCAAACACACCACAGTCTTTTTAAAGTCTGAACAGAAGTGTAAGCTGGACAAAATGAATCCAGTGTGACAGGCATTACATTCGGGGGCAAAACAAATGGAAAACGTTTATCGTCATGTTCAGCATGTAGATGGATAAAACTTTAGATATGAGGTCAAAATATGGTTCAGCGGCTTGACACCAAAAATTGTCATTCCTGCTCTGAAACAAAAAAATATCCCATCACAAATGTGACTAATGTAGTTACCAAATAATGTATATGCCTCGGGACAAGGGATTAAAATGATCTGCCGTTGTACTTCAGCTCTCGACACTTACAGTTTCCTTTGAAGTTTATGGATTTATTCTACATGTTCTGTACGAAGTTTAGTTGGAACTGAACTGCACATAATAATTCTCTATAAATGCTGAGACACACTACACACACACACAGTTTTACAGCAGAGACACATTTTTCTTGGTGACACAAGTCAGTATTTCTGCAACTGTTATATTGTTTACTTCTTTATCACTATCCTACTGTCTTCTTCCACAGTAAAACCAGCATTTACATCAGCAACACACATACACACACATCAGCAGAGCAACCGCACCTGCCCCTCCTTCCCCTCCAGCATAAGTCAACCATCTCTACCCCTTTCGCCCCTCATTTGTCTATATGCTCTCATTCTTAACACACACACACACACACACACACACACACACACACACACACACACACACACACACACACACACACACACACACACACACACACGAGCCTGCTCATTGCTCATGGTCAATCAATCTCCAGCGTCTGGCTGTTGCTCCGTCATCTGCTGTTAGCGAGGAAGACGAGGGGTAAGACGGAAGAATGAAACGGAGGGTTCGAGAAAAGAAAAAAGGAAGGAGAAAATGGGAGGAGGGCAATTGCAATATAAATAGCACCTATTGAAGTGTTAATATTTATAGTGGAGTCAGTGCAGGGTAGAAGTCACTATAGGAGAACGAAGGCAGAAGATGAAATGACTCGGGAGGAAGAGAGAGGTAGCGATGCTGAGAAGAAGAGGGAAGACATACAAAATAATTATTATCATGATAATATAGAGGTGGAAATAGAAAGATGATGAAGTCTATAAGAAAAGATAGTTAAAACCACACTTAAAATGTTATATATAAGGGAAGTGTTGTGTGTGTATATATAAAAAAAACAAAAAAACATTTAAAAACAATAGTTTGAAAAAATATATTGACGTGTGAATTAATAGCATGAAAAAACCCAACAAATAACACCCTCAGTGTGTTAAAGGCCTTAAGAATGCTGGAAGGTTCTTCCAAGTAGACAAGGGCTGTGTTCAAAATGACATAATTCCCTTAGCGCATTATCAAATAGTGTTCTTACATGTCAGGATTCCTACATGTGTAGGAATTTCGACAGGGAAGTGTTGTCTCAAATCACACACTGTCGTTGCACTTACAGGAAATAACAGTAACATTTAAATGCATCACCCATCAACATATCTGCAGACTTTAATTATTTTATGGAGAAATGATTGTGTTTTTCTGTCCTTTGTTTCACACCCTCAATAAACATACTGGTGGCTTCTGTCCAACAGCAGTATGGTGTTACTAGTGAAAAATGAAGTTTTGTGTGGTGTTCAGCAACACCTCCAGCTTCCTTTGTCTCCTTAATTAAAAAAATTATTTAGGTTAGTGGTCCCTCCCTTTCTACTACGTAACCAAGATGGTGAATGTTGAGGATGAAACCTTTGGACGGTTTTGAGTGCATAAGTGCTAAGTACGCCTTTTGGAACACAGTCATAGACTTGTGGTGCATAAACAGAGGGAGATGATGAGCTGAGTGGAAGCAGGTGAGTGGGTAGGTGGGGAAGGGTCAGGTGATTTCTGATCGGAACGAGGAGGAGAAGGAGTGATTAGGTCTGTAATGACAAAAGCGTTAGAAAACATGGAAGGTGGACAACAGAAAAAGTACTGAATATGATTTAATGACAAGATGAATAGAAGAAGAAGGACAAAGAGTTAGTTGGCAGGAGTGTGAAAGAAAGGAACTACCTTTTGATAATCGATGAATGGAGGGATAGTTTAATCCAAAGTTTTACACTTTTCCTGTGCTTTGAGTTCAGTCTTGTTATCCGTATTTTTCTTTGGATTTAAGTGACATAAACCATCTCAGTACAGTTTTACATATCTCTTGAGGTCTTCTCTGAAGCTCTACCAAGAACAGACTGTTTTGTGTCTTACTTTAAGCCATATTAATGTCATTGACGTCTCTTCCAATTGGCCTACTCTTTTCTAAGTGATGCACACACAGAGCATTCAGATGGTTTCTTTGATCTTGTAGCTGTCTAGCTCCATGGCAGAACTACCGCTCTGGGTTTCCTTTCACATAAAAGGCTGGTCAGTGGTGGACATATCACATGAGCTTGAGTTTGTGATATGATGGAAATCTGAATTTATACAATATAGGACCTTTAAAGAAAAAGATGGACAAAGGAATAAGTAGGTGGATACTGGGTGGGATAAGAGACAATCAAAAATGTGCTGTCCCTTGTGAACGTATGATTTGTGCAGTGCCACGTTGTAGGCAGTCTTACATGCTAGGTTTGAGCGTTTTGTGTAAAGCACTACAATTTACCAATCTAGTATTATTGGTGGATCTATAAATGGGCTCTGGGTGACAATTCCCTAAACGTATACCTACGGGGAGACGTCAGAAACTGAATTGCATGGAACTACACTTGGCTCACTTTAATCAGGAGAGGACATTATAAAGGGATTAGCGGCAGTCATATGTATTTTTAGACTCTACGTTTAAACAACTAGGCCAGTTAAAGTGCCATGTCAAAGCTGATATGTCTTCCCTTTGGCAGTGGCTGCCTCTGCATGGGATACAAATGATCTTTCATGACAAATTAATTCATAAATGCATGATGCATTGTGTCACGTATAAAGAGGAAAAAAAACAGATTTCAGACTCTCCTCCTCCGCTCTGTCTTCTCCCTCCATCACTCTCTAATGCCTTCTCTGTTCTTATATTCTCTTCGGTCTACTTCAACTGCATTGAAATATTAACCAAGCCCCATTAAACTCTAGAGTGCAGCAAACACATACAGCTTTAAAATTCAGAGACAAGCACAGGGCAGCATTTACATGCCTGCAAAAGCTGCACGACAGATCGTTGAGAGCCCGGACTCCCTCCAGGGTTAGCCAGCAGATAGCAGTGAGTCAATGGATCTGGCTCGCTGCCTATTGATTGGAATTGGTGGATCGAGGTCAGGTCAATCCATTTAGGCTCGACTTGTGAAGGGCTGAGAGCGGCGGCGGTGAACCCCTTTGGGCCTCCGCCGTGACACAGGCGGACAAACACAAGGGCCCAGCTGGACGCAGCATATGGGTCAATAGCTGCGATCAATGCTAGGTTAAAGATGATCACAGCTAATGTTATGCTATAATCGGAATAGACTGTGGCAATATGATTTATCATGCTCTGCAGGGACCTGTAGCAGGAACACTGTGCATGGATTATGACAAGAACAGAGTGCCAAGCAGTGCAACAGTACGAGATGTTTAACAAAGTGAAGGTCAGTGTAGAGACAGCAGCCGAGCTGGATTAACCTACTGGCTCTTAAACATATGCTGAATGTTTAACATATTTTAGAAATTCGGTAGCAATGAAATGTCATTTCTACTTGACCTGAAGGTCTGTTACTTCTTCTACTTGCTTCTGCTGAATGCCTCTTCGTAGCTTCAAAGTCACAGCCACTGGAGCACATTGCACATATTTTAAACAATGCTTGTGATCCCACCTGCTCTCTACAGTGTCTCTCCTCACTGCTTCACTAAAAATAGGAGTGTAGAAGCTGTGTCAAGCTGCACAGAGCAGATCAGCCTTGTAGGAAGTCAGATAGAGAAATGACATATAGAATCCGGTCAATAAAATGCCCTGTGCAGACTCCCAATTGTATATGAGAGCAATACATTAACATCTACCCAGCTGTTCTTTCAAGCAGGAGATGAAATGCGTGCAATTAACAATGTGCCATACTTTCCTGCACTGAAAGCACAAACATCAAGGAAAAATCAGTAAGTCAACAAAAGCAGACAGAGAAAACACTTCACTCGGTGAGGAAGGACGTACCCGGTCGAATCCTCTGGTCAGCAAGCAAGAGTCAACCACTGTCTGTTGTGTGTTTTTTTTGTTCCCTGAGATGCATATAGATTACTGATAAAACATATACTGATAAGCTGGAAAGGAGACAGAGAGCATCTAGTGTATCATGACAAATATTCTGGTGCCTCACAGGCAGCAGGTCTGTATCACACTGTCTGATATCTAGTTTTACTAAAACAACAACAAATTAAATGAAAAACAAAACAACCTACAGCAAATGTGGCCTTTGTGCATTCCTACTTTTGAGTAAAATCCAATGCTGTGACTCGTGATGATCTAAACTATTCTTTCTCTTTCAAAATCAGTTGCTTCCTGCCTCTGACTGAGCCTCAGACCCGGGCACCTGTCTTTCCCCAGGCTTCAAATGAAGCATGTGGACTCAGAAATTGAACACTGCTTCCCTATGACGGTGTGGGTGGACCAAGCGTTTGAGTGGAATCCAAAGTCGATAACCCTCCAGCAAGTATTAGCGCTAGCTTCTGTGGGCTAACCTTGCCTCTGACTGTCCTCGGTTCACATTTGCACCATGTACTTCTGTTTGCTTATCAGCATGCGTGCAGGTCTCAGATCAGTGTCTGGGCAGAGGATAAAGGAAACACCACTTCTCTATGGTACAGATGACATGGCTACAGGGATAGAATGAAGATGGGAGCGGAAACAACCGGGAAACGGCTGGTTCTCATGTGGCTATGCTGTGGTTTGCCCGGCGTAGTTTTCTGCTCTGGAACATATGCTTTTCTGTGTAAAGGGTCACTTTCCATGTCTTGTATTTTTGTTTCAAGAGTGAGCAAAACCTATAATTTTTGCAGATGCCCCACAGCTCAAATCTCCTCGACAGCGACATTAGTATGGGAGCCATATACACAAGAGACACGCTTAACTTTCTATTTCAAAGTCTCTTCACACAGCCAGTTTCTCAAAAAGAGGATGGACAAACACTTGGTTAAAGTTCAAGGCTGAGAGTAAAGTGCACCATCAAAGTGTGTCTGTAAACCTACTGAATTATTGACAATTAATCGCAGAAAGGAGGTTACATCATGCTTGTCTTATCTTAAGTGTCAGCAGCTCTGAAATGGTCCTGGAATAGGGAGAGTAGCATGAATGGAAAAGGGCTTCAAAATGGAAGAAGACTGGTTTGGAAAAATGATGACATATCACGCTAAATAAATTGCACAACACAAACTGGCACCATTTTCCACGGTCAGTATTCAGCTTCATTGAAATGCAGCCTCAAATACACTGACAAGCTATCAACGGCAGGCCAGTATTGATTGGATTCTGAAGTTACAGCACAAATGTATTTCCCCTTTTTTACCCCTACCATAGAGACCAACTAATATGTCAGCTGGGAGATTATATCAACCAAAATTGGCCCAACACAGATATGTCTGTACTGGCCGATATGTGCCAATACAAAAGCTTTTTTACAGAACAGGTCACAGTAAAAGATGCTTAGGGCAAATTAGGAATTGTTCATTTTTATATAATGTTATTGTTAATTATCATATTCCCAGTAAAGTTTGCACTGATAACATTGTGGGAAATATTCTGCCTCCATTAGCCTACATATCTTTGTCAGAAACATTTGAGTGATCACAAAATAAAGTGTTTACATCTACACTGCACATACAGTATAAAGAGAGAAAGAATCTTAGCCAATAAATCAACATCTATTTTTTAATGAATCTAATATTAGTATTGGCATCTGCCCCAAAATTCCAGTATGGGCTGAGCTGAAGTGCACAGTGCACTTGCACAAGTAGGCTACTGTAATGACAAAAGTTACAAGTTTTGAAAGTTTGCTTTAAAAGGAATTTAAATTTTAAATATGAGATATTAATGTGCGTGGAAATGAGTTAAAAGTTCTTGTGAGGATTTTGTGTGGATGCGATCCACCAGAAAAGCTAAAGCCCCTGAACTCGCACCTCAGCTTATTTATCCACATTTCATACGTCAGGTCATTTTCCATTAGCAGAGTTTTTTTTCCATTGATTGTACCTTCATTTTGTTCAAATATTACTTTAAAGGCCTTCCCATATTTCATGACACTGGACAACAAAGGCAAATTTGCCTCAGAGAAAATGATCCAGTTACCAATATGTTGTTGTTTTTGTTCACTTATGGAAAGCCGAGGACACAGTTGACAGCCAGAAACATTGTATAGAGACAAGAAGACAGCTATTCCTCCGTCAGTCACAGGAAAGGATGGGCTCGGCTATCTGAAATTACAAAAATTGTTCTTCATCCCTGGGATATCATATGATCATGAGTCCTCATCTGAATATCTTGCCTTTCTCTTTGAAGCTCTTTGAACTGCCAATCATTGAAGTGCTGACAGTACATTTCCAGTATCATTCAGTCTTTTACTCCTTTCCTCCATTGTTCGTCTTTTTCAAACCTTTTTTTTACTTATGTCTGTGTTTATCCATCTCACTGTCTTTTCCTTCTCACTTTGTTATTTGTGGGGCTTTGTTCTTTTCTGGCTTTCTTCTTTTCCATCTCAGTAGGTGACTAAAGGCATTTTCAGAACTACTGTCATATATATTTTTTTTCCCCAGTCCAAGCAGTTGTTGGGTTGTAGCATTTATCGATTGTTTCAGTTATATTTCAAACAGCAAATGTAGGTTATCAGTGAATGCAGTATTACGTTAACTCTTGATAAACTATTTATAACAGGGTGTTTAAACTACGATGTACAAGGCTTTGGAGATACACCAAGAAAAATTTGGTAAAGATTTGGAGATTTTTAACCAGTCTTACTGGTTATAAAATATTCAAGGGTGAGCGCTCTATACCAACCACCTCAGATTTAATGTCTTGTCTCGACCCACTTATCTATACATTACGGTTTCCTGTCTGTCCTGTGATGGACGAATGAAGCTAATAAAACTACGTCTAGAGCTGTAAAAGTAAATGAGTGAACAGACTTCATTGATCATTCTGCATCTTATTCTTAATCTTCTATGCTGATTTTAGCTATTTTCCCAAAACTTCAAAGACTGATGAAGGATTTGTAGTATTTGCATGAGGGCACTACAAGCGCCAGTTAAAGTGATGGACCATGCCTTAAGCTAGCGCTTTAGATCCTTATCTCTACTTTTGACCCCCTCAGCTGTATAAAGACATGTTTAAGCTCTCCCATCCTCCACACAGATTCTATCACCTGTGGTTGATTTATCCCTCTGACTGCAGCAATATTTTTCTGGTTCAGTCAGTACTATGCTCACTTATTAAATATCATGATATTTCACTTTTTAAAGTTACAAACCTTCTAAGTTAGGTTGTGGATCCCACTGGTGTGCAAGTGGTGTACTATAACAAAAATCAGGCGAGGTATTAGGTATCGTTTTGTGGCTGATTGTGATGTAGAGCTACATCATATAAAGTGGCAAAATGTAATATTAATGTTCCAGTATCAAATGAAACTAATAGCTAAAACGTGGTTGGGATTAATAAATAAGAACATGGTTTGGGTTCGGCGAAAGAGCATGGTTGGGGTTAGGGAAGAATAAAAACATGGTCGGGGATAGGAAACAAAAAAACAACATAACAAAAGCATTATCACCTCCTGGATTAAAACCTCATCACCCCGCAAGACAGTCTGTGGCTAATGCTACCATGCCACCCTTCCCTCTTCCTAATACTGGCAAAAACTTCTGTTTTATTGCCTCTGTTGCGAGAAATTGGTCACATGATCCTGCGTCACATGACATTTATTCAGTTACACGTTTTGAAAGCATGAAATTTACATGTCTAGACAGTCCAAAGCGTGGCTATTTCACATTTTGCTGTAGTGGATCGGCGTGTCTATTTCATGATTGCTGTGATACTGGGTTGGAACAGTATATGCTTTGCTGTTCGTCATACAACTGTATTTGAATCCACTACTACTAGTCCCTGAGGAGATGCCATGTTGACTAGAAGCTCAAGACATAATTGTGAACAATGGCTAAGCATGTGGTCTGTCTCCGATGCCCTCTGAGTTTGATGGGATTCCTCCAGGTGATGCCCTGCTTCTTAGAGATTTGCTGAGGTGGTGATGTTATGACAGTTTTATAATCCACAGATGTTCAGAAGCTGCTACAAAATGGGCATTTTCTGAGTGTATGCCTTTAAAAACATGCTCAGTCATCTGGAGGCATCGTATCTCAGCAGGGATCTGATTTGACTAAGCCGTTAATGGACCAAGAAATCAGCTTCAGAATACACTGGAGTCCACTGGATTGTTTTAATTTGTTCGACAACTTGGATGCATGGGCTGATATAACAAACATTTTTCTGTACTTGAGTCGTGTTCATCCTTTGCAAAATGATAACAGATGTTTTTCTACATAGAAATAAAAGTCAGTAGATACAATGATGCAGAATCATCACAGAAACATCCATCTAATTATATGTGTTGACAAGAGGTTAAAATTAAAGACCCCTTTGAGTCAATTTGTTCAGTTCGATTCAAAGATTTGTTGTGGCTGTCTACTTTGTTCTTTAATTGATCAAAGGCGAGAGGCACAGTTTGACATTTGACTTCTTCTTCAGCTGCAGACTATACATTTTTTGGTCCATTTTCTGCATGCATTTTTGTGTCAACCAGCATGAACTGGAACTAACACAGTAACGTAAGATGTCGGTGCATGGTTTGCCAATAGACCACAGGATGTAGGGACAATATAAAACAGCTTGAACACAGAGTCCAGGGAATATGTATACCAGCAAGCAAATGCCCAATGTCCATAACAGCCTGAAGATACAGTACTAAATGTAACGGTCTTCATAAGTCTGGTACTGGTTCGCTTTGCTGCATTAAATACAAAGAATGAGCACTTAGACAGACTTATTTCATCTCGATTCTTCTTGTGGGTCTTTCTGTCAGCCATTAACCAGATATGAACATTCTTAGTTGTCTGATGTACATCCACAAACCTGTGTGATGAGCTCAGGTACTCTTCATCAACACCTGCCTGTTCCCAATGTAGATTGGGATATTTATATTAGAATACATTTTAAAGTGGATGATATCTAACATAAATGTGTGTAAATAATGTCTCAATTATTATTTTTTATAATACATATATAAATTCCAGTCTGGTATCACCAGACCTCAGTTTCATTATGAAACGATGAGAGCAGCCAACCATATATTGTGTCGGCACTGAAATTCCACCGTCATTGGTAGAACTACTAAACATGTTTGCACTTAACCATCCCCACTGGTCAGATTGGTCCATCCTTCAAAGTGGCTGAGCAAACCTTAATGCGAACACGGTTTCCAGACTATAATCGCAGTGAAGACTGAAGCTGTGAACAATAGTCTGGCAGAATCAGGCTACAGAAATCCCGGCGCTGTGACAATATCACAGTATTAGTTAAAAAAAATAAAAATAAATAAATAAAAAATAAATAAATAAAATTTAAAAAAAAATTCGTCAGTATGTTTGGTCTTGTATGTTTGCCCACTGGTACTAAGGTACTATGGTATTAAGGTACTCAATTCCTACTTGGAGTAGCAGAGCCACTTACAATGACTAGAATGGCAGTGGCAAAAGGCACCAATAATGGAGCCTGAATGCAACGCAGAAAGATCTGGTGGAAATATATATTTTTTCTCTCCATATATTTTTTAATGCCCTCAAAGTTGGGAATTATTGCTGGACCTCAAAACTGCACTGGGGATAGCATTTCCTGTCACCACTGAGGAGGTGTTCAATGTTAAAATTCAGTTAGGAACATGGATGATTCAGGATAGATTCATTGAAGATTTGTTGGTTTCACCAAACTAGCAGGATAGAAATAGTGTAAATTTCTCAGAGAGGTGATGACACAGTATAAGAAAGGACGCCTGCCTTTATCTCTGTGATGGCTGGCAAAGATCCAACAGATGAGTAGCACTCGAAAGGAAGCTTTTGGTTTTGAAATCGCGATTAGCATACACCGTACTTGAACCTACATTTAGATCGCACACTAAGCACTCAACGACAAGAAAATGGACTTGTGCAAACACTCACCCAGCTGACAGCCCTCTGGAGACGACTGTTACAGAAAATTGCTCAGGGAGCGTGTGCTGAGTCTCTAGTCTCAAAGTTTATTTACGACTCTATTGGTGTTGAAAGGTGTCGAGGGTCCTCGGGAGCCCTCTCCTGCAAAGGATCTCGAGCGCATCCTTAATGGAGTTCTCAATGAAACGAAGAGAAAGAAAGAGAGGGTGACATTGTCTCTGTCAGACAACTCACCTCTTTCTCTAATTGCCCCCAAGTCCTATTGATTACCTGAGGGCCCTCACACCTTTACCATGTGATCCCTTCACACTGTGTGTAATCCCCGCACAGAGTTTAGAGACCCCTTGTCTGCTGTTTTCTGATGTGATTAGCACTATTGATCGAAGTGCGCTGTGTGTGTTTGTTTGTGTGCACCTTACAAATGTGATGGCTCATAATTTGGATGCTGAAAAGAAGGAAGTAAAGACATGGCTGCATAATGACATTTAGTCTGAGCGATCAAAGTCCACATACAACCTGCAGACAACGAGTGTCTATCCTCTGCCTTACACACATGTTCTCTTTCAGCACATATAGACCTACACACATGGATTCCAGCACGGAGCACTGAACCCGAGCCTCCATCGCTTCCTTCCTGCCAGGTTTGGAGGTGTGTTTAAGCAGCAGCTTGATCCCCAGCACATATTACCACACATCCTACTGTCACAACACACACTCTCCCCGCCAGTCATTCTCTCCCCCTCGTCTCTCTTTCTGTCCCTAGGGGAAATTAAGATGACTCCATTGCCATGCAATTAAACGCTTTCATCCTGTCTGGCCCTCCACTATTCAGTGTATATGTGTGTGTGTGTAGAAGATGAGATGGCAGACAGTCGGAGTGGGGACTGGAGCAGAAAGTGAGAAAAGTGACTACATCTAATCTCCCTCCATCTCTTCATCGATTGGGAGAGCCCTGGACCCTGGTGATAACGCCTGCCAATTAGACAGGCCGCCACAGTTGGCAGTCCAGTCATATCTCGGCTAAAGTCACCTACTGTACCTCCTGGCTCTCACTTCAGCTTATCTGCTGTGTCCTTTTTGAAATTGCCAGGAGTCATGCAGCTGCCTGCGGACCGAGTGTAATGTGGTATCATAGTTGCGATGTGACCCGAGGGCATTGTATGCGGTATACCAAGAGAGGGCATAAATGTCCAAAGATTTAAGAAAAAGGGTCATTCAAAATCTGGAAACTAACATGTAGTTGCACCACATGTGCTAACCTCTGTGTTGTCCCAAAATAATGATGTAATCCAACTTCAAAGAATGTTAAATATTTGCATTAACAGGTACTGTCATTATAATACCTAGATATGGACTCTATACATGATTATAACCTTATGTCTGTCGGTTTGTGTTATGTTTTTTTTGTATGAAATCACTCAAATGAAAATTGATGCCATTTATGTGTTGCTTTCAGCTCATTTGGTCTCACTGTCCCTGGATTGAAGCCACCCAGTGTAGGAGGCTATCCTGCATGAATCCCTGTCAGTTTATTTTTCTGCCCAATTTTGTCATTATTTACATGCCTAAGTTTAGTTTGCCAAACAGCAAGTAGTGTGTGCTATATATAGCAATGCTCAAAGGGTGAGGGAGGTCGAGGTGGTGGGTTGCATCATTTTAATTACAATGAAATGGAGACAAAGCCTTCATCGTAATCTTTCTCTGATCTCAAGAGTTTAAAGGGGCACTCTACCGATTTTAGACGTGCGGTTCAGTTTCCTGTACTGCCTTAAAAAAACGTTGCATAATGTCTTCTGAGGCTGTGGAGGAGTTTTTTTTTTATTCTAAGAAAAAACTCTAATGATGCATCAGGGATACAGACCACAAACTTTTAACAGAAAACTTGTGTTACAAACTTAGGTCAAGGAGTTTGGTACGATATGAGCCTTTATCGGCAGGAGGGAGTCTAATAAAAGATTAATCTCAGGTGCATTATGGGAGTTAAGGTCCTGGGGGCGTAACTTGGGGCTAAAAGTCAAGATATCTCAGCATCTGCTGCATACAATATAAAAAAAAATGTTTTTTTTAAATGTGTCAAATCTAAACTGAACAGCAACTTAACTGCAGTTCATCACTACGCTATAAAATAGATTTTGACCTCCAACTCAGACTTTCAAAAACACACTCAAGCAACGATTTTAAGGTTCCTCCAAAGTTGGCACTTCTGAGGAAGCAAATCTGCAGTTCAGCGAGTTCACGGACAACACAGTGATTTCAAAAAGATCAATGCATCCTTCTACCTTTTTCTTGTTGGTTGGGCAGATGTAGAAACTCGTCACCACGATGGTTGTCCCTGGCATCAGGTTGAGTTTGGTGTAGGTCGTGCCGTAGTCAGTAGACCTAAAGAAAACAAGAGCAAATAGCATTTAGTCATAAAACTTTTAAGAGCATTTTTGTGGTAATTTGTCTTTTGCAATGGTCTCATCAGTTGCACCATATCAATAGCAAAATGCATAATAGTAAGCCTAGTTTGGGGAATTGGATCTAAAAAAAAAAAAGCCTTCTTTTCTTGGTTGTATTTCACCAAACTCATCTTATACTGTATTTTATACAACTGCAGCTCTACGACAAACCTTAGTGTTGACAGAAGGAGATTAAATCTGCAAAAAGCCTGGGAAACAGCAACCTGCTTATTCTCTCAAACTGCCTTTAAGGCATTATATCCGCCCTATATTCACCATATCACCACTTTGTGGTGCACGGTCTGAACCCGGTGACAAATCAGAATTGGCTGGACAACCTGTCATTGCCTCAACAATGCAAAAACAGCCTCGGGCCAGCAATGAAGTACTGACCAATCCTCAAATCTGGCAGCTTTAAGAGGCGGTATGGAGTGCTGCGTGTGTTTGAGATTGATAGTTAGCTGCTGGATTGTTTCTCCCGTCTGGCTCAGGCACCCCGACAGAGCCGACTGAAGGTGATTGTCTGTGACAGGTTTTGAAAAACGACACAGGTTTCAGCTCGGCAAGGTTGAAGTCAGGTGACCGCTTATGGATAATTAATGTCTCAAATTCCTGTCAGAAACATACAAAGGAAAAACGAATCCAGGAAACATTCTCCCCAACCAAATAATGCAGGACGGTAGATTAAAGCAGCAAATACCGATTATAAGGGATTAAGACACTGAATTTTACTGAGGAGTAAATAAAGAATGCAAATGTAATATCTACTGTATTTGCATTCTTTGTCTCCAGTGAGCAGTTTTTGAAAGCTTTCTGGGGTTAATTTCAAAACCGATCCAAAGCACTCAGGAAAGGAGATGCTGCAGCATTTAGCCGAGGGGTTGAGGGTTCAACAGGAGGGAGCCTGGAAGGAGAGGTCTTGATGAAAGAGAATGATGAGCTAGCACGTCAGCCTGGTTAAGGATGAGAGGATTTACTCCTTTGCGCAGTGGGACACCAACCATTGACTGACACACGCACGCACACACACGCACACACACACACACACAATGAGACACATACATACCCGAAGCCCTGCCAAGCCATTCAGCAATCAGCTCTCCCAGAGTGCTCTGATACAGCTGGAGAAAATGGAGTGGCATAGCAGGGGTGAGCTATTTCTCTGCGGTGAGCCGGCAAGTGTTTTCATCTTCCTCACCGGCCTGTGTGCCGTGTTTAACCTGAGATCACTTGTAGGACATGGAAGGATCTCAGGCTGATGGCTGTGTTAGCAGCCGGAGCTCTGTGCTTATCTCGAAACTCCACTAGTGGATGGGGTAAAGGCCTGCTCGGCCCGGCGTGCAGAGGTTGTGTCATCCGGGAGGAAGTGCACAAAGTATTTCTGACTCCGAAACCACACTGAGCAGTCAGATTCATCATCAATGACTTGGAAGGATGACAGTAAACAGTTTGTAAAACAGCTTTGTAAACAATATAGAATATAATACAACGTGATATATTAAATGATCGAATGATGGTTTTGTGAATTTTAGACTGCAAAACAAATCATTTATGCTTTTACACTTTTTTCTAAGCAGCGCCTCATACGTTTGTATATTGATTTCCTTTCTTCCAGTCAGACACTTCACAGACACATAACATTATGAAAATTAACTCAAAAAGACTCAAAACTAATTTAGATCTAACTGCTATTGTGAAATTCGAACATATGAGTTGTGGCAGCAACCTTTTTACCAAATTTCAATCCTTTATTACATAAAGTCCATGTCCTCTGGGTGTGATAGCTGAAAGGTGTAATAGTGTCAATGAAAATGCTTTTTGATAGCAGTGTGGCCTGAGACACACTGCCTGTGTGGCGTGTGTGTGTGGCAGGCACGAAACGTCTTGATTTTCATTTCGATGCTCATGTTAACGGGTGAGAGCAGCCACACAGCCAGGTGTGAGATGCGCTTCACTTCACCTGTCATCTGGAGAAAAGGTAAGACATGTATTTGTCACCTGTGATACTGCGAAAATATGCATGTCTATGCAAAAATAGACCTGTGATCACGTGTACCATATAATCATAGCCGAAACCCAGTGTCGGCTCTAATTATATTATTTCATTAATTTAACAGGTGATGGGAAATGTTTTTCCAGAGTGCTCTCTCTCTCTCTATCTTTTTATGTCCTTGTCCTTGTCTATATCCTTTTATGAACAAGGTTTCCAAAACCACAATTTGTGAGCTCGAAAGCCAATCAATGGAACTAAAAAGGCTAAAAGGCTCTCTAGAGATAAAGAGAAACACTAAGTTTGTGTCAAATTCAGATGTTTGTCACAAACAATGACAAACCAGTTTGCCTTCATGCAAAGGAAAATAGGAAGAGAATACATCAAATCTGCTACTGAATACAACATTACTAAGAATGGACCAGAAGTAATCTGTTTAACGCAGTCATCCAAAACCTTCTGCCTATTACATATTTATGTTCTATATTAGCTGGACTGTAATGAGAGACCAGGGCCGGCCCTCTGCCCAGAAACATAGCCCAACATCTGGACTGTGACTATTCCTTGTGCCCTATCGGTCTACCCCCCACTACCAGCAGTGTGGTACAGTAGAGGCTCCTTCTTTACATCCATCTGGTGTTAGAGACCGAGTCTGTGGTGTAGCTTTGGTCAAATGATGGGAACAGCTAAAAAAAAAATACAATGGTAGTGATAAATTTCAAAGTGTGTAAAATATTTAGGCAAAAATGTTTAATGATATGATTAGTCCAGCTCTCCGTAGATTATACCTGCCAACAAGTCCTCCAATCTGAAGAAAGATTTTTTTTTTTTTGCCATTTGTTTCGGGTATGAGAGTCTTAAGCATACTCACACTGTCATTGTTAAGATAAAATAAGATAATCCTTTATTAGTTCCGCAGTGGGGAAATTTACATTTATTCCAGGTGCTTGTGATGTTTTTTTTTTGTGATTTTTGATTTGTTTGTACCTGTGGGTATAAAATGAAATACAGCTGAACTCCCAAAGTAACCTCTTCCCAATCATCCCTGATTCAAGCAGATGCGACTGGTCTATTCTTTCAAAAACCTTGGTGAGATGCAGCATCCATTTATCAGAGCAGCGTTGCAGCTCACCATGTGAAAAACATTTAAAAAAAAAAAGGGTAATTGCAAAATGAAAGCAGGAAGGAGGAGTCAGGGGGCAATGGAAAGATGTTGTGCCACTAATAAGGCTAATATGGAGGTTGGGTGGGGGTTGCGGTAGAAAGTCAGCAGCCCCACCACCTTATATGGAGAGAATAATGATGTTGAGTTAATAGGAGAGCTCATTTTGTGCTGTCTGCCATCAAGACCTTTGGATTAATAGACTGGTTGGGAGCTATTGCAGATTAATGAGGAATAATTACTTTAAAACAGAGTAAGGAGGAGATGAGGGGAGATATGGAGGAGCATTTGGAGAAGGAGGAGGGGGGGGAGCTGGATGAGAAAGTGACTAAAATTCAATCTATTGCACTCACTGCAGCCCTCGGTGACAAAATTACACGTTAGCAGAAAAGTAGGACATCGGGGCACGCACACAGACACACCATTACAATTGATATTACCCTTCGTTTTGTATTTGATTTGAATAAATCAGTGCTATTCAATTGTGGAAAATAGCACCCAGAATTTCCCTCCAAACATGACAATCATGACATGGTGGAAGAAACATTCAATTCTGATACACAAAGGTTTAAACAAGTCGCCAGACACAAGCCATTTTGTTGAAGCCAATCAGCTGAAATAATAACAGTGGAAGGACATAAACCATTCTAACACAGAGGTATAAAAGAAGAGTGGAACAACAAGAGACGCAAAAGAGCAGAGGAAGGTAGGCATGGAAGTATCTGTGAGAATGGATGTGACAGAGACCGACACTGTGGGTGAAATTGTATTTTCCTTGATGCGCTTCAGAAAACAGAGAAATGTGGAAGCACTTTAGGGTGGCGACAGGTGCTGATTCAGATTTAATGTCCTAATATGTCAAGGTTGCTCCCAGTGGCTGACGTCTTCGGGAAGAAAAATTGAGATTGTCAAGCAAATGTGTGATGAGACAGAAAACCCAAAAATACAGAGAGAGGAAGGAGGATGGATATAAAGAGACAGATTTATGATAAATCTAAAGATTTTCAACGTGTTAGCTGGTGAAGTCTATATTGAGACGTGACAGACTGAAACGTATCCTTCAAGGCAGATCTCCCCTCAGTGTGCATACATGTGAAGAGATATCTGCTGTCAAGAACTAAGCTAATAAATTGGTTCAAACGAAGCTAACACTAGAGCAGAGGGTTGGCGTGTTAAAGACGAGCTAGTGAAATATATACAGTAGCTGGATGTGTCTTGACATGCTGGTCAAAGTCTGATTTCTGCTGGAAGCCAAACGCTGTCAGTCTGAATCAGCGCTGGACAGCCGGTCGGCCAGACTAGTTTAGGTTTGACGAGGCTCATTACTGATTGGCTGACACACAGATCTCCCGGGGAGTCCAACTAACCGGGGTGCAGTTAGGAGGAAGGCCAATGCGCCTTGAGAAGAGGGAGGATTGAGCCATATCTGACTGTGAACATATCAGAGCTTTTCAAATCAGCCATGCAAAGTAACAGACTGACACAGAAACACAAGGTTCAAATTTTGTAATGCATTATAACGCCGCTGCTCTGCTGACAAGCATGATGAAGCGAGGGTTAAATTTGCTTCCTTGCCAGGGTATCGCTCACGGGGGCCATTAGCTGCATCCCAATAGAATTTGTGCCAAATTTTGTCCAGAGCAGGTTAAAGCTTGGGTCATGAGCGATCATAACGATCGAAGCTTCCCCATCTTTCTTTTTGAAAGAGCAGGGAATTAGCAGGAGATGGGAGCTTTTGATTTATCGCAGCAAAGCTAATTGCCATGGCTAGTGTTATAAAATATTGCTGAGAGAGAGTCACCATTAGCGTTAAAACTGATTTACAGCGGTTAAAAATAAGGCATCATAAATACCACTGAACACATTGGGCTTTCAACACGGTTTATGCTTTCGGAGCGTAAACGTGAAAAATATTGTTTTGTGACAAATAACACACCTCTGAAATATGATGCTAAAAAAAAAAAAAAAAGGCGGCGGCGGCCATCCCCATCTGCTTCACACATGTACAGGTCAGTGATCCTGACCTCTTTCTGGCTCGCAGGTGCCTTTGAAAATGACCATTCTGCTTGACTGCAGTTGTTTTTCACAGACCAGGCCGGGATACACCTCTGTGTCATCTATCTGTTTATTTTCCTTTATCTTTACTGCAGTGTAGTGGTTATGGATGATGAAGCTCAGGGAGTCTCAGGTGTACATTGGACAAAGGCTTTATGGCCATCTGCTACGGCCTGATTGTGTCAAAGCCTGGGTTTATAGACTACAGAATGGACTGGAGAATGATATTGCATGTCTTCCAGATACCTACCTCATACAACCAACAACGGAGTTGTGGATGAGTTGTAAATTAACTTTTAAAAAAAACATTGTTTGGATTAAAAATATATGGGGAACATTTATATAAATGCTGCAATGCCCGAACCATCCCCTCAAGACGTTTGTGGCTCTGTGGTGATCTGGTTGTGACAATCACAAAGTCTGACAAACAGAGTTTAACACTCCGTCCGTTCGTGTGAATGCCTCCTGAAAGTGGCAGCTACGCCGAGCGAAGTGTGAACCTGTGCTGACTGCGAAAGCAAAAAGAGAAGTGGCCTCGGCATGACAGTAGCAGAGGTGTCAACCACACTGGTCACAAATCATGAAAAGGCAAACAAGCTGCAGTGTCAACAGAAAAGTGTTATGGTTGACAGACTTCTAAAAGACCATAGATCAGAGCAAAGAGAGAACAGAGAGGTGTGTGAAACCAAAGAAATAAACTTCCACAGTTCCAATTTCAAGTCACAGTGACACTGTTTTTAGAAAGAGATGCAGCTAATGATTTATTTATATTTAATTATTTACACCCATGAGCATCAGTTTCTCACTTGTATTGTACTGGGAGAAAGAAAGTAATCTCAATGACCTATTTCCAAAAACCATCCATCCACCTCTTCTCTAACACTTTTCCAGGTGTGGTCATAGTGGTACAAGCAGCAACTTGTTTTTGGTCTATATAGCTAATTTGTAACTGCACAGCGTTTAAAGTTTTTTTTTATATAACTTTTACCCATGTAATTTGTATCATGACTGACAGTTATGCAAAAATGTGTACGGGATGCTTTGAGTGACAGGTGGGAGCCTTGACAAGTGGCTAGCTGCCTGCAGGTTTTAACAACCATTCTTCATTGGGTCCGCCTCAGGTCCATCCACACACCACCTCTTTGCCTGTTTTTCGCATAGCCAGGAGGTTGAGTCAGGTACTGCAAAGGGGGCAATGGCCAGAACCACCTGCATCTGAACTTCAAGAACACTTTTGAGTACGCCTATGGGTGAGGTCACAGAGGCAACATCCACTTTTTATATGGGTGGCAGCAACAGCGGTGCCCTTGGTTTCTTTCAGGACGTGATCAGATCAGATGACCAAACCACCTTAAGAGTTTTCATCCAGTACAAAAAAGCAGGGATTTTACTGTCATGGCAAGATACCACAAGAAGATAGTAGATGAGAGTGTGCACTCATTAGTATTCACCTTCTTTTCCCTCTCCCATCCCACACTTTCTGAACAACTATAGAGCACTCTTTGGATTTTCAGTCCTGCCTCAGTACTTGGCACCACTTTATCAAAGTGCCATTTGCAGTGCCAGAGGGCCTTGAAGGCACGGTCGTTTGTAATTCAGCAAAGAGGACTTGGAAGATAATGCACTGTTTTGTCCTGTACTGTAAAAAGTATGAGTAGACCCTTGTAGAAGCAGAGCTAACGGTCACGCATGCTGCTGCATGGAGGATGCATTCTGCAGCTGATTTGCTTATGCTGCTATCGCTCATACTGTATGATGAGAGTGATTTAGCTAATTTGCATTATAATCACAATATGTGGCAGCAGAAGTTGGTTAGATACGGGCCACATTACTGCTCAGCTTAGGCACTGGTGCCTGAGCAGCAATTGGCAAATTGCATCTGGAAGTGCCTCCTACACTGCAAGTAGTCTGAGCAGGCAGTTAGCCAGGCTACAGTGATTCATGTTTGGTGAGTGCACTTCACAGTGGCGGATAGTCTCTTGAAGTGCACAAAACCACTGGAGCATAGTTATCAGGAGCGGGGTGGCGCTGCCATTTGAAAAGCTGCTTATGGAAGTCCAGTCAGTCCTTTTTGAATCTAGTTTTTCTGTTTGTACCAAGCATATGACACAATATTAAATTCATCACCAGCAGAAGGGATTGAGTTGGATTGCTTTCTGAAGAGGTCATTGTTGTATTTTACCACTGACCTTTTCTGTCTGAGGCTCTTTGGTGAGTCACTGGCCTCTCCCTGTCAGCTGTGATGACAGTTTGTTTGGATCCTTTTGACAGGAACCACTGAATAAAAGAGATGAAATAAAGACATATGGAGGCTGCCATGGCCTGCAGGTCTCCCTTTATTGACGACCGTCAGCCTGCTTCTATCAACAGAGGCTGCCTTCGCAGTTGTGAAAGGCATTCAGTCACAGGTCTGTCTCTTCAATGTTCTCAGTTTGCTGTTGTCACATATTTCAACCTCACCT
Source organism: Brachyistius frenatus (assembly GCF_029030835.1). Taxonomy (NCBI): domain Eukaryota; kingdom Metazoa; phylum Chordata; class Actinopteri; family Embiotocidae; genus Brachyistius; species Brachyistius frenatus. The sequence continues at coordinate 212,716 of NW_027210873.1, forward strand.
ATCCACCTTACTATGCAGCCCAGAAATAATACATCATACATTACTCACCATCAGCAAATGGCTGAAATTGTTGGCCTCCTGTTAATCTTTTGCCAATTAGACATCAGTGCCTCAAAGTACATGTTTAATACATCTATTGTTAGCACATGCAGCATGCAGATCATTTCCCTTAAGGAAGGTGAAGAAATGGTTATAACAGTCAACAAAAAGAAATATGTGTGTATATATAAAGCACTGTATTACCAGGAGAAATAAGCACATTCCCTGGATCCCGTCAACAAAACTTCTGCTCTCCCAGTGAGCATAATTAGCAAAAATGAAAACTGAAATCAGCACAGAGTGAAATCCTTAAAGAGAATTCAATCATTCTGTGCACACCCAGGATCCTTAAATGTGAAAAATTATAAATATGCATATCCTAATGGTTTTTTATCAGATTGTTAAGTTCCTGTAATGCAGAGCCAGCTGTCATTCTTTGAAACCACCATGTTTGAGGAGATGCTGAAAATACTGTAAGAAGTCACCAAGGTAAACACCAGGTGGCAGTAGTAAAAAGTCCTCCAGTGTTCATCATTTGTAGGTTCACATAACAAGAACAAAACACTATATAGGAGATTATCAGCAGTCGTGGGAAAAAACAGTCAAATGAGAGTTCATGCAAGTCCTTCAACTTTTGTCACCCACATGACCTGAGGCTGCTCTTCTATTGGTTGTTTCAAATTTTCCATGGGGCCCAGGGTGTGCACCCCGGACCTTCCCTCTTTTATTGGCAGCGAATCTGTGTTGTTTTATGTTTTTTTTATCTGATGTGATTGGACAACTCTCGACATGTCTCTCAGGTTCACCTCACATCCGCCATGATGTGATTACACGGTTACTCCTTTGCTATCTGACTGGCAGTAGCACGGCAACTTCAAGCGGAACTGAGTAAAATTAGGTTATTTCTAGGCATGAGACAAGTACTCAGCTGAAACGAGTGTCGTCCAAGCAAATGTGTCAATATCTGTGTTAATGAAGGCTTCTAACAGACACTAGCTGTGTGCACCCCCCCCCCCCCCAAGGACACTGCGCCCCCCTCTCAGTGAACCCCTCGTGGATCTGCTTTCTGAAGTTCAACTTCTCTGTAAATTCTTTTGAACCTGTATTAATTTGTTTGGCTTTATTTTGTTAATTTTTATCGTATTTTTTGCTTTTAAGAAACAACTCCGTTGTCTCACCTTTGTTACAGCCCTTGTTGTTTTCTTTTTTGAAACTCATGTCATTGTGCTAGGGTCCATAAAACACTGCAGAGCTCTTTCTTTGTAAACTTTAATCCCAAAGAAACCAGATTTGACATTAAAATGATGGTAAGCAATCAGGTTACTGTCACAGTAAACTGACTATAAGCACATGTAATCCCACTGACTGAAACTATCTTTGCCCCTCTTCTTCTCTCCTCTGAACACTTCTTACAGGCTTCTCCTCAGTCTTCCCGCTCTAATGTGGTTAAGCTCTGACTCAATCACGTCTGCTGGGTGAATTCGGCTCAGCGAAGGCACCGAACGCCCCATAAAACATGCTGAACCTCCACCCATCCACTTCTCTGAAGTACCCATGCCCCAGCTGAGTAGAAAGAGGAAGTGCGGTAAAAGGGGACATTTATCTAGATGACATCCCCATCAGTACGCTTGAGGACACGCACTATGAACACCCTGACTTCACGTGAAACATTAGTGTGCTTGTGCAGTTGGATCTGTGAAGTTTGACTTTGGATGTTGTATTTTATGTGTGAAGTCAGAGGGAGAAGATACAGATAAAAGGTAACAAATCCTCTGTCTGAACTTTAAACAGACAACATTGTTCACAGCCAGAGCGGCAGAGCTTCTCCTCTTTCTGCTGGTTCAATCACTCTTTCCTCCAGCCAGGGGCACAACGGAGGAAGTACAAAGACAAAAGAATGCTCTCCAGCCTAATTGCTTTCATTAGAAATGTGAAAGGTGTTTTCTTTTTTTCTTTCTTTCCTCAAGCTTTTGGAAAATACTCATCACTCACGCCCCAAACAGCCAATTACTGATCTAATCTTGGTGATTAAAGAGCGCCAAAATGCTTATACTGTATGTCAGTGGTATTACCCACAAAAATGTGAAAAGTTTAGGAGAATCGGGGTGTGACTGCTTTTGCTTTTTGTCGCCTTCAGCTATAAAGTTACTGACACAATACTACATAAAGGATGGAACCCCCAGTTTTATGTTAAAATCATGCTTTGAAATCCTAAAGTTATGACCTCTTACATGTACGTATACCTGTTCGCTTAAATCAGCGACACAGTTTTATTAAAGGGATACTCCAGTACTGTAATGTTGTTATATATTTATATATATGTGTGTATATATAAAACTTACTTACATTTACATCGTTCATTTCCCATAAAGCACCCACCACATATTTTAATTAGACCCCAGGTTACCGCATTAACATCATGAGAATTATAGTATGATATATTAGAAATTAGATGAAAGCACTGCTCTTTTATCTTTATTTTGTCAATACAGCCCACATAACTATGGTTATGTAACAATTACATCTCATTGTCTAAAATTTAACAAATGGTACAAGCTGATAATTCACAAATTATCAAAACCATTGTGATGCTTTGGCGACTTCAACAATAAATGATCCAGCAAAATATCGAATGTAAGTGTAGAATGAGGAACGGATTACGGCGGATGTTGTCTAAAATAATGCATTACATCACATCAGTCAGAGTTATGAAGCTATAATTGGCTAAAATGATTTGAATTACCATTGAAAGCATGACATTATGTTTCAGATACTCACATTCTGGAGGCAATAAAAATGTGACTAATCTAAAATTGGGTGCAGTGTTAGCATCAATAGTCCGCATAAGAAATGTATTAGCCTCACGTGTTCTTACAGCATGAGTTTTGTCAAGCATTCCTTTTATTACTGTCCTGATGTTTTCTCCTGATGGTGGTGGATTTGCCTGTAAAACCACTTTACAAATTATGGTTTCTGTTTGGTGGGATGTCAAATATGCCTCGAGTTGATCCTTATTTTTGTTTGGTTTGGGGAACTGATGAATGTTTTGCGGCCATTATGGCTCTTTATGTGATCTGTGGGATGTTTGTGCTGATTTCAGTTCATGCCCCAGACTGGTGAATATTTAAGTAAAAGTAAAAGACTCTCTTGCAGCCAATTGTTCTATGAAAATAGCTTGGAGACAACTACTCTGCACAAAGTGGAAAAATACATGTTTTATCAGCTTTATTGATTTCCTGTTAGTCTGCAGTGTTGAAGCCTAAATGACATGCAAGCCTAAGGATAAAAACAAAAAAAATGGACTGAGAGTATTGCCTAAAAGACAATATTTGTGTAAATAAGTGACGATGATCCTGGATGTTGTTACAGGTGATCAGGATGACTAAAGCTGCTCCAAACTCAGGAATAACAAAACATTGGACTTTTGTTACCACTTTATTTACAAGAGTAAGCTTTTAGAAAAATAAATATTGAAATTCTGCCCTTGGACCATGTTGGTCCAAATTGAAATATTTCCAAAAATGTTAATAATTCATCTGGCCTCATCTTCAGGGACTTCATACAAAATTGTGCTTTGGGCCTTAAACTAATTACCAATTGTAATTGTGCTAATATTCTGAACTAGGATGGTGAACATGGTAAACATGACTTGCTATATATCAGTATGTATAGCTCAATGCGCTACTGTGTCTTCAGTTTCAAAGAGCTGCTCGCAGGGCTATTGACAAACCTATAATAAAATCATTCATCTACTCAAGTTAGCAGTATGAAAGTACGTTTCAGTCACTTGTAAAGCAAAAAGATTTGCCGGTTCAGACTTCTTGTGAGGATTTGCTGCTTTACATGAATTATATTATTGTAAACTAAATCTTTTGGGGTTTTGGATTGTTGGCCTGTTATAACCAGCAAAGTCAAGATGTCATCTTAGGCCCTGGGGCTTTGTTATGATTGTTTTACACCATTTACTGACATTTTATTAACAATTGTCAATTAAAATAATTATTGACATGTTTAGTCATTAAACCGATTGTTTGGTAAATTACTGAAGTACGGTACAACTACATTGATATTAAATGTTTAACCCTCGTGTTGTCCTCGGGTCAAAATGACCCGCAGCTGTGTTCAACCAAGTTCTATTTTATTTCTATATTTTTTGGGATCATTGGTCATCATTCTTTAAAGAAACCCTCACAGCATCCTTGTCACCAATGATCCCAAAAAATATGAAAATAAAATATAACTTGGTTGAACACAGCTGCGGGTCATTTTGACCCGAGGACAACAGGAGGGTTAAAGATGCACTTAAGTAAAAGTCATGTTTTGTGAGACAGTTGTTGAAATCCAAAAGGGTTCAATCTTGATTCATTGATTAGAAGAAGGATGTTTTACTAACACAAGAGCAGAGTTTAATTAAAACAGAGTGGTTTGATTCTCCAGTCATCACCTGATATCCCTCTGAGGGTCCTGACTTCAAAGACAGACAGGCTGCTCCCCATTGATAAGAGTAGTGCCATGCTGGGAGCCCGCTCTCCTATTGCCTTGGGGCATCTCACAGCAGTCCACAGAGGCCAACACCACTGTCTTGCTGGCAATGATCAAGGGAAAATATATAGACAATAGTACAAAGGACATGTAAAAGGTACCTTTGATGTGCGGAGGGGTGTTGCTGTGTGTATAACCACAAAGCCTTTCACTGATTGGTTGGATATGAAGCCGTCTGTTGCAGATGAGCAAGATTTCTATTTAAATTCAGAAAGCAGCTCATTTTAAAATTATTTTATCATACCAAATAGACACGGGAGACATGTTTCCGGCACAGAAATTGTTTTGGAAGATTTTGTGGTGATTAATATAAAATCAGGGAGCTGACATCTCTGTCTCAAGGACAGAGACTCTCGATCACCTTTTTCAGCTTTCTTTTTTCGTCTCATCACTTTTACCTTTGACCTCAATAGGAGAAGCCTGACAAGATTGTCAGACGCCCACACATGCGTGGGGGGACAAAGGTGAGGTCTCATGGGAGAGGGTCCCATTGCAGCATCAGGCGCCCCAAAGACAAACCAATTTGTCTCAGTAACCGGGTCTGACAGAACCCGAGACCAATCAGCCCCCAATGATTCCTGTTAGTTTAACTGTCGATAGGTGTGGCAATACACAAGTGTGGTAAACCGTACAATCGATCTGATCTTAGACCTATTCATGTTCGGTAGAAAAAGTCTAATTTCTAAAAAGTGTCAGATTTGCAACTTGACCATCTTTAGAGGTTTTCGTTTTGCTGTGTTGACCCGACAGTAAGAGATGCTGTACTGGGGCGATGGATAATCTCATTACAGATCATCTTGTTTTTTATTTATGGGATCACTGTGGCTCAGATGGTAGAGTAGGTTGCACATTATTTGAAAGGTTGGAGGCTCAATCCCCAGTTCCTCCAAATGCCGGAGTGAACTGAACCCTGACTTGCACCTGACGGCAGGTGAGCAGCACTGATGTGAATGGGAAACACTGTCAAGTGCTTTGAGACTGTTAAAGTGATACAACACTACATAAGTGCAAACCATTCACCATTTGCCCATGTACGAGTGACACAAATATGTTGTTAGATTGTTACCAAGCTTTCTCTCATGCTAAGCTAGGCTAACCGCTAGCCGCACAGCTGCCTCCAGCTGAATATGTATGAAAGGTAAGAGGGCACCTTAAGTCTGAGACGCCAGAGGGCAGTGAAAGAACGTCAGTATTTGACACTCCGAGATGATACCGTGTTGAAGAACAAGGTTTCCATCCAGACTCCCCTGCTGTGGTTCAATATTAGGTAAATATTGTGGTTTTTTTTTTTGTTGTTTAATTTAGATAAACGTTTCAAGTTAATACCGTGCTCTGAAATCAGATATTTTGGCAATCTGTGTGCTTTTCAATTCAACTTTATTTATATAGCGCCAAATCACAACATAGGCAACATGGCACTTAACACATTAAAGTCCTTACAGCAAGACTTTACAATATTATACAGAGAAACCCAACAATTCCCACATAAGCTAGGAGGGAAAAAAAACAACAACTCCTCTTTAAGGGAGAAAACCCTCCAACAGAGGGAAGAAAAACTCCCTCTTAACAGGAAGAAACTTCCGACAGAACCAGGCTCAGAAGTGGGCGGAGCCATCTGCCTCGACCGGTTGTGGTGAGAGGAGAGCAGAGAGAGAAAAGAACAGCATAGATATAGATTGACAAATATTTCAACTCACAATGTTTACTCAATATGTTGAGAATCTGAATGTAATTATGTTTCCTTCCAAACATATTTTCTGAAACCTACTGCACACTGAATTGATGAATGGCCCTTTTTATTGCTTATCATTTCTACTTTTCATTTGCAAAAGAAAGATCTGGATTTTGTATTTCATCAGAATCTGCAGTGGTGTCAGTCAGCAGAAGTAGAGGCAATATTAGAAGACAAACAGTGTGACTCTTCTCACACAACAGATGCATTTCAATCCACATCCTTTAAATGACTGAAAGGGGAGCGAGCTCAGCAGACGGTGCTTTCAGTAAGTGGGCTGATAACGCAGAGAGAAGCAAGTGGTTTCCCAGGGGGCCGAGTGGGTACATTACAGTGTCTTCACATCTCCTCAGCATCCGTCACACCCTTACACAGACACCCACGGGTCCCATATAAACGGATTGCATACATTGAGTATATTGGCTCAGCTCTGCAGCATGTTCAAAGTCAGATATTATCCAGACATGTACAGTATATCAACCAATCAACACTGAGCTCAACTCTTCCAAGTGAAGTGAATTGATTGGGTTCAGCTTTAGTTTTCAAGAACATTCACCCCCACCTAGAGTTTGCAAAAATACACCCATCTGAGGCCATAAAAGCTAGCATGCATCACGGTGAAGGACATCCGCCTCTTAATAAATAAAATGCAATTTTAAGAGCGCTCTTAAACGTCTTGAATGAGTTTACAGGCCCATAAAGCAATCCTAACTTGTGGGGTAATCTTTATAGCAGCCGCCTACCCTCAACGAGAGCAGATCGTGTGGTTCTGAGCGTGCGATCCACTAACCCCTACTATCGATATCTCTACCGAGCATGACGGAGGAGACGCCATTAAAATGCTGCTGAAAGGATTTGACCCAAAGCTAGCGGGGCCGCTGTCGGTGGCCGGAGACCTGCAGCTGAAAAAAAGACATTTAATACATTGAATGTGTGGAAAACGGTGGAAAAGAAAGTCATTATAGTGGAAAGAGACCGGTGAGGCTGGCCTCATCTACATGCAGTCTTATATCATTTACTTTGTTTTGACATGTAAGCCTCTGACGCAAGACTTTCCTCACTATCCTGCTGCAACAGTGACATTGATATTTTGTTTTAAATGTGGGAATTTGTCACCTTTTTATTTATTTTTATTTTGGGGCGGGGGGGGCGTTTGTAAAGTGGGACCATCACATTTCTTTCTCATGAGACCCAGAAATAAATCAGACTGAGATCATGACAGAAAATATGCCTTCCAAAAATAACGATTAAAGCGTTTTCTGGCCTGCTATCTGTGTGGTTGAGGTTTGGTGTTAAGTTCTACTTGATTAAAGTTTGAAAAATATTTAGGTTTTGGTTAAAATACACCAATGTTGAATGGATGCAAACCAAAGTCTCCAACAATCAAACTAAGGTTTTACAGCATCATGCCACTTCCACCCTCTGAGGAAGGAAGGTAATTATTCATACATCCACAAAAGGTCTCTTGTAATAAAACATAAACATTTTCTGCATTTAAAACAAAGCAAAAATCAAGACTGCCCGAGAGATGACTGACTGAGGGAACCAAGTGCATGTTACATTTTCAATAAATCAAGACCATATGAGATTATAAAAAATAAAAAGACTTGGTTTATGTTAGGAAACTTAAATTCTCGGTTACGGTTAGGTATATTGATTATGGTTAATAAACCTGTTCTAAGTCCCATGTTAAAAGCAGTGCACAACCACCGTCGGCATTGGTCAGGCATTAAACACAATGAGGGAATTCCAGCTGGATGATCAGACAGCCAATTCTGTGGTTTATAAAAGTATGAGAGAAAATTTTATTATTCTGGAAAGTTGTCACGGTTGCAATTATTTTATTTTGTTATGCAACACTTACAAGTTAAACACCATAATTAAAAAAAATATTTCAGTGACAGAAATGCTCACCGGAATGTAAATGACGGCCAACACACTGGCTTCCCCTGTGACATTGTGTATGAGTCCGACCAAAGTTGAACCCGTTTCAACTCTGTGGCCGACCACCTCACACTGTCTTTGTGACCTCTGCGGTGGCACCTACTTTCACGAGATGAATCGGGTGGCTGGTCTGTTTTTTGTGTGTTTTGTGAATGTTTGATGTAGAGTATGTGTGAAAAATCTTTTCTTCCAAATGACAAAAAAGTGATTCTCCTCCTCGTTGATTGATGCTTTGTTCCTTCCTTCATGACCACCAGTTAAGTTTTTATTGAGGAGCTGTCCGTGGTGCTGAGATTTTCCACCACTGCCTCCACGCTGACTCGACAACCTGCAGACACCATCCTGTCTCCAATTACAGAGAAAGCATACCAGAGGTGGGCGGGCTGGTGCGGTTTTATCACCTTGCCTGCTCATTGTTGTGGGAAACGCTCGCAAAAAGCACATTTGGATTCAAACATGCCCACGTTAGCTCGTCCTTGCCTAAATGTGCTGCCGCTGTTCACCGGGTGCAAAATGTAGGTGGTCATCTCATTTGTGTAATTGCATTTAAAAGCACACTTGCCTCCTTATTGGACATGTAGAAATATAATGCCTGAATTTGCAGACAGCAAGCTTTTTGCTGTGTGAAGTAATAAGATAAGAGAGTTGCTGGCACGAAATCAAAAGTGACATCACCTGATGGGAGAAGATGTATCCATCCTGGGAGCCGTAATAAAAATCAGACAGCAACATGAAGAGGCTAAATAGCGCCGTTGCATGTCAAACTACTGTACATCAGCAGAGATCAAAAGCTTCAAGACAGGAAGATAAAAGCAGAGCCACGGTGAGAGGATTATCACAGGGCAGGATGCGATGCAGAGGAAAAAGTGAAGAGTGTGAGACAGAGAGAGTTTAGAGAGAGTTTGAGAGGGTAAGGCTGGGCAGGGAGGTTAAGTGAATTCCATCAGTGTTCTCTCTGAGGCGGAATCGCAGACAAAGTGCAGTGAAGTATGTCTGCACCACCGTGCAGACACACACACGACACTGCACCACAACCTGGAGTCTAAAAGCCATTAATGACTTTAAGGCAATGTTTCAACAGATGCTCTGACAGAAATCAGATTTTTTTTTTTTTTTTTACAAAACCAGAGACACTGACCTTGTCCTTTTAAAGACAAGCCTTGAGGCAGTGCTAAATGCTGATCATGAAAAATATGCCACATTGAACATTTGGACAAACAGTGAAAGAGGAATTCTTGCAATTTCATAAAGTTGGAGGACTGACAAGAGACAAAAAGGTCACATTTTACTTTCAATTTTAGATTAAGGTATGAGTCATGCTCTGAAACCCCAGAATCCTGCAGCACCTTTTATTAGACCTCTCCTTGCCCACACATCTCACATTTTCTGTTAAAAAAAATTAAACCTGTCATGGTTTTGCCTTTTAATTTGTAGGGTTTTTGTTTCACTTCCTGTCCTTTTCATGATTGTCTGCCCCGCCCTGATTTTTTTTCATCTGTCCTTCCCTCCCAGGTGTATTTAGTTTGTGTGTTCCCCTCTCTGAGTGTCAATTTGTCCTTTTCTGTTTCCTAGTTTTGGATCCTCTTTCAGTTCCCATATGTGTTTAGGACTCAGCCCCAGATGGCTCTGTGTTTTATTTAGCCTATTTTCTATAATCAATAGACATTGAGTAAAGCTTATGTTTGCTTGAACCCCCCGCCCCCTGATCGTTTTGCTTTTGAAGACATTATACATCTGTGTTTCAAGTAGAGCAGTGCTTTGATGACAAAGGAACTGATAATCATGTTTAAAATCAGTCACATAAACCTTTGAGTCAAGACTTTAACTTAATAAATTCAGTTGTCACATGTTAATTGTGTTTTCACATATATGACCTTTAAATTCAGAAACAATTTGTAGATTTCCAAGGTTTCTCTCTATGCTGATTTTACTAACTTTTTTAATATTTTGTATTTAAATATTTGTTTATTTTCTACAAACAACTAAGGGAAGTCAATTTGGTCTGACAGGATTCCAGCATCCATCAAACTGACTCGTATTCAAGCAGTGTGGCATGAAAGGAAAAACACAATAGAAAAAGGCAGCTATTTGAAATGGAACACGTGCCATCCATTATCGTTCATCCATGTACAGTCATACAGTTCGTTCATTACCCTTGTCTATTAAACATGACATGTTGTGTCTGTTGTTTAATCACCTCTCCTCTTTTGGGCCTGATTGTATGAGACAACAGTCACCATGCGAGCAATCTAAAGCCAATGATGGCACCATTAACCCAGTCAGTGTAACTGAAATCTGACTGCTCCTGCACACATGACTGTAAATAAACCAATTAATGCAGCTCAGTGTGTCTCTAGGGGAAACGGACAGTCACAACCACCTGTGTGTGTGTGTGTGTGTGTGTGTGTGTGTGTGTACTGAACAGATGTACTTGTCTGTGAAGTAGAGGCCTTGTGCATGTTTCCAGACACACATATACACAGTGTGTATGTGTGTGATATAGAAGTGATGGTTCACTAATAAAAGCCCCTCACCGGCGAAGTTGAGGGGAAGTGGGAATTAGCTGACGTTTCCTGTCAGTTAGCTTGTTGTGTGCGAGTGTGTGTGGGTTTGTGTGTTTGGGGGGATTTCTAGACCTATTTTCAGTTTGATTTCTAAATCATCTGATTTATTAAATCAAGTCACACGGAGCTGGTGTAGGCAGGTGGTGCGCATGCTAATGTGGGTGTTTACATTAATGATGTATGGACATGGTTTAAGGTATACGAGCGCTATATTACGCTTAAAACATACTGTTTGTGTGTGAGTGTGATTTTGCATGTTTACCTCCTTCCACACTACCTCTCATTGTGAATTAGAAACCAGTTGAGCCACTTTGAGATTAATTTTGTAAAGCAGCTTCAAAGGACGATTCCAGTTAGTTGAAACTTAGAAGTTACTTTCAGACAGGGTGTAGCAATGTCATCCTGCCTCCACCATTTACCCTAGTTGATTACAACGTCATCATGACTGATAGAAATGCTGCGTGATGGCTAAAGCAAGAAAACTATTTAGAGTACAACAGTAATCGACAGGAGGTATTGTTATTGTTTGTTTGCAATTCACCATTAAAAATGAAATAAGGAATAAGTTACAATGAAGCATGCTCCCACATTATGTTCTCGTGAACAGTCAACTTTCCCTCCAAATGAAGCCCACATTTTAGCAGAACTTCCCAACAAAATACCAAAATAAAACGTAAAATAATGCATTTTTCATCCACTTCTCTCATACAGATTTTAGGAGTTCATTAGGAGCATAATTCTCTACTTTGGTACCAATAAACCAGAACTAAAAAAAGAAGGGCTAGTCCAGTTTGAAACAATGGAAAACCCTGCAGAACACTTGATGGAGATGTTATATTTGTGTTTGTTTCCTCATCACTCCACACTCATTTAATGGTTTCATCTGCTGCTTTGTCTCATCACTTCAGTAGAGCAGAAGTTTCATGATTTATTTAGTCTGCTTTCATTGCTTCATTTTGCTTTTATTAATACATCAACTTTTCCACCTCAGATGTTTTGCATTTCCACTCAGGGATTTAATGTGCATAAAAGTTGGACCTCATTTTATCTACCTTATATACAGTTTATTTGGGCTGTTCCCCCACCAGTATTTTTTGTGAAATACTGGATTATTTGTTTGAAGCCGAGCCATACAGGTTGGGTACCACTGATGTGGTCTTAAACAGTGTGTTGTATTTTCAAAACGTATCTTTATCTGCGTTCTGTATTTACAATTGTGACCTGCAAATACAACTAAATGTTGTGGAGTAAAGATTTTTAGTGGAAGAGAAATAAAAAGTCGCATGACATAGAAAGACACAGGCAGTGAACCGTGCATTTCTAAACGTACGTAGTTACTTTCCAACAGTGCAAGCAGCGATATGGAAGGAATACAAAGAAGAAGTCGTTGGCCTGGAACTGACTGGGTAAGGGCAGAGTTGTTTTGCACAAGGACACTTCAGCAGGGTTGTTGAACCATTTACTACCTCAAGTCCACCCTCCCTTCCTCCAGTCAAACCTGTCATACAAGCCTGCGTGGCTGAAGTGACAGCCAATCAAATCAATCCTCCTGCCTCTCCCTGCTGGGCTGCTGTTCCCGCGAGCGTGATGGATGCACACCTCGGTTTCATTTAAAAGCTGTTTCCTCTCATTTCTCCACACAAAGGCGGAATAAATAACAAGCAGCGCCAACTACAACACTTCAATCAACGCCGCTGTGTCACTTTCGATCAATAGGCTTTCAGAATTAGGAAGTGTGGACAAAATGTTTAAGCCTGTGATGCTGTTGTGAGCGAGGCTCGAGTACAGCAGGAGTGGGTTGTCAGCAATAGCTCCTAATTACCGTCCTCAGATTATGGTATTCACTTCTTCCTGACAACCAGCTAATTTAATTGCTCTATTAGCTGCGACTCAAACATCTCAAGAGTTCCAAAGGAATTTCAATCAATGTATGATCTAAACCTAAAATAGCCATAAAATCAGCACATATTAGCGTCAGACTTAATGGAAATGAGGCTACAAAGCTTTTCTTTATGCTTCTCAGTCTCCAGTGGAAAGAAGGAAACTATATCTGATGTTGAAGCTATTATATAACTGTTTAAATTTGTCATCACTGGTCAGTATTTTGCAACCTATTCCACATGTCATCACTGCTTTAACCAACTCCCTCTTTCTAGACTTTGTGGTTCTGAAGGACTGGTCTGTGAAGACTAAATAAAACCTCAGTGAAGTCTTGGGAAAGAATTTAGTTAACAAAAAAAAACATGTATAAGGAGCATCCATGTTGCTCTGAGGTCTTTAATGATGAGAAACACCGCTATAAGGGATTTGACCGCAGTCCAGGATCTGGTGGTTGGAAAATTAACTTGAGATCCACCCACACACATTCATTCATTCACGTAGACTGTTTATCATCTGATTATTATTAACTTATTTAGAGGTCTCCATCTGGTCTGCCTTTTATCAAGTTTGGAGTTTCGGTCAGTCAATCCTAAATGTGATGCAGACTGATCACAGCAGCTCCTCATTTATTCACTAAAAAGAATTTTGTCTTTGAGTTGTTGCTCCGTCTTTGGAAGACATTTCAATTAGGGGCTCTTTAGCTTAACAAGTCTTACAGTAGGCTGTTTGCCTGTGCCTTCCAAAACGACTGGTACAAAATGGATTAATGTGAGTATTTCCTTGTTGGTCACCTCTGTGATGAAGGTTTGGTCTAGGCAACTAAAACTTTTACTGTCCTTTGAGGATGGAATCATACACTGTGTGTAAAAAGGGATGTAGCCTTCAGATATCAAAAGCCAATGCGGATGCAATACCATTTGGGGCCACCAGGGGCTAGCTCCAAAAATAAATCTGGCTCCAACAGACTCCCATTCAAATTGCTTTCTCTCATTCTCTCACAAAATACAAACACAATCCATTGTTTCCACGTCTTTATGGTATCTATTGCTAAATTATATAACTAGTTCTGACCTAGAGATCTGATTGGTCAATTGTACATTTGGCTCGTGCTCAAATCAGCATAACAGCACACCCTGCTCATCACTAGAAATATCACCCTGCCTTCTCAATGGGTATATAATTGAAATTGAATTGAATATAATATGCAATATAATGGTGTTTTTACTTATACAAGGTCTATTACATGTGACCCATTTGGTAAAAGCTATTCTCTTTTGGTCCTTATTTGTCACTCCGAGGACCCGTACCGAAACACCACAGATGGGCACACACTTAAAATCCCTTTGAGAGCAAATTGCCCCAAAATATGAATACATTTTGATTAAATATTTTATTTAGTTGGTAAGTTGTTGTATAATCGCAATATACAAGCAAGTGCCTCAGTCCTGACAGCATCACTGTTGTGCCAATAATGACGTAAAAGGACACTCTCTCTTGTAATATTGCTTAATTTAAGTCATAGCACTTTTGAAAGTAATTCCAAAATGCATCCAGCCTCAAAGAGAGGTAGGCTTTGGGAATGTGTCAGGTTTGAATGACATGTCTGGGGTGCAGTCAGGTTTCTCATTCAAATAAGTGAACTTACTTACATAACCTGAAATCCCACTTTGACCTTTGCTTTCTCATCGAACACTGGTCGAACACCCGTCTCCTGGGTGATAGTTCCATATTTGACCCATCCAACCTCTCTCAAACTCTGCCTACACTCTTTCTACTCCACATGACTTCTTTCTTCAACTCAGGAGATCATGTTGCAACTTGGGTGTATGTCTCAAACACCAACAGCTTTAACAAAACTGTAGCATAAGACACTCCAGTAATGAGAACAGGATGTTTGATTAGTATTTATCACCTAATATCATTGACTGGCGATTCTTATTCTCCCCAACTACGTGCTAAAACGTATTAATCACCTCTCCTACAGCAGTTTAGTGCATCAGAAGCTGATGCCCTCCTAATCTGGTTCTGATGGCAGGGTTTTGATTTCACTATCTAAGATGAGGGCTGCACCAGCAGTCCTACTCTGTCCCTGAGCTCTGCCTCAGCGGCCTCTCACGGCTCCCTGTGGACTGGCTTCTAGATTTCAAAGATAACTCCAACAAACCCTGACCTCAGCTCACCCACAGCCACTCAGGTATACACACATTTCTCCCCAAACACACACACAGTAAACGGCTGAACAGATGCACAAACAGTTACAAGGCTTGACCTACTGAGTTACACATGCTTGTATCAAATCAGATTTATTTTGTAATTGTTCCATATTATTCTCATTGTCCTGGCCTTGTAGGTTTACTTCATAAGTATAGAAAGACATGAACACACACACACACACACAGAAACTCTCTTAATGTCTGAGTGCCCTCTCCATCGCTCTGCCGCTCTTAGTTAGGGCTGAAGAGGCTTTTTGTGGCCTTGAAATAAGAAGCCTTTCACAGCACGGCTGACAGAGAGCACCCATGGGGGAGGCTGGATGGGTCTGTGCTGAGTGCAAGGTGAGAGGGCTGTGGGCCGACATGCCCGGGGTGTCTGATTAGATTAGGCTCTGTGTGATATGTTGGAGTGGGTCGCTGTGAGGTGAACCCACCAAGTCTGGGGACCACAGGGTGACCTGGGTTAAAGCAAGATATCACGGCATGGCAAGCCTGCATGCAGCCATACATGAAAATGCATGGAGAGGGTACATGGGCATATGGATTGAAGAAAAGTAGCAGTGGTGAATATGGATGGAAAGGTTGGTTTGTTCACTCATTTTGTGCAACACTTGGACAGCTCCTGACGAAGATATCTGTGCAACAGCTGGCCAGGTTTCCAGAAGCTATGCAGAATGGTATCAAGATGATGAACCCTCATGTTTTGGTCACCTCCTTACCTTTTCTTTTCACTCTAAGAAAATGAGTTAATAGAGCACATTTGTGTTCCTTCGAGGGTCAAAATATTTCCATTCTGGAAACTCTTTGGACAATGGTCTGATCTGTCCCTTATCAATTTATTTTCACAAAGCATTTAAGTTTTCAACTGTGGATTCATTGGGGTGCTTGCTGCTGGCCAGTGTTGTCTATCAGCTAGTATGCAGATCTATTGCTAAAGGATCTTTAGCCGCAATACGTTTTAACAATTACAAGGCAAAAATTCCAAATATGTAAAATGGTTACTGAAAATGAAAGAAAAACGTATTTGTTTAGGTGGAACAAGATAAGCTGGGAACATTTTGAAATATAGACAGCAATGTTAATTTTTTTAATGAGCATAGAGAAAACGGCCCAGTCTTCAGCTTTGTGACAATGCTTTCCAATGAGTTTTAACATTGTGATGTTTGTTTCTTTAACTTAAAAAAAACAATCACACTATGATCACTGCTTGCGGACATACTCGTAATATTAGCTAGTCATTTTTAACTGCTGTTGGTTGGGAGCCAACTGGGCTAGTGCTCGGCACCATAGAAAAGTTACTTTCTCTGTTTTCTCTCTAATGTTTTTGTAATTGTCAGTTAGCAAAGTTGTGAGCTTGTTAGCATAGCCAGTTTGCTAATAGGACCATCTCACATTGTTTTTTCACAAGATGTATTTGCACTATAGACTGTATATAAAAATGGAAGTAATCTCCAAGTCTGAAAAGTCAATGTGGTAGTGCCTAAAAGTGCAGTACCATTGAGGGCCACTTGGGGCTGGCTTCAATACACTAGCATTTCAAAAAGTGTCAACTCCTTTAGTGAAATACAAATTCAATACTTTTTTTCCACAAGTCATCATGGTGTCATTAATTAAATTGACTATTTCTTATCAGTGTTTTGGTAGTCTGTCTGAAAATAATTCCATGATTAAACAGATATTAGGCCTCAAAGAGAGGTATGTTTTTCAAGCACGTCTGGTTTGATTGACATGCCTAGGGTGCAGTTGGGTTTCCAGTATAGGTGGGCGTGTATACTGCCTTCAGGTTCTCAATCAGATCCACATTCTTTCCTCCCCAGCTCATCCAAATATGACTGGCTACGGAAAAAACAAAATGGTGACAGCCAAAATGCTAACTTCAAAAGAGCAGTTCACAAACCGATGGACGACATCACCGTGGGTTGCCACTTGATCTGAACCATGAATCCCTGTGTTTGTAGAGAAGCTTTACTTCAATACAGGAGGCAAGTAAAAATGTACGGTGGAACACAGCTTATTAGCTACAACAGCTTACTAGCTGCAGTGCCCAGCTAAAGCAGGTGGAACAGTCTTGTTTTTGTTACAGTTAAAGAGGATAATCAGCTATTTTTTAACATGGGTTTTACATGAATCACGTCTTGGAATTGGACAATTTCTACAAAAACAAATCCTTAATGATGGTTCGTATGTCAGTGCCAATATGTCCATCTGTGGTCATTCCACATTTTTTAATTTTGGTGTGTGCTGCTGTCTCAGCTCTTCACCGTCTGCTTCCCCTCCTCTTCCATCCACAGCTTGTTTTTATTGGAAAGTATATTCTTTTATCCCCCTTAACTTCACCCCCAACCTGCACCCCCCACCCCTATGTTTAAGAGTCATCAGAGAGTTCGGTCTGGCCATCAATGGTAGGAACTAAGCCATGGTTAGAGGCCAGACAAACTGGAGAATATTAAGAAAGAAGAGATTTATGTGCCAAGGTGTAGTGCTGAAGGCTTAATAGACTGCAGATGTAGCAAGGCGGGAGATGACCGTTTCGCTCAGCACACACACAGACCTGAACTTTTGACTTGCCACAAGCAATAACCTAAAATAGAGGTGGATCGTCAAGGGTTAATGCCAACTAATACTGAGATTATGTCATTTTACATCACACTAAGGTATAAAACTGGCTTGAACTGCAGCTTTATTACTGTCTACTTACTGCCAGTGATACAGCTGTAATGATAATAGGGAGCAGTGTGTCGGGTGTCTTTAATCAACCTTCTATTGAGGAATTCGAATTAGATTATAAGCAGTGGGTATACTGACAGAGAGGACAATTGCTACAGTGATGTGTGGCTACCAGGCTGCATACCAAGTCACTGCCCTCCACCCTCAACTCTTTGTCCACTGACCGTACACTGCATGTTGTAAAAGAGGGGACAGACAGAAAAACCTGTCCAAAAACAAACATTTAAATTCAATATTGTTCTGCCAGATCAAACAAAACCAGGTTTAAAAGAACTTGATGTCAAAAAGCGAGGCCAACAAGCTGCCGGAGTGAGTGGAGATTCATTAATGCAGGGGAAAGAGCCTGGGGCTGCTACTGCAAACACGCACAAAGACAGTATTTATCATAATTACCTTAATTTTTGAATGTCATTTGAGCTCCACCACTTCAAACTAGGAAATGTTTGATGAATAACACCTGAAATGAAGAGCTATGATGGTCGGAGTGGGACTCAGGCAGGAAAAACATATGAAGGTTGGAATGATACGAAGGCCCATGAGTGGCCTTTTTTTTTATTTTTAAATCAGACAAACCTATCAGATAAACTGCAAGTGTACTTTCGTCTGCTGAGTTGACATAGTATTGTGTAATCTATATTCAAACCAAATGATTAAACATTAAGTACAGGATGAAAAAGTTTCTATAAATTATCATCATAAAAAAAAACACCAAAGCAGGATGATAGGATTCAAAGAACAAATTTAAACTGTTCAGTTTAGTTTGATATTTTCTGAGATTATTTTATGAAAGTCTTGGTAAGAACAGAGAACAGAGAGTTATCCCATGATCTTCCCACTCTGACAAAGTTATCCTCTCAACAACTGGTTTGATCTGCTTCCGATGCCAAGGTTAAAAGCTCAACATTCACGGTTCAGTTTATTGATCTATAAACTCAAATTACAACACTCCCAGCCTAATAAAGCAATCCTGCACATTTTATCTCACCAACTCAATTTCTGATTAAAACATTTGTCTATTTTCGATATTCCTGAGAGGTGTGTATGTCGGAAACCTCTGGTCTGAGGGAGGTAGAAGCTCTGTGTCGGCCAGCAATTCAGTTTCAGTTTCATATCACTCAGATCAGGGGTGGATCATGAGTGATGATGGGGCTGCAGGCAAACTACTGCAAAGTAAAAACGCTGTCAGAGGAACAGTCCCATTTAAAATAATGCTACTGAAGATTGATTTTCAAGAATGTTACTTTATACACAGCCTACATGATGTGGTCCTTTCTTTTAAATCCCCAAAATAACTAATTAGAGCATTAGAGAGTAGAATTATGAAGAGAAGTATCGACAAGAGAATCAATAAGTTTTGGTATTGATAAGCGGTATCGATATTGGAATTCATATCAATATAATCCAAACAGGACCCATCCCTATTCATTAGTGTCCAAAAAACTATGACACTGCTTGAGAAGTTATGAAATATGTCATTTTGATTAGGTTTCCAAGGTTATTCAACTTGAATTGGTTTGGTTTTAAAAGAACTATCCTTTGATTAACCTACCGTCTTCTCTCTCCCTCCCTCTCTTTCTCATTCTCTCTTTATGTGTTCGCCTTTACCCCTTTTCACCAAGAACTACAGGTCCATTGTGTGTGAGTAGGAGGTATGGTAAAAGCAGCTATATTGAAAAGATCCCATCTTTCAGATAACTATTAAATGAATTAGCTGACACAGACAGATGAGGGTAGCGAAGAGAGAAATAGATTATAAAGAGGAAGAGGGGCAGTGGGACGGAAGAGAAAGAGGAGTGAGCTGTGGAAAAGCCAAAGCATTGTATGTCATAATAGCGTTTCTATAATCTGAAAATGAGCTTTGGCCTTTTTTTGTTAAAAAAATCATGCAGATAATATAAAACAAACCAACATAGACAAGAGGGATGTTGGAAAATGTGAGTAAGCAGGATGGACTAGATGGCAGCAGGGATGCTGGGCAGTTTGTAATCACGCTGTCTTTCAATGGCTGCCTTGGCTCGGACCTCGGGCAGGATTTCTAACCCGGCAGCCCGATGGGAAAAGCAACATCATCCAACAAGTCAACAGGAAGCCGTCACTATCCATTTCACAATTACAATATGCTGAGGGGGCGCTGGGCTTGGCTCAGTCGGTGGGTCCAAATGCCTGAGCTCACATTCGTCTTCCAGTCGGCAGGGGGAGAGAAAGCATCGGGCTAAGAGGATTAGCCCAAATCCTTGCTGATTTTTCTTTTTCTATGGGTTAAAGAGGAGCCAAATCAGAGCCAAATGTCCCAGCCGGCCGCCAAATGAGCATTATGCAATCTCTGCCTGATTGTCTGGGGTTTTGGGGCTTTTTGTTTCCTTGAAAGGCTTCTTGTTCTGAGATGAAATACAAATGATACGGGGCCGGACATAATGGGCTTCAAATCACCTCAGCCATGCAGATGAGTGCTTTCAATGAAAATCTCCAGTTTTTTCAAAGTCAAATCTCCATCACAGACAACAATCAATTCATTCATGTACATATGCCTCTGGTAAAGCAGCGGAGCCCGGCCCCTTTCAACAGCAATCCCCATCAGCCTCCATCCACTTACAAGTGAACAAGCTTTCCTCCCTCTTTACTTTGCCTTTTCCCTGCTCTCTGAAGCATTAAGGATGCTGTGAGGGGAGAAGCATTAACCTTGATGTCTGTGAGTGTCTGCACTATATCTATGGAGGGCAAAAGGCCATCAGACAGAGCAAGAGAAATCCATCAGACCAGGAGGACAAAGCAGGGAGGGAGTATGTGGTTGATGTAATGTCAAATGATTTTATATGTTCACTGATATTAAGGGATAATATGAGATGTTCAAATAACAAGTGGAAAGATGAGTATAGCAGAAAATGTAAATATTACAAATATTCAATATGGCGGCAGGCTCCATCACCCTCGCCCCATGACCCATGTTTCTATTCTTGCTTCTGTGAGTTTCTTGGACCAGTCAGATAGATGCTAGTGGAATAATATACCGCATTTCAGGATGTACCTTTGACACAAATCCCTTGAATCTGGCGGAATTACACCAGATATGGATAGCCATAGAAAAGAGCAATAGAAAAAGATTTAAGAATTGTGATTTGAAAAAAATGTCTTAACGAGGATATTTTACCGAGTTGTGAGTTGCAGAATGAAATAGAAAGTCAGAGTAATTTTACAAATAGGGTTTGACACGTGGTGTGGTTGGATCACTGGATATTAAATTCTCCAAATGGCTAACACAGGTATATTTGATGTGCAGTTTGCTCTCGTTCAAATGCCCCTCTCATATCAATTTAGTCTGTCAACTTTAATGGTTTATTGAGGGAGGGCGCTGCTGCTGGCGAGAGACAACAGGCTAATGTAGCAGACTTATGGAGATGAAATACTGAGTCAGACAGAGAGGCTGAGAGCCGCCGTGGAACATAGATTTAAGAGAAATGATGATCATGTCCTTTGTGGAATAATTATCATTCATACTCTCTGTAGTCTGCTGGAAATGGATACAGATGAAACATTAATATGGTCCCAGGGTGATGACCTCGTCACCAAAGTGTTGTGTGCCGTCGCACCTTCCAGCAGATGCATTCCAGCAAACCGATAATGCTGTGTGAAACCCAGTACACCTCAATTACAGGATCTCTCCTGCTGTCTGCCTCTCTGCTGCAGACAAACACAACATACTGAGTGTGTGTGTCACCGTGGGACTTAACAAGCATTCTCAGCTCACAGACACACATAAAGACGCACATACGCAAACATGCATAGAGATAAACCGATTTTCAATGCATACACACAAAGACAACACCACATGCCAACTCATACATAAAACACAAATGTACTTAAACCTCCACACACCTACAAAGACACACACCCACATGCATTTACACTGGCCTATACACAAACACATGCAAAGACAATCATGCAGACCCAAATAACCTGCTTTCTGCGCACACACAAACTGTACACGTGGGCACATGCTGCTGTAGATTATATGTATATTCACAATGTGGTAGAAACACACGCCCACAGTGCATCACGCCATACAACACACTATAGCTCACGGATCTATAAATATACAAGATACAGACACATACAGCAACACATACTGTCACAAAATCAGGCCGGGGAGGTTTTACAGTTAAGGCCTTATTATTTTGGGTCATATCGCTTGTTTGTTTTTTTAACTCCATGTCCAGAGGAAGCTCATTACCTAAATGTAACTTTTGATTTTTCAACTCAGGTCTCATTGTTTTGATGAACAGAATCAGGTCCGCTTGATTGACGAATTACAACAATCATTTCTTCTTTCAGAATCAGGAGAATTTCCTCATGTTTAGTTTGTCTGATTTAGGTCTGCGTTTCTTTGGTCCATCATGACTTTGGGTAAGAAAGAAAAGCAGTGGTGCAACCATGAGGACCTCTAATTCAGAAACCACAGACTACCATTATAGCCATGCCTTAAGGGTAAGGTCGGGTTATTCTATATTAATGTTTTTACCCCAAAAAAAATCCATGAGAAGACAAAACAGTGTTTCTGTCTCACAGTACTTTTCTACCCTGTCTGTGGCTTGTAGCTCCAAAACCTA
Organism: Brachyistius frenatus; assembly: GCF_029030835.1. Classification (NCBI taxonomy): domain Eukaryota; kingdom Metazoa; phylum Chordata; class Actinopteri; family Embiotocidae; genus Brachyistius; species Brachyistius frenatus. The sequence continues at coordinate 234,962 of NW_027210873.1, forward strand.
TTCGTTTCTACTTAAAATACAAGGTAATGGTAAAAAGTCAAGAATATTTATATTCAGAAATAATAATAAAAACTGCTGGATATTGCCGTTTTTAGCAAGCATCACTAATACAGCAGCAAATAGTTCATTTGTTGTGAACTATTTTCAGTGGCGGATTAATCCACATTTGTGGTTCAAGTGAGTATTGGTAGGATTGAACCAAAATAAACTACACGTGTAGTGTTGCTGTATGGTACAGTATAAGGCTTTAGATGTAAACACTCAACACTTCAGTAGTTAGTTGGATACATTAATTGTTGGTTTTGGTCTGTCATGGGATTTCTTGAATTTAAGAAAAATAAAGATTTTGTTTCCCCCATCAGAGAGGTGTTATGTGGGGGGTGTTTTTCCAGGACCCAAATGCAAGCTCACAGGCTCGAGGTATCAAGTTCCAAAAATACAGTCTTTATTGTCCAAAATCAAACAAAAAACAACGAAACCAAAAGGTGGCACCGATCGTGTCCACTTACTTCCAGTTGGGAGGGCACCTCGACCGACAGCTCCAGGGGGACACGGCTGACAGGGCAGCCGGCAGACCAGCGGAAGGGACGGCGTCAACAATCTTCCGAGCCGGGAGGGCAACTCCACCGACTGGTGACTTTGACCGGGAATATCCGCAGGAGGCACAGAGGCCGGAGGAACGGGAACAGGACTGACGGAGAGCTGACAGAGGACGGACGGGTGGCTAACAAAAATGAACCGACGACCAGAGTTGTGCAGGGGCAGGTTACATATAGTCTGGGGAGGTGATCAGGGAGATGCAGCACACCTGCAGGTGGTAATCAGGGGTGAGTGGCTGCATCTGCTGGGACCGGTGAGGGGCGTGGCCACGGGAGGTGAGGGGCGTGGCCACAGACAAAGACAGGGGACACAGGAGGAGAGGTGATGGGGGGGGGGGGGCAAAACGGAGGAAAAAACTGGACTCCTGACAAGAGGATAGCCACATAGCAAGCTTCACTGAGTGCAGCATCATATTGTTGTTATGTGTCAGACTGTGAAATGACAAATGAAAACTAAATTAATTTTCTTTTTCAAATTGTCCAAACTGAAATGAGTCAATCACTCTGGGGGATTGGTTAGCAACGTACTTAAAACTTGTCTTGCTTTGGCAGAAACCAAGACCATGGACCCTTTTACTAAAACACATACAGAAATATATACATTCCCTTCAATGATCGGACTTTGAGAAACTCAACACAATTTTTTTTTTATTTCATACTACCTGTGTGTAATATGGTGAATGGACTGACACTTATTCTGAGAAATGGTTCCATCTTTGCCAAACATCCTAGAAGAAAATATTTTTTTTTGGAGGGGGGGAGGGGTATTTTCTATGATGACTCAAATCTGTATGTAGTGGCCTTATCACCCTCAGTCACCCTGTGACAGACTCACACATACACAGTGGTGTGCTGACTTATACCTTCTGGTGATTTTTACACCTCTCACAAATCGCACTGGTTGTGGTGATGGAAAAACACAAACGGCTGAACTTTACTGACCTCCATCTTCTAACACATGGAGCTTGGCCTGGCCTTGAACCCTCCCTCCTTCACACACACACACACACACACACACACGCACGCACGCACGACTGCAACGCTGTTTGTAACCATTGAATGTAACCCCTCTCAGAAAGTGTGACATGCTTTATTGCTCACACGGATGAGTGCGGCTAAGCCTCGTCTGACACACATTTCCACTTTTCATCAGTGAAATGGTGATCAATGGACTCTGATAATTTCATCATACCAGTCTCTGTACTGCTTGATATCGATCTCTGTAATGCATAATGATTCCCCTTGAAAGCAAATCGTATCTGCATCCTCCCCTAAAAACTCTTTACCAATGGCTCATGAACACAGGTTGACATTAAATGAAAAACTAAAGGTAGACAGGAAGTGCAAACAAGTGGAACAGGTGAATTATGTTATTATTATGTTTTCTTCTTACTTGCAAAGTGTTTGACGTCTGGAAGAGTTTTTTACTTCTTCCTTCAAAAAAACAGAAGCACAATCACGAGAAGGAAAAAGGTCAATCTCGTGGAGGAACCGAGTTGCAGGGTCCAGACACGCCAAATATTGTATTGGAATACAGTTTACCCCATTTTTCAATGCTTAACCTGTGATGGGCACAAGGTTTTGGCTCACCAGTGTATAATAACACAACACTGACACCTGTTGAGTCTCTGGTTTTAACAGGCCTGAAAACTCAAGTGTAGAATCGTTCTGCCTGAGCCAATTCTCTTGGTTACACCATCTGATGATAGTACCTAACAGACACACTATGCAGATTGAAGACAATGTAGAGTAGTTGTGAAATTTGGATCAAAAGAGTGAATAACACATCATGATTTTCTAGAAGGTTTATGTACTTTAAACACATGTTTCAAAAAAAGAAATTAATTCTCAGCATTGTTACCTTCAGGAATGAATCACTGTCCATGAATATGAGAGAGTTACATTAAAAAATGTTTAACCTTGAACAAATGCTGTTCTCAGTGAGCTGAACAAAGCTGCGTCACTTTACTAGTTGAACAACTGACTAATAGGGGTTTTCCATTGCAACTAGTGGAACTTGGTACAAAAATAATGCTGTTCTGGTGAAGCTGCTTTCCAAACGTTCAGGAACTTTAGCTGCATAGTTTACTGCCGCTGACTGGTCAAACACATCGCTCTATGAAACTGCAAAAACGTATAAGTCAAACTGTCATTACTTCAATAAATCGTTTTCCACTCCTAATGATCTGATTGAAGTACAGGTGTGTGTCTGGCACTTGCCTATAGGACAACAATGGGAGGAGATGACCAATCAGTGGTTTACTGCTGCGTAATCCAGACCATATAGTACATAGATTGTATTTGAATGGCTATTTACATCTGCACGAACACAACCTCAGCTACAGCACTCCATGATTCTTTGAAGATCATTTGGAGCTAAAATAATGATTAAACACAAAACTGTAACCGCGCAAAGGAAAACAACACTATCTGCTTTGTGGCAACATAAAAATGTGTTACTGAGAAGGATACATTTTGCAGAATATCTGGGCTAGTATAAAAACAGAAGAGGAAATCACAGAGGGAGGATGAAGAGACCGTCTCATGCCGTAAGCTGAGCCAAATGCAGCTTCAATTAAAACACCATTTAAAACTCTTCCCCCACTTGCTTGCCAATGAGAAAAGCTGCTAAGAAGCTCCAGCAAGATTAAATAAGGCCAAAGCTCCCCATGTTCAGCACAAAATCTTGTTAAGTCATCTTAGCAATTTCTTATAAGGGGACAGGGCTTTTTTTTTTTCCCTCCCTGGTGGGCTTTCCATGTTCTCTGATTGTGAGTCGGAGTCATGTGGTTGAATTTGGACGGTAAAACGGTGGGTGAAGTGAATGAACATAAGCAGCAATAATAAGTTGCTTGGACTGTCTAGGCAAAGACAAAAAAGAAACACGATGGCCTGGTAGTCAAATATAATGAAATCTCCTGTCAGATGTAATTTTGATTCCCCACTCTGTATTTACACAGCTGACGGCATTTGGATGTACTACACATGGGACGCCTGGCCTGACCACTGCTGTTGTTGTTGTTGTTGTTGTTGTTGTTGCTTCTTGGAGTTGGTAGTCACGGTGACGGCAGTGGCACTTCTTTGACTACAAAGACGGGGAAGCGTGTTTGGTAAAGTGGGTGGCGAACTGAGGCGGCTACAGCAGCAAGGCCTCCTGGGAAACAGAATCTGTGAGTTGTCAGAGTTGGGCTACTTTCAGCCTCTGGCCTGGTCAGCCACCCTCTCAGGGCTTTCTGCCCAGACCTGAGTGTGTGCGAGAGTTGGGTGAGGGCTGCGCTGGTGCATTGTAGCATCTAAGCGGCCATCTTGAACAGAGGCCATATACTGTATGGGCCCATGTTTTATTGAGATAGCCAGTGGTGACTGAGCCTGGCTTAGCTCCCTTCACTCTCTTGCCTCTGGCAGTGGTGAAATCCAACTATGTGGTAGCGTGTGTGTGAGTGTGAGGGAGTGTGTGTGTGTGTGTGTCAAGGAGAGTGACAAGTGCGCCCCGAGGGGTCTGCAGGGGGAGGAGGAGAGCGTCTTTTGAGCATGCTGCCCCTCTCCTCCTGCTATCAAAGCCCTCAAAGAGCAGGTCAGTCTCTCCGCCACACTAACACCTCTCTGAGATTTTCTTTTTTTTCCTGACTTTGTCACTCAATAATTCTTTCTCTCTCTTTCTGCCAAGCCTGTGGATTTTCAGCTTCTCACTTTATTATTCAATATCCCAGCAATCCTTCTTCCTCCAGAATCCAAAGTTGCACAAAGTATGAAGAGTATAGTTTGCTACTCAGATATATTCAGCCAGTATAGAATTGGGTCTTATTAGTGCCATCCGTCTATTAATGATTGATGAAGTATTTATTTATTTATTTTGCATTGAATACAGTTAGGTCCAGCCCACAAGATACCATAAATTAATTAAAATCATAATCATCCAAAATGCAGCACGTACTGAAATGATACGACAAACAAATTCTAATTAAAAACCACACTGCATAACCTACTGTACATAGTCACATTTCCAGACCTTCGTGACTTACAACAATATCAAATAAATCAAAGGCAACCAAAGGTTTTCATACTTACAGAAACACTATAACTATGTGGCTATTGAGAGAAGTAAATACCAGATTCTTTCTTTTAGAAATGAGAAGTTTGAGGAGAAATAAAACACACCCTTGCTCACTTTAGTAGGATATAAAAAAAAATGATAATATTTGTGTCACTCTATAATCATTATAATCTTATGATCACTTTAAACAAGTGCAATACAAATACGATTATGAGTAACAGCTGTTATGTAAAAGTAAAGGCCCAACACCTCCGAGCAGACATCAGATGCACACAAAGGTGTCTCTTCCGGGTGTTCATGGGTGTTGTCGGCACATGTGGTCCCAAGTGGATGAACTGAAGTGTTTTACTTCACAATTTTTTTCCTCTGATCTTTTTTCTTTTTACTGTGCTGTTTTTTGTGTTTGTGAGTTGATCTATATTCTATTGTAATGGGTCTTTGTGATACAACATTAATTTTGTACATTTCATTCAGTTTTAAACAATAAGTTTGGGCATGTAAATGTTTTAAATTGATATACACTTTGTTGTTATTTCTTGCTATTTCAACATTATAAAAATTAAACAACTATTGTTACTTTTGATCATCCATTTACAAGATTAAAGGTTTTGTCAAGCCACTAAATAAATAAGTATTTTTTTAAACTTTTAATTGAGCAACTAAATATCTTTGACATTAGAATAAGTGATACATCAACTCATCATTGCAATATACATGTATGATAATATAGATATATTTTCCGGAAGTTTTGTTTTGACAGGATATTTTCACACATTTCTCTTATTCAAATGTGGGTTAAAGCTGACTTTTAATGGTATTAAAGTTACACTACCACATATGCCCCATCATGTGCAGCAAACCAGAGTCTTCAGAATGAGTACAGCATTGAAATTGCATGAAGCATGATGAGATTTAACACACCACAAAGTATCCTGCTGATCATTTCAGCACCCCAACAGCTCTCACAAAGCTCTACGACAATAGTAGCACCCAACATTTGTTTCCATTGATTGCTCTCTCTTTCACTCCCTTCCTGGCCAAATGTAAAATTGGCCTCCTATCAGCTAATTCTGCAGCCAGCTGGGGAGCTCACAGAAACAGGGCAGTGGCTCCAGGTGATCATGGCTAAAGGACACCAAGTTTTGTCTCTCTGTCCTCCACCCTTGCCCTGGACGCATCCTCCATCAGCTGCTGGCCCTTTCCCTGAACAGAACATGTGACTGTTACACCCCTCGCCAAATTACTTCATGGATCAGCTCTCTCTGCTTGGACACGGTCTCCTCTCCTCTCCCGTGTCCCAAAGCTCTCTGGATCAGAACCGTGCACAGAGTTTGGGGGAGGTTTTACCGCTGCCACTGTCTCGCCAAATGCCACCTCCTTGGCACAGAAAAGTGTTGCCTGGGATTATGTCATAAAGCTTCTCCACCTGAAGCACTTTCACTCCGAGACGCCCAGCAGGCAAACTGCCTGCTGGAACACAAAGTAGATTAACTGCACCAAAGACAGCAGAGCAGAGTTCAGAGGCATGAACTGACTTGTACTAAAACTGTACAGACATTTTGAAAACCTATAGTTGCTGACAAATCAGGTGGCAGGTTGCTATTTTGCATATGGCAAAATATCAGGCACCGGAGTTTTTCCCCATTAAACTGGTCTTTGAGCCACAATTTAAACCTTCAATAACTGTTTTGGGGCCACTAAGGGGCAGCATTAACAAGCTATGACTACTGAAATAGCACATCCTATGCCATCTAGCGATACGGAGAAACATTATTAATCGCTTGGAGTATTGTTTCTGCCAACCTGATAAACACAAAGTCCAATATTCTTTTTTTGCTCTAGTTTTGGTCTCCACCAACTCTCAAGATCAAGAGCAAGATCTGCTCAACTATTTTCACCAACCAGTTATTAATTGTCTCTGTCTGCTATGTGGTGCTGAGTGCGTGGTGTACAATGGGATTTAGCGGATTTTTGGCTGAAAACATCTGCCTGCTACAGCTAGCCAGACGGCGGTGACTGAACAAAAACATAACATAACAAAAGTTGTCTTAAAGCTCCAAAGACTGCCGTCGAGTGATGTTTCTTCATCATTACAAGGTTCTCTCTCACATAGAAGTAGTCATGTATAGTTACTGGCAATATAAACATCCTTATTATAGCTGCTTTAAAGTAAAGAAATGTCAAATGCTGAATATTCTGACATGGCACCCCCCGTGGTCAACCCAAGAACATGTCCCAAGGCAACTCAGCATTGGACATCAAAGTTAGAGCCAGTTGGAGTTGTCGAAGGCTGTCGACAAACACAAATTTATGTCATCGGATTTTTAAAAGATGCTATCATCTCCTCCATCTGAAGCTTCCAGAAACTATGGGCTCATTCTTAATCCCCTGATGAACTTTGAGATAGATCTTAAATTAGTTATTGAGTCGTGTTCCTTTTAGTGAAGCAACACAGCCAAAACACATCCCTTTATCTTTCCAACAGCTTGAACAAGTCATCCATTGTTTTTCTCTGCATGTCTTGCCTTGTTTAAGACAAGCATCTACAGCACATCGAGGGTGAGTTCAAAATTCTGCCACAAGATTATTAACTGAGACTCAGCACAGTATTCCCATATTACCACAGTGTTGGCTTTGTTACTCTGGCTTTCTGTCGAATTTAAGACTGAATTTTAAATCATTCTAATTGCTTTCAAGGCACAACACATTTGGCTCCACCGTATAGTTTACCAGGGAGTTGGTAGTGGACCAGATTGATTCTCCAGGCCTCTCAGGTTATCAGACCAGCTGCTCCTGCATGTGAATGCAGCTCAAAGTCCTAACTATGTGGTGATCAAGCTTTTTCTGTCCTATAAGTCTCCAGCCTAACAGCTAGTTGTTTCATCATCTTTGGCTGGTTTTGAAAAGTCCATATAAATGAAGCTTTTATTACTTACTTAAAAATTACACATGTTGCAGCTGTAACATAAAACACAGCTTCCTGTGGTTGGGTGTCTCAGATGCTCATGTATCTCAATCTAAACATACTGTTTCATTTCTTAACTCAGCATCCTTTGAAGAAGTCACTACACCGCTGTTCACCTCATTTCACCCCATTAATGTTAGAAAAAGTGACTAAACCTCCTCTCTGCATGGACAGCTAATAAGAAGTCATAAACCAAACAGAAAGCTCTTCCCCGACTCGATCAGACCCACAATTTTGCCTCATAAGCTCATACGATGGTCCCCCCAGCGCGCATATCTTAACGACATCATTAAAGCGATAATGGCCATTGTTTAATGGTAATTATCCGTGCCGTGTTATTGAAAGGCTCATTGTTCTGATGATGGCCAGCTCATAAATAAACTTTATGAAGAGATCTGTGTGACCACTAAACTGTTACTGATGATGGAGCGATGGAGATTGCCAAATCTATTCAGAAAACAGAGTTGGCACACTGTGGTGTGTGTGTGTGTGTGTGTGTGTGTGTGTGTGTGTGTGTGTGTGTGTGTGTGTGTGTGTGTGTGTGTGTGTGTGTGTGTGTGTGTGTGTGTGTGTGTGTGTGTGCGCGCTTGTGCGTGTGTGTGTGTGTGTGTGTGTGGCTGGCGAAGGAGTGACACTCCCTCTGCAGTGCCAGACTCTATCAGGACTTGAGAACTAAGGAGGAATACACAATCTTTTAAGTTCACTCTTTGTTTCTGAACTTAAACTTTAGTTGTTCCAGGTGTCCAGCTCCTGAAGTAAAAGTCTGAAAAGACTTTTACTTCAGTGTGAGGTGATTGCAGAAGAAAAAAAAGCAAAGCCTACATGTGTAAGATTTGGCGCAATGAAAATCTTGTGGTGGCAGCCATAGGCTATTACTGTTCGCCAGAATCACCCAACTTGTGACTGTGACCTACAGAGGGCTACTTTATGTATTTTGCAAGCAACAGTTTTCCTGTTTAACGAAGAAGTACCACTGACATTTAATTGGACTCACTTTATGTTTTAATATCAAATAAAGTGGTTTAAATCTTGAAAATTTTGGGATTATTTTCAGTTTTTCTGATTATCTGACTACTTGCAGTGATGTTACTGTTTGCAAATCTCAGTGATGACAATGGTCAGATATGATTTTCTCATTACTGATAGAAAAAAATTGCCAAAACTAAAGATAGACCTTGCATTAATTATCTTTTGATAGGTCATAAATACAAATATGGCGTTTTAATTTTATTTTAAGAAGCAAATGGACCAGCTTTATTGGACTTATATAGGGCTTTAGGTGGTTTTCGTTTTATTTATAAACCAAGTGGAATAATGCGGTGCCAACAGGTGAAACAGGAGAAAATCTGGATTCTGTCTAATGAATTTAAAAGTCAAAACCTCAGTCCTTCCTCTAAAATCCCATCTTTCACCACCTTCTTTACCTCCTAATAGAACTATTCTTGTGCTCTTACGTTGTAATTATGATACATGAAGGAGTCAGTATTCAAATCTGCTCGGCTTTGAGCTCACCAGATGTGGCAGTCCAACTTTAGTTATATGATCAAAGCCTGTCCAAACACACCGGCTGCTTTTATTAGACTAAAACAAACAGCCAGCCACTATCTCAGGCACACACACACACACACACACACACACACACACACACACACACACACACACACACACACACACACACACACACACACACACACACACACACACACACACACACACACACACACACACACACACCTGTCATTCCTTTATTGAAGCAGGTTGCTGTTTTGGCAAAGGAAAAATACCAAACTGGTGATGAACCTGTTTGTGATCAGATTTCAGTGTGTGTGTCTCTGAGTCTGTTTTCTGTTATCAGTGTAGAATATAAAGAGCAAACCTGCTGCAGAGAATCAGTCCCTGTTTCCTGTTGTTGCTGCATACACAAACACATGGGACGGTTGGGCCTTGTTTGTGTGTGTGGATGTTTAAACATGTATGTGCTTCCCACTAACTTCTCCCCACCGAGCTATTGATCGTGCAAAACAGGCGTTTCCACTAATGGAACCAGGAAAGATTTGCTTCGCTCTGACACGCTGCGCTCACATGGACTTTTCTTTAATGACAATCCCCAGATTTCCTGTTTAATTGTGGGACAACTTTTGGCCTGAATTACGCAAGTTGTGGCATTAAACAGACAGAAATGGATCATAGCGTTAGTTCGGGCAGGCCACGAAGTCAAGCTCAGCTCTCTTGATAGTTCAACAGCTGCTCTGGCCCACATCAGCTGACGCTCAGCTGATTCCCCGCGATGCATTCATTGGCAAATCTCAAACAGGCGCCTTATTTAAACTGCTCAGCCTGCCCACTCTTCGTGCTTCCTCTGCCAGCCACTTCACCAGCTCCCACGCGCAATTGTCTTGGCTGTGCTACACGCGTTTCCACTCACCCTGCTGCTCGTCATGTCGATGCCCGTACACATGAGGATCCATGGCAGATTGTTGGAATGGGGGCTCATCGCACCAGCAATCGGAAGCAGAGGACGCGGCTCACGAGGAGAGCGCTGTTTGCATCTGTCGCAGCGCCCATCTGGCGAATAGAAATGCAAATACTCCCAGCATTACCAATGGCTGGGGCCTAGGCTCCCGGGAGTCTATTTAAAACATTACCGCGGCTCCAGCCAGGGCTTCTCATGAAGAGCTGTTTGCGTTGTTCATGGAAAACGTCCATATCGAGCCCTCACCGCTCGGTCTCTCCAACTCATCTGTCACAAAGAAAGCCACCGAGAAGCGACACTTCTCCAACAACACCGCTGCAATCCCGCCTGCGGACCTGGAGGTTAAAACCATGTTGTCAGGCCGTCTATCAACCAGTCATCGCTCGCCAGCATAAACACCAGAATATAAACCCTGGAGTTTGGGTCGCTTTCCATGCTCAGCCGGCCGGTCTCCCATGCCCCGGCCACGTCGCTGATCGATGACGTCGCTCCAGTCAACATCGTTGGCGTAACAATCCTGCGGGGAACGCTCCCCCTTTTAAATCATTGTCCTTGATACTCATCCCTGAGCTGGGGAAGGCACCGAAAAATCATCTTAATCGCTGTTTTGTCAATTTGTTTGATTACAGGACTGGTTCTAGGGTTTTTGGCTGGTTGATCTGTCTGCCGACAGTATCTTCCATGGGCATTACTTATATTGGCTTGAAGGATCCTGAGAAAAAGGCAAAAAATTCACGATATGTGTTTTGATAATATCCTGGCAAGCACCTAGTAATCGATTGATTGAGCAAAGTATTGACAGTTCTCTCTGTATTAAGCTTCTGTCAATATTCCTTTAAGTTATTAAAGCAGGCAGCGGGGCATGGCTTGCCAAAGTAGACATTTGGACGCCTTCAAGCGATGCCTTTACATCCTTTGCAATAGCAACTGTTTGGCATCAATGAAGAAAAATACTGTATTCTTCAGAAAAGCTCAACTTCAGTTGTCGCAGTAGCCCAAAAAACGTTTGTCAACTCGTGGAAGCGCTTTGTTAAATCCTCTGAAAATATATGTGAGCTTTCCTTTCATGCTTCATCTTTAGATGTTTTTAGTGCTAGTGACTATCCAATTCGAGCCAAATTGATGCATCTCAGCCTGCTTAAGGTCATAGAACTCCTAGGCATCCCCTTAAATAGTAACTTGATACAAGCCGCTCTGCCTCTCAAATGACTAAATTGCATCAGAGAGGTCATTAAAAAAAAAAAAAAAAAAAAAAACATTCCGCTGGAGGCAGTAGAAATTAGCTACAAAGAGAACTGCTGTCTTCTCTTGGGCACTTGAATTCTGTTATGCGTGTTATTCCTGCTCTTTCATACCCAGGCTCCTCATTCTCACCAAATCTGTAGAGCTACTGCACGACATGGTGAACTCGGATGAAGGCCGCAGATCAGAACTCAGGTCTGTTCTCTGCTTTAGCAAAGAATGGATGGCTTTTTCATTCTTTATTATGAAAGCCATAAAATCTTCCCGAGCACTCAACCTTTTCAAAGTCACAGCGCCTTCTGTCAGTTTTCAATCATGAGTGGTTGCTGTTGCATGGCCACAAGAACGTTATCCTTGCCTGCTAATGCTGCTTCTTCTACTCTTATGGAATTGCACCCAATCGCTATTGCTTGTCTTCTGTGGGCTAAGCACTCGTCAAGGAAACAAAGCCTGTTTTTCTGCGACATGAGCCAGCCATGGCCATTTAAGGGGTTATCGCAGGTATTCAGTTTCATCTGCGCCCTTTGGATCCTTCCTCCAACATTCTGCTCGAAAACCCATCTTCTTTTTTTAAATGACGCGCTTACAAGGGTGTTTTTTTTTACCCTTAGTGAGAAACCGTTTCCCTCAAAGCTTCATGGGTTTCTCAGGGGTGCTGACTTCCCTTCAACCAGGCAATCTTTTCATCCCTCGCATGACGCCTCTCTCAACACCTTCCCTGAAAGCACCAGACTGATAGGGATAGGAACGATCATCCATTATTATGTGTGAGATTAATTCACCTTTTGTCCTCTGCCCTATATGTCGCGCTACCTGAGAAGACCTTGTCATGGCAACAGCCAGGAGCCTCTTTTGCCACGGAGGAGGGAAAACGCTTGCCCCGCCGCTCATCTGCCTTTAGCCGCCTCTGCCAATCCTGCGGGCTCCAGCCGGAGCGCTGCACTGGACATTATTTCTGCATAGAAGCTGGAACAACTGCAGCATCTAAGGCTCCTTTCTCAATGCTCAAGGCTAGTGGTCGATTGTCATCTGCCAATGAACGCCACCTACAACCCGAGGCTCAAGCGAGCTAGCTTATCAAATGTATGTTTTGTCAACTGCCGAGTTCCCCTCGTAACTCCATAACTGCCATCCTCTACTTGTAGCCGTATAGTTTGAATTATCTCCTGCATGCCATTATAGTTCATTGGCCTCCTTCTAAGCTGCTGGCTAGCCCCTTCTACTGGTTCTCCCATGTTAGCGCATGGGAGGCCAGGGAGATCTCCAGGTATTTGCGGGTCTTGTTGCTGCTCCTTATTGCTGCGCTCCCTGCCTTGGATTCCATGAAGACGCATGTATGTAGCTCTGCTCGTCTTAGGTTTCCACGCATGTGCGTGGAAGGGCGGGGAGGTTTGCCCGTATGGTCGTTTCGAGGAGCTCTGCTGCTGCTCTCCCCGCCTTGGATTCCATGTAAGCACATGGAAGGACGAGGAGAAGCACCTCCTCGTCTCAGGCTTTCCAGGTATGCGCATGGAACGGTGGGGAGGTTTGCCCGCATGATTGTTTTGGGGGTCTCCGCTGCTGCTCTCCCTGCCTTGGACTCCTTGTAGTCACTAAAGTGAGTTCTTGCTGCAGCTCCTCCTGCCTTACGCTTCCATGCAGGCACATGAAAGGACGAGGAGGTGTGCTCTCCTCGTGTTAAGCTTTCCACACATGCGCGTGGATGGGCAGAGAGTTTTGCCTCGTATGGTAATTTTTGGGGTTCTTGCTGCTGCTCTCCCTGCCTTAATATTCCATATAGGCACATGTAAGAACGGGGAGGTGTGCTCTCCCCGTCTCAGGCCCACGTAAGCACATGGAAAGGCAGGGAGCTCCCAGAACAGAGCCATACCACCAAATGTAAATTACTGCTTATGCAGTGAAAGCCTTCTTTGACAAAAGTGGTCCTGACTGAACTGTCAGTGAGAGGACAAAAAGTTAAAAATGAAGCATTCTGTTGTGTTGACGAGGACATTTTCTCTTCTCTTTAAAATATGACTAATATTTCACAAGCTCATCCAAACCCCAATTTCTCCCCTTTTACCTTTGTCCTCCATCTTTATCCTCCTGTTCTTTCCTCTGTTATCTCCACAACTAAAGTGGCTGACATTTGGTTAAATTGCCACATTAATACTCACTAATGGAAGTCTTATTCTTGTCAATCAAAGTATTTTCTCTTGTTTTGTTTTTTTATTACTTGACTATTAGGTCCAATTTCTGTATTATGTCCGTGTTTGCTTTGAAAAAAACAAAAAATGATTCTTCCCTTGTCTTTTAGTCTTTTGTCACATCCTTTCTTTCTTCCTTTTCATTCCAATAACTACTTTGCATGGTGTATATTGTGGTTATTGTTATTGGTCTGTTCATGTTTGCATGTGGGACTACAAATTCGTATTGGTTAAAAAAAGAAAATTAGATTGGCGTAGTCTAACAAAAAAAGTTGTAATCATTCAGGGTTTAAAGACAAACTGCCAGTATGATCATGGAACTCAGTAAAACATATTGCCTTTCAACTTTGCTAACATGATCATATTTTAATTTCCTATCTGATTTGGAGGCCGTAGCATGAGTTGGCCAACAAGTAAATTCTAGATCAAGATCTGTCATAGTAATTTAATCCCAGAGAAGAATCAAATACAAGAAATATGGATAGAAAGATGTTCTAGTTGTGTTTGTTTTACATGCAAGTTAAAAATTTCATATTCAGATTTAGAACAACTTTAATGCCAATCATATACATACATATATTACACACTGTATACAGTATGAAAGCAATATTTATAAAGTTCATCATTTTAATTTAACTAGTAAGTTGTTAGTACACTACCTCTTGCGAAATAGCACAATCCCATAAACCTAAACACTGAAAAAAAATATTGATTTTGACCTGATGATACCGCTAAATGATAAATAGCCAATTCAGTCAGATTCATCCTCTGGGAAGCAGGAGCATCTGTGCCAAAGTGTGTACTAATCCATGTTGATGTGGAGTTATTTGAATTAGTTAGTGTAAATCTGGACCAGCTGGTGTGTCATTGAAATGCACACGACATCTTCAGTCTTTAGTGTTGATCATCTTGCCACCATCAATAAATGTCAATCTGTGGGTAATGCCATGGAAAAAGTGAGGACTCAGCAATATGAGACAGATTCATACTCTGGCAACAATGAATGTACAAAATTTCAAAGCAATCCAATAACTGCAGAAATATTTCAGTCTGGACCAAAGCAGTGGAGTGACCAAACCAAGGCTGGGTGGGAAATAATGATTTTACAAGCCAGCTTGTGTTCACTGTGGTGATGAAAGCCAAATAAAGCACTGCAAAACCCACTAAAATCCCACAAAATGAGTTTTATTTTTTTCGTCAGCATGCTGTTTGCTTTGGTGTCTGATATCCACCTTTTCCTTGTGTTCAGCCACATATTCTAGTGTACAACAGGAACCTCATATCATTTCAGTGAGTTTGTTTGTCTCAGGTTACAAAATTCAAGTATGCTAAGCTCATCCAATGAAAAAACTACAAATATCAAAAGTTATATAACTCTTCCTGCAGCAATATTCTTGTGAATTGCTCTGCAGTGTGTGGTCCATAAGTCAGTGTCCTCTTGGGTAGCAGTTTCTAACAAGGCCATGAAATTGGGATAAAGATAAAAAAAAGAGGAAAGTGGAAGAAGGATGGAGTGTCTGAAGAAGAAAAGGAAAGGAGGTTGATCGTGTCACAGTCTTTTCCAGCGAGTTTCTGTGGATGTGCTTTCACAGTTTAGATGGTAGCAAATCCAGAAGGGAATCTGTTTCTGTCTCTCTTCCAGCTGTGTGCAGTGGTGGACCCGTGTTCCTCCTCGGAAGAATGTTTGAGGAAATGGAAAACGTCTTCCAGATGGCCGGGCTCATGGCTCTGTTCAGCAGCAGCGTGAAAACGATCTGACTCCGATACATGCCCTCAGACACATGCCAGAAACATGTGCAAAACATAGATCTAATACGACACTCCACGCACTGCAGGGGTGCGCAGACACACACTGCATGGCATTATGTTCTGTACACAGCCACATGCTTGCACAGTTGTCTCATTTTCCAGTTAATTTCAGGTCCAGTCAGATGAGGTTTCAGCTTCAAATGCTCGGTTAAATTGTATTATTACAATTGTGTTATTTTTCTGGAGTGCATCATTTCGTGTCACAATAATTTTAAGACAAGATTTCCTATGAATATTAGCTAGTATGAATGTACTTGTTTAACACACTGAATAAAACTGGAGAAAAATCACCTCTGGTACTGGATTTGAAAAAAACAAACATTTAATGTCACTGGCAGATATTCAAAATCTTAAATTAGACAATTTTAGACTGGAATTTGACTTCAAAGCTATGTTTTAGGTATTTAAATGTACATTGGTTGATTTTTAGAGCTCTTAGTATGAATGTGCTGGGTGTAATACAAATAATTCCTACTTAGAGACCAAGAAGAGAATGGGACAATCGTATCATCAGATTGTTTTTTGCCTGACAATGATATGAAGATGGTCTACAAAAACCCCTGCTACGGCTGAAAATGTTGATGACAACAGAATTTTCAGGCTTTAAAAAAGGATCAAATGTGCTATAAAGCTGAAATGAGCAGTTTAGCAAAGTTTACTGCTAGTTATTTTTCTAATTCTATCAGTACAGCATGTGTCATGTCTTGCCTCTTAATCAAGCTACCGTAAACTTATACTTCTTCCAGAATTTTCACAGTTGCGGCCTTCCCTTTATTGGTAGATTTTAAATATGCAAACACATCAGGATATGTTGAATTTTGATGATGATGGCAGTTTAGTTCAATTGTTGGACCGAAACAATTGAAGAACAACTGCTGTACAGCAGCAGAGTGGTGAGTACAACAATAGAACTTTGTTGTCGTACTGATGCTCTGGAAATAGACTTTTAAATAAATTTACCAAGAGCTTTCGCAGCGGGTGACAAGTCATCCCACATCGGCTTTTCTTTCTAGCAGGCCTTAATTAGTGACCAATTTTGATTTGATCGTGCCTTTGATAACATGCTTTTGTGTTTTCTAATCATCACCAGTCAACTGATAACTAATCGCTTTTTGTCTCTGTGGTCAAACTAGTTGAACGTTGGATCTGTTTATGTGTCAATATCTGGCTGGATGTCTTGCCGTCTTGTTATTAGTCATTTTAGGAAAAATAAGACAGTAAAAACAGACGTGACCAGGCTCTACCCAAAAACAATAATAAATGATTCATCACTGTAGCAGCTCATTGATTTCCTCGTCCTACTTCCTCAGTCTATCTACAAAGTAGTAAAGGTTGTGGTTTCTATATGATCTTTTTAATACCTCAAAAAGTTACACTGATCCTTTAAATTTAACCTGAAGGGTTCCACTCAGCACTGTGGTATGACCTTGGAGACCTGTTTCTTGGTTCTGTATCAAACCACTTGTGTTTAGATAGCAGACTCGCAGAGCTCTCCGAGGTGCTGTTTCTCTCTCGAACTTTCTGTCTATGTCTCCCTCTCTGCTGGCTGTGAAATATGCATGGAGGAGGGAAGTGATGAGGTAGTGTAGGTGTGGGGTGTGGGGTGTATGGATGGGAAGACGACGCTCTCGCCTCGATTAAGTATTTACAGCACCCCAGACCATCTGGACTGAGGGAGAGAACAAAGAGACAGAAAGACAGACAACGGATTGAATTCATCTAAAATAAATAGAGTGGAAGTGAGGAGAGGATGAGTTAACGAGGAAAAGGAGAAGGAAAATAAAACATGCTGTCATGATTAAGCCCGAAACTGTGTGTTTCTACTTGTGGTTGAGTTTGGGGAAATGTGATCTGGACCCCAGGGAGGACTAATCATCAACACACTTGTCATGGTGGAAGGACTGTGTATGTGTGTCAGTGTGTGTAGGCCCTCCCGTGTCTGAAATAAACTGATTAAGAAGGCATCAAAGTGGGACGCGAGCTGAAGCTGTGGCACTACCCTGCAGTCAATAACCTCAAAGCAGCGGCTTCAAAACATTCAAACTGAAACAAAGAAACGCGATCAACTGTGGCATTAAGTTTCTATCGCTGCTTTAACTCAATCTTGCACTTCCTCTCTCCCCTGCCCTTCTGTCTCTCTGACACTGTTGCTCAATATTATGTGGATGCTGCGCATCCTGCTGCATGTTGTTATTCACTTTAGTTCATAGTTTTACCTAAAGGGGAAGACTTCAAAGTCTGTTTTCAAGTGTTTGAGAGATGAGAAAAAAAAGTAAGGAAGTTTCAGTCTCTATTTCCAGAGCATAGCTGCATATATAAAAAAAAAAAAATGTGCGTAGCCTCTGTGACATCACTCGTTGGTTTCCTGGAGAACAGGTTTAAAGCTCAGCTCCAGTTTTGACCATGGCCATGCTAACCAGAAAAGGAGGTGCGTGGTTGGAGCTGAGGCAGGCTGAATGAAGCCTGGTTGCTGAAACCTGCAGGCAGCTAACCAACTATCATGACACCCAAATGTCACTCAAAGCAGCCTCACACCTGATTATACAACTGTATTCCTTTATACAATTCAAGCGGGTGAGTGATGTAAAAATGTACCCCCATACAGTTCTCATTAATGAGTAAAAAAGCTACAGACACTAAAACTGTGCCTGGTCAAGGAAGAAACCTGCAGAAACCTCCAGAGCGTGGAATAAAAAATACAATATCTCCAGTTCTGCTGCATCGGGAGTCTGACGTCATTCTATATTTCTCATGATGTGTCTAAATTGACCTCATTCTTATTTTCTTGATACCACCTTCCATTTTATTCTAATTATCTATGTTCAGATTTCTGAGTTTGCATTCTTAAATGGCTCTCAGTATCACATGTTTCTTGTTTTATAGAGGATTCTACTGTCCATGCACAGGACGAAGATCCTTTGTACTGTGGAGAAAAAGCATGAATACTGAAGAATGTAGGAGACAAAAGTGACAGGTGACATATTGTACTGAGTTAAGTATTATGGTAAATGCCAGGCGATATAGTTTTAAAAGTTGTACTTGTAAATGTCTTCATAGCTTGTTCTACAACTTTCCATGGCAACCTGTGGCCTTCATCGGCAGATGTCAGCAGTTCTTTACACTTCTTTCCTTGCACTAATGAACATTATATAATGTGACTGAAATAGAAAAAAACCTGTCATTCGTCACGTTACTTAGAGACAGATTATTTGTGTTGCATTAAAAGGACTGCAAACTGATGGAGTTTCCATAAACAGTGTTTGTTTGTGTCACAATTGTCTGTTAAACTATATTTTATATTGGCATGCTTTAATTCAAAACTGCACAATGTCCTTCTTCTCTTTTGAATAGCACCACTGTTTTGCAGCTATTATGACACAGTTATGTCGGAGATCATCAACTTCCTTTATTATCAGTGACTGTATCATCTCCATGATTGCTCTGCTTGGTAAAGGCAGCTCTGAACAGAAGCTGTTGTTACAACGAAAGATTTTTAAATCTGAATCCTGGTGCAGAGAGGAGCGGAAATGATGAGGTTGAAGAGACAGAGAGGAGGAGGAGATGGTGGAGAGCTGATATATCCATACGAAGTGTGATGCCCCCTACTGCTCAGTTTAAAGAAGCCCTGGGGACTCTTTGGATTGGCTCCCTTCCCTGCCTGCCCAGTTCTCCTCCCTCTCTCTCTCTGTCACTCTCTCCCCTCTCTCTCTCTCTCTCTGTCTCTCTTTGTCTCTCTATTGTTTTCGCTCTGTCTTTAGCTCTCTCTCATTCAGCTGATGTCTTGAAGGTACACACATTCCCACATACATATAATACTTAACAGCATGGAAACACACACAAATATACTCCACAATAAGTGTACTTTACAAGATATAAAAACATGTCATGTAAAAATATATATGAACGCATAATCTCCCACTCAAGTGAAAATTTTAGAAAAAAATGCACACACGTGCAGATTTTCTTCATAAAACTGAAACTGAATTAAATTGTTTACCATATTTTTAACATCAAACCATGAATGTCTATAAAATTGCTTCAGTGGTTATGGTTGATAAGGCAGTTTAGCATAGGACTGTTTACGACAGACATATTATCAGCTTTTGCGTTTGTGGAAGTGGGTTGAGGTTAATCTTCTGTACCAGCCTCGTCAGATGATCTCTTCATCCATAATGGAACAGTGAAGCCCCCATTGCAGTGGCTACCAGCCCCCTCCGCCTTTCCAAAAGACGTGTGAAGATGGCATGAATTATAAATACCTCCTCTACTCTCACACCAACACCCTGTTTATGTGGGGGTGTGATTAGTGTAGGAGTAAATGGATCATATATGGGTACACTGCAGGTTAAATAACTTCTTGCCATAATCTATGAGAAAGTGCTTGGATATGACCACCATCGCTTTTTGAAGCTACCACCATTTGAGCTTGGGTTAAACACATTTATTCGAACAACAATGCGGGTATAAATCCTTATATTTGGTTAATATGAGAAACTGATCATCTATTTTAAAGGCCAGTAACTAGAGATATCCTGAGCGATCTCAAAGATCAATGCTGGGGCCGAACAAGGCATTTTTTAACTGATGGGTAGTTGCTACACTAAGCCATATTCAACCCGATCCTTTGTTTTACATCAACTCTTGCACAGTTTTTAATCATATATTATAACGCACAGTTTGAAGCAGAATACAAAAGAGTACTCTGACGTGTAGCTAAATACTTGTAGCTAAATTGTGTGAAGTGTGGAAATATTTTAAAATTGAAAGAAGCACAACAGCCACCCAGGACATCTGCCATGCAATAAAAACACTGTGAGGCGGTAGGAACAGAGCTGTTTTCAATACTAATAATTTGATGCAGTATTTAAAAAGTGTCCCTACTATGCCTATCATAACCGTTAAAATTTAAAAAATGCTGAAAGAAACTTAGAAATATTTCAATCACTATGTCCACAATGTTTGAGGTTTGACCGGCGCTCTTTTAATGATGTCATTTTGTCACACCACCCTCTTCTTCTGATACGGTTTAATAGGACGAGTGGACAATCAGCTTCTCCAACTGTTTATCTCAAGTCGCTTAACTTTTAACCACATGTTGATAAGCATCTATTGATAATAACATCACGGGTTTAGTTAAAAAGTCAAACACCACAGCCATTAAACGGCTCTTATTTATCAATTGTATGTATATCATTAAACCATGACTTAGACATTAATAGTGTCATAATATGAACAGAAAAAGACAATTAATTGACAACTAAAATTTCTTGATTCTGACAGCCCTAGTTCTTACTACAATGATACACTACATGGAATTGACATCTTAATGCAATACAGACTGACTTAATTGTCCAGCATATATTTTAGATTGATCTTAATAACTTTAATGAATGTTAAATGTGCACTGTGCAGCTGGATTGGGACTCTATATCAGCATATGTTCAATATTAAATGATGCAAATCCAGATCATCGCCAAAAAAAACTTGGCCATGACATTTCTACCAATAACCAATACATTTCAGGGGATGAAGCTTCCAATAGTCGATGTTTGAAAAAATATTCAACCCGAATCCTAACTGCAATTCCACGATGTAAACAACAGGACACTCCATTATAAAACCGTCTTTTTGCAAATCAATTTAAAAAAAAATCGTATTAATGGATAAAACATGACTTGTTCTTTTTTGAGGCATTAAAACTGAGCTAGAAATAAATATATGATCTGGTAATCTGATGAAAACATAACAATTCAATAATTCTATCCATCAAATCACAAACAAATCGATATGTGAAGGTCTATATATCATCTAAAAAAAAAAGAAACACGAGCACTGAGTATTCAAAGCCAAACAAAAGTGAAGAGTGCATTCGTGCCTTTCAGTTTGAGGATCAAAAAGGTTTACTGAGTATTTCATGGCTCTACTTGGAGCAACAGAGTCTAAAGAGGAGTTCTGTCAGCCCGCAGTCATCGCAGTGTTTGGTAATGCACTGGCAAATCCTCATGTCTTTGCCTAATCTATGAGCACCTTAGCTTGTATTTACTCTGACACGGTATCCAAATTTGATCTGTATTGAAGACATAAGTCTGGACTAGTCACCAGAGAGAAAATATCAGGTTAGACAGCTATCCTATTGATGTGTACTCATGCACGATGCAGCATGGGAACCCATTGTGGCTCTCATGTTGAGCCTTCCTCTTTCTGCACCATCTGTTATTGCCAGAAACTCTGAAGGTTTTATGTGCTTCAATTGTAAACGAGTCAAATCAAGAAGTAGATTATTCTACAAAGGATTCAAACAAAGAGTTTGTCAGTTTGTCTGTCGACATCTAAAAACCTGTTTCTGAGTGCAGAATGTGAAGGCTGCATCCCAAACCGAAAATCTGACGATCGTCCCCTGTTTGCGTACTTAGCCATGTGTAGAAAAACAAAGACACTCAAAACTTTGCAAAGAGTAAATTACCAAGGGATGCAGCCAGCAACAGGACATGACTGTAAGATGTTTTCACAGGTATTATGGTTAAAGACTAGTTTCCCCTTTAACACACTCAAACAACACATTTATGAAAACTTGTTTATTTGAAGCATATTAAGTCCTTAATCTTTTACTGATGGTAAAATGGCAAAAAGTGGCACATTTAAACTAAATATCAAATGACACGCAGCGGGGCATCCGAGTATCAAGCTTTCAGTGTATCTCGTTTCACTTCAAGGGTCCGAACTTCTGTCTGCAGTATTTCTCCATAAGAAAAACATGACAACATCACTGATGCTACAGTATCAATTATTGATCAGAGCCTGGACACATTGAGGCTCCCGTAACAAACACAAAAAAGAAAGACAGAAAGAGAGAAGACGTGTTGCCACCAGAGCAATCTCCAGCCTCACAAGGATAAATCCGAGTCATCTTCCAGTACTTCAAACACAAGCGTAAACTGCCTTGAATAGCCTCAGGTATGTTGCCACTCACTTATTTTCCGTCTCGCTTCATAAAGAGCCATTTTCACGAGACAAGAGGAAGGAGATGTTTGGAGCTCTTTTATCAGCTGTGTTACAGCACGGGACCTTGGGCCAGCCATAACAGAGTGAAGGGCAGACATGCAGGAGTAACAGGAAGCGATAATAAAAGAGACGCCAAGGTTCAGGGACAGACAAAACTCTCCACAGCAGACTGGAAACATGGTGTGGTTGTGGTTAGGATTAGAAGGTACTTGATGTTTCATGGAGTAGTCCAGTAAGTTCTCTAAAGTAAGTCTTTACAAATTTCTCCTCCTGGACATGCGTGATATTGCTTTGTGCAACCTATTTCTCCAAGGATATGATGTCACTCCTCCTGTATCTATTCAAAGATTACCTTTGGCATCAGATGCGAATGTCGCCCATCGTTCTCTGGCTGCACAGTTTCACAAAAAGTAAGTGGAGCTTGAGTTAGGATTAATTTATCAAACTCTTACTCCTGCGGTCAAACCAATACTTAAAGAAAAGTGTTTCGTGTGTGAATAAATGACTAATATTTGAATGTGGTAAAATCAAAAGACAACTGTAAGCAATATTTTGTCCCAGCATTGAGTATTTTATTAAATAATAATTGGAGATATTTGAATATAAATCAAAAACCATTTGCTGCCCCCATAAGAGTACTTAATAAATCCTCAACAACACAGAAAGTAATGAATTTTCCACCTCCAAATTTGTTTGCAGTAGAACATGAGCGGCTTTTTGCCAACCTCGCTGAGTACTGTTATGTTAAAACGCACCTTTATCTTCATAAAGTACAACAAAGTTCTGGATATAAATAACCTCTAGTCTTTGTTGAATAAGTCATCACGTGACTGTGTTCTTGTTTGTAGGGAGAAGCTTGTAAAGCTGCATTTTTAGGTCATATGGGACACTAAAACAATACAGCCTCTGGCTGGAATCCAGTTTTTTTCGGTTTAAGCCATGAATATTAGTTATAGTTATAGGTTTTCAACTGTAAAGACACTTGTATATCTTGCTTACTGACATACGACAAGCCTTTACACAACCCGACTGATCTAAAAGAGCCTGGGTTCATTAACTCAGCTGCCCTGAAAACTTTTCTTCTGTCAGTGTTGTTAACTTTCCCCTCGTGCGAAACCTGGCATCTTGATCTATGCCACCTGACAGGCCAAGACGGCAAACCCATTCATCTTCCCCCATCTTTCTTGTTTGATCCTCCAGCCCAGGGACTTCAAAGCCTACAAGCCAGTGGATTGTGGCTGTCCACACACCACGCCAAACAAACAGCTAGAAAGGGACTGAGGTACAATCCAAAACATAATACCTACCAAGACATGGTCAGATAACTGTATGGGTCCTTTTGGAAACATGCTAATTTCATGGTAATTTCTGCTTTTTGGAAAATAATGCCAGAAGGCAGCTGGCCAGCTTCTACTGTCTCTGCCAATTTAGGTTCCATTCAGATGAAATGCAACCATTTACGCTCTTTTTTCCTTCCTCAAGCGAGCTGTCCAGTGGTGAATCTCCAGCATTATTCATACACTGCAACAATTAAAACATCAACAGGGGAAGGAGAAAAATATGTACATTATTCATATCTGTCCTCCAGGGAGACAGGCAGTCAAAGCTAATGAGAGGCTGAAGCTTTGAAGTCATGGAGCCCTCAGTGAGGTGAATGGCATGAATTAAGTACCACCATCAGACACTTTTTGCTTTGTGAGAATGCCTTCCAGACGGCTATTTTTGGCCAGTTTTATGTGTCCCGACTTGTCTATTTTCTAAGTTTTCATTAGGAAATTCGAATATAATTAAGTCTCCTCCACCCTGTTATCCACAAGGTCAGGCTCAGTTACATAGGAACACTCCAGGAGCTGGTGGGGGGTGAATGGAGAGGAAACAGGAAATTAATATTCCATGAGCATATATGTACGAACACAAGAAATACTTGTTGTCAAGTGGAGCGGAAAGAATACTTTGCATTTTATGCCACTCAAACACGAAAGAAGTGAGAAGTGTTTTTGGCGAGCTGCAGCTTTGCTAAATAGAGGAAGCTCTGCCAGCCAGACTTGACCCCGTTCCCTGGCGCTGCCGGTGCTCGCCATCCTGCCCTGTACCATGCTGATATGCTATCTGCCCAAACAGATGCCTGCTCTGGCCTCGCAGCGTCACTCTCCGGTCCCCCACTTTACTTGTAGCTGCCTGCTGATGTTTTGTCCGCCCAAGTGCTCTGTTTCACCCATGTCTCCTTGAAGAGGCACAGCGGAGAGATAAGTGAGACCCACTCTGACCTCCCCGTTAAAGGTGAGCTGGTTGCTGATGAAAGGTCTGCATGAGTCTGAGGCCCAGACATGACATAAAGACATGCAGCAAGAGCGAACATGATGTAACCGTTTGGCCTACCTCCACAGCGAGCTCTCCAGCACCTTGGTGGAGTCAGCGTGGTAGTACTTGGTCAGGATCAGGATGACCTGTAAGAGGACATGGTGGAGAGAGAGATACGTTTAGACATAAGCTACACCTGAAGAAAAAGAGTGAATGAAATCAGAGTTGTAGAAAGGATTTTCAAACTATTGAGGTCAGAGGTCCAAGCAGCCACCCACAATCTCAACATGATCTCAAATTTTGTATGGTAATTTATCAATCCATACCACTGTTCAGTTCAATATTGTGTTGTAAATGTTTTACTCACTTAATTTTAAAATGGTTATCTGTTCTAGAGGGTTTTTTTTTCACCTTTTGAACTCTGCCATGATATCCTCATTGATTAAATGACTGATGACAAGTCCCTTAGTTAAGATGCAAGTACCAAGATATGTTTTTAAAACTGCACTGAATGATTTGGCATTAACAATGGATCAAATGACAATGTGCAATGTGTCCTTCACAGATACAAACCCACAGACAACTATTACCCAACTCTGTAGTTCACCTCAGCTTAAACAAGGCCTTTTATCAGCTTTCAGCTTCTTGTTTTGGTTTTACCTCCACTCTCATCAAACTTGCTTTCACACAGCAGCACAAAGCTTTTTTCAGCAAAAACCTCTGCCTCTGTAGCCACTGTACCAACCTGACCACCGCCAAACAACAGATATAAAAACATAGCAGCTCGCTTGTACTGAAAGTGGAACATCTATGCTGGATGTGAAAGTAAGCACCGTGGTTCCATCAACTGTATAACATGGTCAAGTTACCAAAAACCAATTAATGCTTCATTAAGGCCTGTCGGAAAAACAATTACATTTAGTGACCTTCCACTGCAACAGATAACCTTAGTTCATTCTGCCGCAGCTAATCTATATTTTGTAAGTAAAGTCAGTTAGCTAAAATTATTTTCAAATATATTTGAGCAAAATCACAGGCGTTGATCTTGGATGCTTCAGCTGTCTATTATATGTTAGCCCCTGCAAACTGCCACTAGTGCACATAGTGCAAATGACTGATTGGACATTAAGCAGGAGTAAATTTATCACAGCATTTGCAACAATTTGGGATAATCAGTTGCCAACACAGAAGTCTTCTTCTGTTGCATCTCTATATTACCTTGATGTTCAATGAACAATTTTCCAAATGATAATTTTTGATCAAATTGAATAATTACCAACTACAACTTTTGTATTGTTTATTTATTTTACACACTTTTGTGGAGAAAACTAAGTGAGGAAAAACAACAAGCATAACTAGAAAGTGTTGTCAGTGTTTTTGTATTCTGTTGGACCCTTCAGCTAAAATAAAACAAATCTATTTTAAAATATAAATCTTTCGCTAACAATTTCAGACTTGAGGAAAGCTTTTACATCAATACTTGTGTTTTAGAGCGCCACTGGTCAGTCAATAGACCTGCATAAATGTGGCAAAT
The DNA here is from genome assembly GCF_029030835.1 of Brachyistius frenatus. Taxonomy (NCBI): domain Eukaryota; kingdom Metazoa; phylum Chordata; class Actinopteri; family Embiotocidae; genus Brachyistius; species Brachyistius frenatus. Next base: position 261,127 of record NW_027210873.1, read on the forward strand.
GTTTGGCTGCTATTTAAACTAATCTCTCTTCTGTATTTACAGTATATTTCAAGCAAAGACAACTGAGGGAACTCTATCTGCACTGCTGCTGATTTTTATGCTAAGTTCTGTTTGAAAGTGCTTGGAGAAACCATTACCCTGAACAAATAACGGCCTTGTTTGCCACTTTGATCCCAAAGAGAGCTCACAGAGATTTCCACAGTGTTCCACCATCCTCCTTTATACAAGACAAATTATGAATTAAGCTTAAACACATTTTTCTTGATGCAATTTGACTATGAAATATTTATATTAAGGAGATTTGTTTTAGGTTTTGGGGACAGATACAATAAAATTCCAATAATTCAGAAAAAATAAAAATGAATGTATTATTCATATGACCAAGATATCTTGGTCTGAGGCACATGTACTGGATCAGAGACGCTTGTCTTTCATATTTCTGAGAACTACTGGTCTTGACAGCAAGATCTGCTGGGATTTATGTTGCCATGGTAAGAATGCCAATGGGTCATGCAGCACAGTAGGACCGAGAGGTGTGATTGACAGGCTGGCTTGCAGTTCTAGGTAGTGGAGCAAGAGAACAACCCAGGCTTGCCTTCAGGCAGAGGGTAGCTGATTGGCCGAGGGTCCTGCCCAGAGGCTGCTGCCAACAGCAGCTGTGTTAGAAGTGGCTGCTCCCAGAGAGTCAAACTGAAAACTCGGTGCAATATGGACACTCTGATACATCTTAATGTGGAAACAAGCACAGCCCATATCACCATATTCACTCTGGCGATAGTACACAATTATTGTCAGGCTGCATGATTCCTTTCATTTTTGTAGAAGAGGAGCCTCAACATGTTACAGTGTGAGAGGTCTCAGAGAAAATGAAAGACAGTTAAGAACTAGAGGAGGTAAACATCTGGTTGATTTCTTTGTCAGATAGGATGAAAATCTGTGCCGTCTTACTTACCAGACATAACAAGATACCTGGCTACATGCCCAAATATTTTCTCAACTATGTTTTCACCCGGGTCCGAACATTTACCCCCAAGGAACCTATCCTTCAACATAATGTAATGCCCAAGGCTTTCATATTGCCATCTTGTGTCTGGGCGAAGCCACACTGCCTCAAATATTCAGGTTGCAGTCAATATTCAAAAAGAAACTCTACAGTTTTTATAAGACTCTCCAGTGAGGCAAGGCTGTTCTTTAACTGTGTCTTGAAAGAGGGGTTTTTTTTCCACACAAAATTAAGAGTTGGTCAAAGTGGAGCACCACAGCCGGGGAGGCACAGAATAAGCTCTGAGAGCTCTAAACCAATTTCCACAACACGGCCTGCCATCAAAATCTCTGATGGGTCTCGAGACACTTGGCTCAGAGCAACCCAACCTCAGGACTTCCAACCCTGGTAGAGCTTGGCTTCCAAAGATGTTTATGGAGTCCAGAAAACCGGAACAGCAGACATTTCCCCAAGTGTGAGCCTGCTTGCCACGACTGATACCAACCTCAGTAACAGCTACAACAGACGCAGAGTCAACGTCCAACCTGCTTTCTTCCATGCTTCTTACTGTCACAAAAATGTTCTTTCCTGATGAGGAATTACACAATATCCATATATGACTTTGAAAGTGAGCAGTTGTGTGAGGCTCTCTGAGTCATGCAGCATGTAGCAAGTTTTCCCTGATTGGTCGTTGGCCTACTGTGACTCAACTGGTGTCTCTGGAAACAGGCTGTCCGCCTCTGCGCAGCTGTCCTTTTCCTAATGAGATACTGGTGCAAAGCTTGACACTTTTACCATGCATGCAGAAAGTCCCTTGACAAGAGCATTAGATCTACCATGCCACACACTTACTGCTCATGCCTCCTGAGCCACTCTGGTTTCCGTCTCTCCTTCAGGATTAAGCCGAGAATGAAAGCCTTTGTTTTTTTATGATTGTATTGATTTTTTTTTTTTTCTTATCGTGTCCTCTTGGTGCAGAACAACCTGAAAGCACAACATCTGACACCATCAACAATTAAGTTTTCCTGATTGCACAACACACAGATGCAGCATTTTTATCCACCTGACAAATAAAAGTACAATGTTCCATTTGCTTTTAGTTTTGTTTTAAGTAATAGAAATGCCACAGAAAAATATCTGAATGTTCAACTTTGTATAGCAGCTCTCATCATGATCACACTGCAGTACAACTGTGGATGGTTGAAATATTGGAGACTTGACAATATATAAAAGCACATGACTTGGATGTGTGGGGCAGCCCGTCATAGTTTTGGGTCAATGCATACAGAACATGGACCTGTCCCAGGGCTGGGTTGCAAAAGCAGCTCCACATACAAATGTATTACCCTAAAGGATCCTTCCTCTGAAACAAAATACATTTGGCCTGCTGGTTACAAGTGAGCCCTGTCTACTATTTACATCTATAATTATAGCCTTCTAAGTACAGCACAAATCAAATTGCATCCTCTGTCTTGTATATGAAAAGTAGAAGGAAAAAGAAATGGTGCCTCTTAAGTCCATCGACCCCATGAGACTTAGGTATGCATCATTCATCCAAATGCCAATGCCAATAAAATATCCTGCCTCTCTATCGCTGCGTTGAGTCAGTCCTCAAGGCCCAAGCTCTGTTCAATTGGAAAATGATTTTTCTTTGGGGATGAAGTGGACAGGACAAGGATGTATTCGACCATAAATCACTTCTGGCAGGAGGCAGACACCACGTTTATTTGGCAGCAGCGTACCTAGCCACATTGACAAAACTGCTGAATAGCAAAGAAGCCAGATTCCTGTATTGCCTCGAGAGTGCAGAGCAGTGTGTTAAGACTACAACTTGGCAGCTTCTACCTACAGCTTATTGGACTAAAAGGCAAAATTGGCACAGGCTAAGAATCCGGTAAGAAACAAGAAATCCACTCCCCTTTTTTTGGAATCACGGTGCCATGGCAGTCAGTTGTAATTCAACACAAGGAGTCAACAAGTAGCGGAAAACATGTCAAACTAAGGCGAACAACGTCTGGGAGCTCATTTTTTTTACAATGATAAGAAAAAAGCCTCTGTATCCTCCATTGATTTTGATGATAAATTACTTGGAAGTTTTTGAACTCTGCGACCTAATCAAGGAGGAAGTATTTGTCTGTTGTAACCATCTTGTAATACCAAGACGGCATTGTCAGGGATTGTGGCTTTCTTGTTTGTAAGCTAACAGACAATGAGCCTAGTGGTCTTTATTGGGGGAAAGTCAACAGGGTGGTCAGGACCCCTGGATGACTCCACACAAGACCTACAAGAGACCCCATTGAGAGTCAAGCTCATAGCCGAGTTGACCGTGAACTCCCGCAGCTTGACAGCCACTGTTTGTCCCCGAGACATTCCCATCAACTGGAGTGCTATCAATCAGCTATTGAGGAGACGACAGAAGGAGAAAATGTTAAAGGAAGAAAGAGACTGGGGGGAAATAAAGACAGACAGACTCCGGAGCTCTGGAGAAAGAATGCACTCATTCATTTTTAAAGTGAAAACAGTGAAATACAAGTACTCCATCGAAGTGTGGGACACCCCCCATCTCATCCCTCCGGGGTGCTTCTCATTCTCTAGAAGCAGACCACACACATAAACAATTCATCACAGTCTGGAATAAAAGGGAGAAACTCATTTTTGTCTATTTTCAAGAAAACAATATTCCTTTCCGGTTAAATTTAGGGACTGACTTCTTGCTGACACTGACGCCATCCTGCTTCTCTCTGTCTCTCTCTCCCACACATGAATACCCCGATACAATCACAGAGATGCTTATTCTCTTGTGCATGAAGCTTTTCAATTTGCTACATTAAACGTAACCTTGACTTCAACCCAATTCTATTTAGATTTTTTTTTTGGGTGGGGAGAGGGGGGGGGCTTTTGCCATTTTATGAACAGGAGAGTACAGTAGAGAATTATATTGGAAATCTTTGGTCAGACAGTGATGACATACAACAAAGGATGAGACAGGATTTAAAACAAGGATATTGGAGTTACAAAGCCTGCATCTTCCTATCTAGATGATGTTCAATCACATCGCAGCATTGGAGACAACTGGTCCCCTGGGTGAAGATCTCGGGTTTGATCCATCCAACCATCCCTGACCTCCCTCCTTACTTGAACTTAGTCCCATGAACCCCTTCACGTAACTTCTTTCTTTGACCTTGGTCATATGTTGTGTACTTTCATGTCTAGGCGAGGCAAAACGCATCCTTTAGTCAACTGACGGATTTATTACACATTTTGGTGTGATACTGAGCTGCTGTTACTCAAGACAATGTCTTGCGAAGCAGCTGCTGTCCTGGTCAACCATTAGTCAACCAGGGTTTGACTACTAGTCCACTATGATTCCCTTGCCAAGGAATACCTAAACTAAGCCCAAATCTTAACCTGAAATCTATCCCATTTGGTGAATCCCAAACTACAGCAGCAAGCCACATTGTACCGACTTCACAAGTTTGACTAGATATTTAGGGCCAACAAACATTACTTTAACCCCAGTAAGCTGGTTGGTCCAAAAGGCACATGCACACACCCACACCAAAACAGCCTCTGATAATAGAGACTGTAACCCAGATACTCTCTCAAAGGCACTAATATGCACTTCTTGTGGCTTCCAAAGCATTGCCAGCCTCTCTGCCTTTATAGTCAAAACAGAGCAACAGTAGCTGCCCAAGGCTGGTTAGCTGCATCATTGTTCATGCAGCACTGTAGGGTTGTAAGACTGTTCCCCATGTGTCAGCCGGGCTCTGTACAGTGTTTAAAATGTTTTCAGGATTCAGAATTTGAAGTTCAAATTACTTTTATAAGGGAAAGTTCTCCGAACCTACAAATGGTGAACACTGTCAATATTACTCTGGATGCTTTAAAGGGAGGCTGTGGCTCAGACAGTAGAGTGGGTTGAACACTAATCAGAAGGTTGGTGGCTCAATCTTCAGCTCCTCCTGTCCACATGCCTAAGTGTCCTTGAACAAGACACTGAACCCTAAGTTGCTCCCGATGGTGTACCATCAGTGTGTGAATGTGCTCCTGATGGCAGCACCTTGCATGATGATCTGTCTCATTAGTGTGTGAATGGGAAAACCATGTTAAAGCGCTTTGAGACCGAAAGGTGAAAAAGCACTATACAAGTACAGACCATTTACCATTTATAGACATACAATGGCATGAAAACTGTCAGCAAGGAGGTCTTTTGGTAAGAGGGACACTATCCATCTCCAAATCAGACATCTTAAAACCTGAGTACATAAAACCAAACTATACATTTAATTTGGATGAAATGACCCTTTAAATCAGTGCTGATCAGCCAAAATGTTCTTACCCATAAGTCTACATTCCAAATGGTTAACCAAAGGACGTTTCAGTGGCTGTAACTTTCTCTACTTTCCTCTCCTTGCTCGTTCAGACACACATACATGTACTAGTGTAAAATAATGTGCTTCTTTCATCCAAATAGTTTCCCATTAGCCCCATCCTTCCCTTTCAGTAGCCATGCTAATGGCTCAGGACTGAGTAGTCACATCTGGTTGAAGCTGTTTTTGAGTTGGACCTTGACCACCCTCTTTATCTGAGGCCAACCTGTGACCCGTGCACTCGTTACCATTTTAACAGTAATGTGAGATTGCCACCATTCATTAAACTGCTCAGGCGGAAAAGAGGGGAGGGCAATTACATGGACCTTTGCTTCTGCTCGCCTTCTGCTCTGTCCACACAAAAGGCTTGTGCTCACCTCACTCGCTAGAATTCATCCACTCACATGGAATAAGAGCACATCTGGATACCAGACAAACTGTGTTAGGTAGTGGGGACATTATTTGACCTTTGTTATTCTTTTGTGCTCCTCACATGCATCATCTGAAGAATTTCACTCCTAAATTTCAACATAAAGTGGTTCGAGAAATGTCTATTTTTAAATGGGATATTATTTGGAAATAAAGCAACAGATCTGAGTTAAGGGTATTTTGCAACTAGGGTCTTATTCTCTCACTTCTGTCCATTATGACGACTGTTCATGATTCAGATGTTACATTTTACTGACCATCATTCAAAAAGCATTTGAGTTGAGTGTACTGTGGGGCAGGGAGGAAAAGCCTCCTACAACTGTACAAAAAGCTCAAGTTTAACAGAATTTATCTGAACATATCACAATGAAAAGGGCATGTGTGTACCACATATTTGTTTTTTGGCTTAGGAAGTATGCAGACACAAGTCATCCTTTTCTGTTTGCTATATGCATGCACACAAGCAATTACACTACAACATCTACAGGGATCTTAAATGTACTCAAGGAGTGTGAAATAATTTTGTTTCAATTTACATTTTGAAATCCATACAAGAGGTGATTGATAAAAATATTATCATGACCAGCAAACATGTGAGAGTAAATAATGGGTAAATGAGAAGCAGAATCAGTCCAAACAGTTTCAGCAGATGTTGCATTGTTGAATTGTGGAAAATCTGTGCTTGTTTGGTTCATGTGTGATCTGCAAGTATGTCATTTCCTGATCTCTTTTGGAACCAAACATTTTTCACTCCTTCCTCCTTCCACCTATTTATCCTTCCTTTGTCATTTCCTCCTCCTTTTTCATGTCTAACAGATCTTCTGTTGTTCATATCTTCTTCAAGTCTGTGCAGTTTTCTTCTTGTTTTTCAAGCTTCCTCTGTTCTTCCATGAATATCTCAGCAATTGCTATAATTGGGCTCCGATCAAATTGGGGGTCTGTTTTTCAAGGCGGGACCAGGAACAGTTGGGGCTGGCAATGTTCACACAAAGACATGTGCATCCTCCCCCGTTTCTCTTAAATTATTGGGTGCATCCAGAACAACAGGCTATCTTTGGTAACACACATTACTGTAATTCTACTGCAAACCCAAAAAGGTTATCACAAAGAACAAGTTTAGACATGTATTCCCAAATACACATTTCCCAAGTACATTATTTAACAATGCAAATACATATTCCTGCAAAAGGAATTGTGGGGATAATGTTGCCTTCGAGAATCCAGTAGATTGACTGATGTGCTATCCGACAACTAATTGGACCAACAGGACTGAGCGAGATGAGTTCCTTAGATGTGTGATAATCCACTGCTGTGAGCCCGAGGCCTTTCGGACTGAGAAACAGAGAAGTGGGGGAGGGAGAAGAAGCGATAAAGAGAGATATGGGATATAGTGGGAGAGGGGGAGCTGTAAAGAAAATGGCGCAAGACCAAGAGACAAAGAAGCAAAGAGAAGCGCAGGGAGGAGAAATGAGTTGAAAATGGATAAGTTGGATGAAAGGCACTGCATGAAACAAAATACGAGGACAAATATTTATAGTTAGAAAACAACAGAATGAAGAAAAAGGAAGGATTGGAGCGGAGGGAAACAGGAAAGTGAGGCATCGAAATAAAAAGGATAGGCTCGGTTGGGGAGTTTGAAGACTGTAATAGGGACGGTAATCGATGAGGCCGAAGGATTGTGACGAGCATACTGGCCCTCAAATCTGTCCATCGATTTGAGCAGTTTACTGGGGACAAGGCGATGGGGTTTAACGGTACCACTGAGACCCGGGAACCCATCTTAACCCAGCTCTAAGTCATCAGTCCTGGTCTTCCGGGGGAAACCTGATGGGGTTCATGACCCTACCTAGACGTGCACTGTAATTCTCCCAGGCAAGCAAACAGGAGGGTGGACGTGTTCTCTGGGTTTTACCAAGTCCCAAAGTAATACAAGCACCAGTCATGTCCACTGTCTATTTTCTCTAACCACAACTACAATTGGAAAAGTTCTTTGTTAAATTTTGCATGAGAACTGGCGCTGCAGAAGAACAAGCAACAACGAGTTTCTGTACAACAGAGTCATGGCTTTTTGGTCCGGTTTGAGCAGCTTAATGTGCTGCAGTGTGAGAAACTTTAAAAGTTGTATTGCTGAACAATAGAATTCGATTCTAGTCCTTTTAACATTCACTATGTATGGTGGACTCATTTGTTCTCTTAAAAACAACAAATACTTAATATTGATCATTTTCAACAAATGATGAAGAAGAGAGTGTTCAGATTTTTATAAATAAAACAGCTGGTTCAACATTTAAGGTATACTGTATAAGGGATTTTTCCATCTTTGGAGTGTAAAATCTGTTGTGTGTACAGAAGACAGACTGAAATGCACAACTCTCAGACAGGCAGTTCAGATTAATGATCTTTACTAACAAAATCAAAGTGACAACAAAGGAATAAAAAGGGAAATCCAAGCTCAGAATCACAGGTACATTCCAAAAGTTCAAAACCAGAGTTAATCCACACAGGGCAAAGGCACAGATGAGGAGCAGGCAAAAAAAAAAAAAAAAAAAAAAAAATCCAGGAACACACAGGCTGAGGTTAAAAAACAAGGAAAAACTCACTGAAGATAAACGCTAGAACAAAGAGCTGTTAACTGCAAAGAACTGGCCGAGACAAAGGGGAAAGACACAGGTATATATACACATGAGGGTGGGAAGAGAATTGGATGCAGGTGGAGACTATCAGGGTGGGGCTAACAATCACAAAGGTGGGAAACACGAGGGACAGTGTTAATATGCCCGAGCGGCCATGGTCGTTACAGACAGGAAGTGAAGGTGCCAGAAACGAAAGGAGAGGTGAGTTTATCAAAATGAAACAGGAAACAAGACAAAACTGAAACATGAATGAACACAGGGAATCCTGACAGGATGTGACAAAGTCGAACAAGTGCCTAATACAACCCAAAAGATATTTAACACGCAATACGGTATGTCATGTATGCATTAGCTATAATGACCTTTTCACGGCAGATACAGGTTAGAATTCATTTGGATTATCATTACTGTGCCTGACCTTATGATGACTATAAGACCAATATTTACTATTCTTTTAGTGCTGCTTTGGTCTCAACCTACTTCTGAGAAAAATATATATTTTAAGTTGGTAATGTGTCACCATGTTTCCCACAACCCACAATTCAACTTCCTCTTGAGCCAAAGTAGGAAATACTCTAAACACTTTTCCTAAGTTTTATCCCACGTTATTGGTGTAAAGGGAGCCTGGTTGAGATAGACTCAGAGAAAGGGCAAAAATGGGAAATAAGCAGCCACCGATTCATAATTGAAATAGTCTATTGTCGACAAGTGGAACTGGAAGCCGAGGGAACCTCTACAAACCTCAATGAATAACAACTTCTTTTTTTTTTTAATAGAAATACTAGTTTGATGGCACCAACTTCAGTGCAATTTTGACTGAGACGGGGGGACAAGATAATCACCGACTTGGGGTAAGCGGTTCCTTTAATCTTGAGAGTACATTACCACCATATGCTCCTGACATACCAGAAAGACTCAGAAGCATCAGAACAGATGCCTTTGAATACAGAAATAGTGATGATCTGTGATGTTTCTCTCTCTTTCATGCAGGCTGTTGAAGAGTGAAACACTGATGTCTCTTCTGACTAACAGAGACTCATAATGTCTCATCTGAAAGTAACAATTACAAGAAGAAAGATGGACTAAGTAGATAAATTAGTGTCCAGGGACGCCTCTCTTCCTTTCAGGTAGAAGGGTGTTGATATAAATCAATTCTTCCAGACAAAAATATGGAGAAAAAAGACATGAGGCACAGAGAGGAACATGGATTCATGGAAATAGTGAGCTGGACCACTTGTGTGAAAGCTATTTGCAGCTATGAGCTCATGCTAGGGAGTCTTACTCTTTGTGTGATGTGTATAAAACCCTCTTTATCGCAGATGAACCCATGAACCCAAAGGATTCTTATCTTCCCTTTCTCATTGTATGCTATGCATTGTTCTTGTACATCTGTACCAGTCCTTGACCCCCTACAGCCTTCATCCTTTAAGTGGATGGTAAAAATGTTCCCATTCTTCTCAAGTGGAGGCAGTATGTCGCCACATCAAGCGCATCAATGATAACAGATGCTGTTGCTCGCTAACACAGTAGGCCTCATCTATCTACAATTTCACAAGATATTATCCAGCACATTGAAGTTGACTCTTATTTTCATTATTTTTTTTTACCATTTCATAGTTTTTTTTTAATAGAGATTGATAAAAAATATACCCATAAAGAACAATTCAACATTTACAAGTTTAATATGAAACCTCACATAGCTTCATTTAGCCTGTTTTCATCATCAATATTTTTTATTTCTGAGCCATTTAAAGGATTTGTGTTGTTAGTAGTAATGTATGAAGTTAGTGCTGAGTTCTAAAAACAAGGTACTGTTTGTTTGTTTGTTGGTTGGTTTCGTTTGTTTGTTTTTCGGAGGGTGGGCGTCAACATTTAATATCTTCTGTTGTGTGAACAGTTGGACTTTTACAAGAAACAAGAACTATACTTACTATGGATATGTGACAATATGATAACATAGGTCCTGTTTTATATTTGTTTACATTTTGGAAAATGAAGTATGTCAAAATAGTGGACAGTTTACGGTTTATTTTTGTTATTTCACATAGCCATACTGACAACTATCCCTGAATTATTTTTTTCTTAGACAATCTTCAAACCATGAAGATTCCAGTTCCTACCCCATTGGTCTGTTGCACATTATGTCATAATTATGTTTATGGGAGTGGGAACTGGCATCTTGTCAATATGACTAGCCAATGAGCTGTTCTTAGTTTTCCAAAATGTAAATATGTTGGCTGAAAACTAGCCTAAAGTTGTATCCTACAATATACCTCACTATACATATGTTCTGGGGCAGGAATGAAATACCTCAGAACTTGCCTGAGAAATCCTCAACTTTTTTATGATAGTGTCAAAGTAATCCAGTGACATCTGTCAGTGCATCAAATCATAAACAGCAAAAAGAAACTGTTAATAACTAATTAAAAAAACAACAACATAATTTTCCAAAATGTAAACAAATCCAAAACAGGGCAACTCACTGTATCGATGACAATATTTTACTTCCTCTTTCTTGTAAAAGTTGACCACTATTTATGTAAGTAAAGACTTACAATGTGACATTTTCCAAAAATACTTTGTTTAAAAAAAAACATTTATATTGATATTCAAGCTCATATTACATGAAATCAGGTAGCATCATCACCACTGGAGTATAGTAATTATTTATAACCAACTTAACCGTTTCTCAATTACAAGATCTGTTCCAATAATTATGGGAATACGTGAAGGCAATGCATGTCGTTATTAAGGGAACTATTAGCGATGATTTAGCGCTGCACCTGACTAACTTTAGGGGATTCACAAAAAAAAAGATTTTGTGACTTTTATTACCCAGTCTGCATCAATCTTCCAAAACAATGGTTTCTTCATCTGTCGTATATACAACTAGATTTTCATGCAAATTCCCAAGACTTCATGACCCCTGTTTGACAAAATAATTTCTACTTAAAATCCACTCACTATATTCCTCTTACAAATGAGCAAAATTGATTTGCTGATGAAGACCAAGTTGAAAGCTATCAAGTGGACCTTGAATTAAAGGTTCTGTGTGAAGGATTTAGTGGGTTGTATGGGCATAAATGGAATATAATATTCTAAATTATGTTTTCAACTCCCCTTTTCTTGTAACAACACTCTGGAAACTGTTGGGAACTCAGTAGACCAGTCTCTGGAGTTTTGAAAGTGAAATGTCACCCCATGCTTGCCTGATATAGGTTCAGGGTCTCTTTTATCGAGTGTGCTTTGTTGCATCACCATGTTTTTACAGTACCCCAGAGGGAACAAACCAAGCTCAGACTCTCGAGTTGGACTTTAGCATTTTACACACGTTATGCTGCCACATTGGATTCTCTTACATATTTGGATGGGGAGGGTGAGGCGATTGGTGATTAGTTGGTTGCAATCTCAAACTCACCACTAGATGCCACTAAACCCAACACTCTGTTCCTTTGAGTGAGTTAAACCTTGAGTTGAGTCTGTCAAACTACTGTATCCGAGGTAAAGAATGAACGCCCAGGCTCTTTTGCAACCCCAGTTCGTACATTTGTCTTCTCCAAGCCACATTGAGATAACCCTGATGACATCATGAGGGGGTATTTTCTCAGAATTTCAAAGCTCCCCTAGAGCCCCATCATAAAACTGTTTCACAGGCTGAGTTCTCCCCAGAGCTCGTAAATTGATCTTTTATGTGTAAAATTTGCATAGTTCCCCTTAATGAGAGTACTGAGATTTGACAAGCTACACTGTCATCCTTTCTTGACTATTTTACAAAGAATATGAACCTAATATATTTAATTATCATCTGTTCTTATTTGCATGCAACTCTGTTCTTTGTGTCTATCCTGGCTACCTTTACTGTCATAGTAGCATGGACAGAGGCTCCTGTCCTGGCTCAGGCTTCATCCCCCTCAGTGGATACAGCTGCTCGCCACAGCTGAACAGCTGTCGCCTCAGCATTATCATAATCCCCGTCTCTCTCCTTGTCCCTCGCCCCGTCCTTCCCCCATCGCTCCTGTTGCTTTTTGGCAGTTTTTATTTTTGTTTTGTCACATATGACTGTTACAGCTCATTTGTCCCTTTCCACTCATGTGCTTCACTTTTTACAGATACGCACACTTTGTATCCCACGCTCACAAAACAAAGTCTAAAACCACACATCATTAACAAATGAAGCTATTCACAATTGAGCAGTGCCTGAGATTGTTTTCTTAATGAGAGTTAGAGATGATCTGGGTAAGTGGTGCAAAGTGTAACCAGAATTGAATGCAACATTAAATACACTGGAAATACTTTCAGGGTCTAATTTGGGCAAATATATTCGGGGAGCTGCTCTAATTATACAGAGATACATTATTTATCCATGTACATAGTGTTTCCAGCAAACGGGGTTCAAGCATAGTTTATCTTGCGTATTGTGCATAAACGAGTTGTAAAGAAATGGCAGTTATTTGTTATTCAGTTGTTATTTAGCAGGTTTCCAGTCCCACAGACTTTCCGAGGAGGCTGCCGGCCTCTACCGCATCATTTTTCGACCTTGTCATTACGTTGGGTTAATGTTCTTTCACATGGCAGTGCTTGCTCCCCTGGAAATGAACAGGGTTATTACAATACCACCAGTCAAAGCCAGAGGGAAATATTGTGGAAACTGAATAGAAATAGCTTATAAACATAAAGAGTTAACTGTGAAAAAGCATAGTTTAAATAGAGCAAACCTTGGCTGGAAAAATAATTACAGTCTTCGAACCCAGAGATCCTCCAACCTGTTCACCAGGTTTCCATTGATCATCGGATATAAAGCTTCACTTTGATTGAATACAAATTGATTGGAGGCTTAATCAATACTGGCTGTTGATGGAAAGCACTTAACCTGAATTGATTCCAATTAGACATTTGAATTGGATTTCACTCCAATCAATGTCGAAGCATGCTAATTATGTTTAGCATGCAGTACTAGTGGCAGCAGTGGTTACAGGGGGTTACAGTTGTACTTGTTTAAACAAATATACAAAATAAAATAGCTCCCTTGACCATTTAGCATGCAATTTGAGATGGTCTCTAATATCAGACCAAACTACACCACTGTAGCTCGTTTCTTATCAATCATCACAGTTGGTATCAGTATTACTAGTATTGTTTCATGGAGTACAAGTAACACTTGTGTACACTTGAAGTGTAACTTCAGACAAGCTTTATTTCTGTACTACCCAAAGTTATTGAATTATGAGTATCAAACTGTATGTACACATCTGTGTTTGTAGCCCATATTTGGTCACACAAATCTGTACCAAGTAAAGTCATGCTGCAACATGCACCTCCTATTTGCAAAAATTAGACAACAATCAGCTGGATTACTTTTAATGAGATCTAAGAAAATCTAAATGATGTGTTTAATAGGAGTGCTTTTTTTTTAAAAGAAATTTTAAATGGGGTTATTGACAAAGAAAAACAAGGTAAATAATTGTATTTATTTTTAAATGGAATTTTAAATTCCATCATCACATAGGGTGACTTATAGTGATGCAGGACTGTGTTTGAAGATTGGATTCAGGCCCCTTAGCAAATTAATATGTTTGTAGAACTGATAGTAGCAGTGCCCGTGGTAGTATGAGTATCCTTAACAGTTATTCTGTAGTGAAGACAGTTTTGGTACAGCTGTAAGCAGTCATAGCTGATTTTGCATTTCTATCATTTGTGATTCCCTGTCAGTTTTTTTACATGAAACTCTTTTTAATGGCAAGAAGTTATCAGCAGCTAGATCCCAAAAAATATTAGCCTCAACCTGAAAGCTCCATACCCAGAGTCCAGTCCAACAGACTGAGGGCTGAGAACAGAGGGCTATATAAACACATTAGTACTAACACGCCTGGTGCAACCAAACAGAGCATTAGCATGGCTAATTGAGTTTGGTGCTTTTTGGCCAGGATGCTTCATTACTCCTCAGCTGAAGCAAAACATGCTGTCTCAACACGGAGGTCTTCTCCTCTCATGAGATCATCCTGCTTCTCTCTCTGTCGCTCCAACAGCGTCTCTGATGGGAGAGACATTAATTGGGGTGAGCAGGGTTGTAATAATATAATAATAAACCCTTTCTCTCTTTCTGCCTACCTGTATCTCTACCTCGCACATGCTTCTCAGCTTCTGCTCATTCAAATTGCCAGTGTCTTTTTACTATGAAGTCACTGGAGGGAACATTCGACACAACCCGAAGGTGTTTGCTCTGGAAAAAAAAAAGGCTACGGCTTGGTTCTTCATAAGTGACACAACAGAGGCCATTTTTTTAAGTTCGGAAAAAGTTTAAACTGTGCAACACTGGATTTGTGAGCTCACTAATGGAAGAGCAGACTGTCGTGACAGTTTACAACAACGTTGTGCAGTGTCTGTTTCTGTGATGGGACCACAGTAAGTGTTTCTAAATGGTTAGGAGGTGTACCTAAGAGCTGTTTGCTAAAAGTTGCAACCACCATCATTTCTCATTCTGGAAACAAACTCACTTTTCATTATCAGCACAAAATGCAGTTGAGGCCACATTTTCTGTACCAAGAAATAAAAAGGGAAAATGTGAACAAGTCCCTAATTTTGTTTTCCACACTCCAAAGCTCCTGAATAAAATCCAATTTATTTATTTACCTTGTTTTTCTTTTACTTGAGTTTTAGTATATTCTATACTTTAAACCCATCAAATTACACATTTATCTCAAAAGGTTTTATGGCATGTCAGGCATTCCACCTTCTGTCCTTAGAAACTTGACTCCCATAAGGACAAAAACTACCCCAAAAAAATTGTTTTTATATTCCGAGACAAAATTAGCTTAAAGGTTTGCACATTCTGTATCAGTATCAGGTATTGTGTCTCTTTTGTTTCTTGGTTTGACTTAGAAAAAAGTTCCAGAAAACCCCTCTAGAGTAGGGATTTGAGGATTGGTGTCTTCAGCTGCCAGGCCTTTTTGGTGTCTGGGATGCTTCTCTGATGCCCTGACCTCCAGCCAAGTCTTGAAAGAGGCCATGTTTAGCCACAGACCCACACTCTAGCCACTGTCACAAGCCATTAGCACCTTCTTGCTGTTAATCTAACCTCCCACACAAGCGCACACATGCACACTTTCCATCCATCCTCTCCAGCCGCCTTCATCTCTGTTTCCCCTGCGGACAGACCCGGAGTTCTGGTCCTACTTTAATGCCCTGTCACACTTCATTTAGCCTCTAAAGAGGAAGAAGGAATGGAGTGTGATGTGGGTGCAGGCTTTAATACATATATTACACTAGCACACAAACATACCTGTACACGAACTGGAAGTGTGTGCTTGAACTCACTCAAATGAAGTCAGAGGCTCTTTCTGCTACTCGAAGCACTTTTCTAAACTGTGCAGACAACCAGAAATTCACTCCCAGTTTTCAGGTTTTATTTGGTCTTACTGTCTCTATGGTCCATCTGTTTGTATTTTGTCTTTCAGGCTGAGGCCACCCAGGTATACAGAATGAGGTCAGAGCAAGTGGTAAAGTCTAAACACAAGTAGAAACACCCAGGCTGCTTCACCCATTATAGGACGCAAATGTACTTTGACACATGGCTGAGTTGTGCTGTCTGTCAAACCCGAATGAAAACAAGAACCTTCAGCAGAGACTGAAAGGGCTTTCAGACCTTGCAACCTTTGTTCATGGGCTAAGTCTGTGAAGTAAGCAAGGTGCTGCATCATTAAGCAAACCACATGACGTGTGCGGTAAACCAAACTTTGGGTGAAGGGCTGATGTAAGCCATTAAATACTTGGTGCCTAGGGGAGAATCCAGGTTTATGTCGGAAGGGACACGGTGCCTTCTTGGGTGCGCTAAAACTTGTGCAATGGACAACAGTGACACACAAACCAAATATTCCTAACTTAATTTGAAAAAGAACATTTTAGATATAAACCTTTATTTGGCACTAAATAAGTAGCCATCATTGTAGCCTTTGCTTCTAAGGTTGTTCATTGGGGACATTGGTGTTGTCCACTCCTATTTTTTGGATTGGACATCAAATTTGGTGTTTTATAACAGTAAGTAAAACGATGGAGTTCAAAACGTGTATATATCCCCTTTAAAGTAGCTCAGAACATCCAGCCTTTATTACGTCTCGTACTAAAATAAGACCTAGATGGATCATGTTAAGGATTGTTTTGTTAATTAAATTACAAGACACCTGATACTGATAATTACAAAATATAATTGCTTAATCAAAATAAGTGTGGTAGTTTATATCATTTGAGTTGGGTGCAATCAGTGACTCACCTCGCCAACTGAACTAGCCTGACTTTCTCTTTCATACTTATAGAAAGACTGACAATTGGGATAAATGTTGCAACAATTTTATAATGACTTCCATAAAGCATATTGAGATGATCAATAAGGTAACTGCCCAACAGCAGCATGATAATAATCAACAAAGGGCACAATGAGAATATCACCTTCAATGTGATAAAGATATAGCAGAGTTGGAGTGCAGCTCTTGTCAAAGGTAATCCTGACAATATTTATGCCCAGTTGGTCATCATATGATATGATGTTGTAACCACCAATGGGGGGCCAACTTCAAGGCACACGTTAGACAGCGCGGTTGTTTCGGAAAATGAGGCAAATCTCGCTCAAGATTTGGATGTCTACCTGTGAAACGTGGAAAATGGCGAAAGACACTATATTTACCAAAATCTTTAACCGTGAATTTAAAATCGGGGTTAAAGCACAGTGATGTGGGTTTTGCGTTTCCTGTTTTACTTTGTAGTCACTTGCCCCTGTGTTTTGGTCTACATCTCTTCCTGCCCTCGTGTGACTACTATGCCTTGATTAGTTTCATCTGTCCCTCATTGTCCTTCTCTCCCCATTGTGTTTAGTCTGTGTGATCTCTTCGCTTCGTGTCAGTTGTTTCTCCATTCTGCAACCCAGTAAGTTCTGTGTTCTATGCCAGCTCTGTGTTGTTGTGTTGTGGCTTAATTAATTGTCTTATAGCATATTAGTTTGTTTTAGTGCATTCATTTTTCTCAAGTTGCAGTTTTGCGTCTTTTGGACTCGGGCCCCTGCTGCCTTAGAGTGCTTGGATATAATACAGTTTTTGGAATTTGTGTTTTGGATTTTCATTATCATGTCGTTTTGTTGCGTTCTCTCTTCCTGTGAACACTGCTAAATATTATCTCAAATAAAATAAAATCAATCAAAAGTCAAGTTTACTTGAATCAAACAGCCTTGTGTTGTCAGATAATGCAATTCATACTAGAAACAAATCAGACTACATTCTAACACAAAGCTATTATATCATTTTTGCACTTTCAGAGTACACTCATCTTCATGCCAACATGTGAACTTAGAGCCAATGAGGAGCAAGAGGTGGTAAATTGGTTTTGTCATATATTGCAGTCCATCTTTGTATGTTGAGCCAGAGCTAAGGTAACAATCTCAAGGCAACTGAAAAAAGAAACTGGAATTCAGCACACACACACACAAACACACTCGCACATACTAACAAGTCAGTCCAACTACATTCTACACATGTCATGCTGCTCTCGCTGGCTCCTGCACACAAACCACATGGCGGCCTGACATTACGACAACTTCAAACCCTGCACAAGCCGAGAGGTGAACACCAGATGCTCACGTTCTTTCACTGGTGTGGGAAATGTCAGCGGTGCAGATGGCGGCGGGTTTTTTATTTCTTGGGGTCCGGTTGCGACCTGTCCCTGTGGTACGGCCCACAACATCTCATCCATAAACATGGTTGGAGTCCGGGGATGTTGTGGTCGGCCTGGCAGACTGCAGCAGAGATGCCAAGCTACTGTACAGGCCTTTTTATTATTCATCTCAGGGCCCTTCTTTGTTTTGAAAGAAGACAGATGTAGAAGATAATAAAAAGGGGAAAATTCTGATGCAAAAAAAATTGCCCTTCATTTAGCAGCAGTTCATGTAAATGCATTTTTTATTGCATGAAATGGGCTTTTTTTCCACTTTTGATTAGTGTCTGCTGTTTCGCTTGTGTCTGTTCTTGGAAGACACACCTTGAGTAAAAATATTCAAGGATGACTTTTCCTCCCCTGTTTCTGGCTATTCTTTGTTCTCACAGTCTCGCAGATATCAAGACGCCGCTGTGCACATGCATCACATGAATGCAGTCTGTGATGCAGCAACGCTTCACCTGGCATGATACGACTGCCACAACACAGATGTAATGTTACAGACTGTGTGGGGTTAATAGAAACATGGGTAAACTTGTCTCCACTTAAGATTAAATAAAAAAATATTCATATATATGTCCAAAAATAAAGATGATCTTTATGTTTTGTCTTTGTCAACTGAACAAAAAAACAGCGAAAATCTTAAAAAAAAAAAAAAAAAAAGCTTTCATCCTGAATCAATGTGTGACTTCCTGTAACACTATATTATACCGGCATAATAAAAATGTACCTTATATCTAAGATGAATGAATAAATAATATGAATCGCAGTCACCCATTTAAAATATCAATGCAACAACATTAGAATTCTAAGTGCCATGTCTGCTCTTCAAACTGCATTTTGGCACCAGGCTAAAATACCCTCAAAGTTCACAAACAGCCTGAGCGCTACTGCTGATGGAGGAATGAAATGTACTGTTACAGAGTATAAAAAAAATAACAGGACAAGAAGCGAACGAGGCAAAGGTGAAGTGAAACTAATGTACAGGGGTAGACCTGAGAACAGTAACACTGGTTAAAATATGGGTCTGTGTGTTGGACTTTTGGACTTTTTTGTGCTGTGTTTCTGTAGAGTATCAAAAACTGTATCAAAACTCACTCCCGCAGTGCCCTCCGATGCAAACACAAACCGAATCGCTGCAGCACAGAATGTCAGCGTGGGCAGTTTTTGTTGTATGTTGTTGGACGCCAACCAAGAACGTTGTGTGTGTTAATATGCATAAAAGTTTACTACTCTCGCTCTGAAAACCTTCTTCAGGATACTGACGATAAACTGGAAAAGATTACTTAATTCATCAGGACTGAGACAACAGAATGAATATTTTTTTTTATCCCTAACACTGTGTTGGCCAGCAAAGTAAAATAGTTGTGGTGATACACGGCCATGTTGGACAGGCGGTTTTGTGAAAGTTGTTATGTTTACATTAGCTTCTAACATTACAGTATATGGTATATTCTAGTGGCTTTCAGATGAAGAACCGCCTTTCCTGTTTTTTGCTCTCTACAAACATTATCATCTGGCTGTTTATAATTTTTTTTGCGAAGTGGATGTTACAAGGGGAGAGACTTGGCAAAGAGAACTAAAGGATTTTGGAGCTCGCGTACGATGCATTCTGGTTCATGTAGGCACTCCCAGCACGGCTCTGCGAGCAGAAAAACTCATGGCCTTGTAACACCATAAGGCTTAGTGGTGATTAAGAGCTAAAAAAAGAGGTCAGTTTATTTCCAACATTATTATTCATTATTCACAGTTATGTAGACATGGTTTTGATACAGGCATCTACTGTGTGTTGTAGATGATGTGGAGTATTTTATTTCTTTCAAGTTTGTTTGGGGATTGTATTTGAATACAGGGGGAATGTTTCTATCATATGTGAGGCCTAACACAGCAACAGCAGCTTAATTAATTTGGCAAAAATGCCAACAAATTACAGCGTCTGTCTTTATTTATGGTTGACTAAACATCTTGTAATGTTTCTTTAGAAAAACAAGTTTTACAAGTGGGCTATTTGTGTTAGACTGCCAACTATTAGTGTTTGAAATACAAATCACAATTATTATTAGACATTAGAAGGCATTCCTTTGCAACCATGAAAAGCTTTTGAACAAGCTTACGTTATGGAGCCAAAGATTTCTGAATTTGGCCCATTGGTCACTATTTGCTCACCACTGCCCTGGAACTATGAAGCAAATCATTTGACCAGCACTATCTGTGTTCTGACAGTAACCACACTACTTAGATACTACTTCATATCCAGAATAGACAGTAGGAACAATTACACTGATGAACAATTCTTAAAACCTTCATACAGCATGTGTTCAAATAAAGAATTTACTTTTATATTTGGCAACTCTTGCTTATTTTATGATTTTTTTTTTTTTTTTTTTAGTATAAGCCCCAAAGGTAAGGTACTAAAAAAAAAGATTGTTCTGCTGATATGCAGGCTGACAGTGGAATGCAACACCACAAACTCTAGCCTTAAAAAGATGTTGAATCCAAACCTCCCTAAAACAGAAACGCAACATTGGATTGGATTCAAACACAAGAACTCATCAATTATGTCTACTCCCTCTATAAATAATTTGGAGATTTTTTTTTATAGAGAGCTGTTGCACGCATCTATGGCCTTTATCACCACAATGCTGAAGAGAGAAACTGAAACCCTCAAAGTAATTCAACACAACGTAAAAAAAAACCCTCTGTGAATGCAATACACACCTTTACAAATCAAGGACAGTGGAAGAGATTACAGGTTGAATGTAGACATCATGTTTGCTACGAACAACATGACCCCTGTAGCATGTCAGTGCAACATGAAAAGGAATAGATGATTACTTTTACAAACTCCAGTCTGCATATAGCCACGGTGATAGAGACGGAGACAAAGAACAGGGGGAGGTTTGGGAAAAAGAACAAAAGAGGAATCAACAGGATGCAGGAGAAGAGGCATGGCAGGTAAAATGAAGAGCCAAAAGGAAAAACAGAACATGTGAAGAAAATACTGTAAGTAGTTATTTATGAATTTATTTTGTGCCCTTATAATGCTGTAATGTCCAAAATCTTAATCCTTCAACAGTTTCCCTACTGAGAAGGGATTTAAAGTTAAGATTTCTATTTTTCATCTTGATGCTTTGGTAAAATTGTTGCCACCCTCACATCGATGATGCGCAGCAGACTGGGGTGAAATTGAATCATAGAAGCAGAAACCGTGGTGCCAGAAGAAAGTAAAACAGGGAGAAGCCAGAAAAGGAAATGAAAAGTGACTGTGAAACTCAGAGACAGGAACATACAATAACGAGACTCGACACGAGTGACAGTGGCCAAATTCACAAACGCACCATTTAATAGAAACCCTACTGTAGCTTCTCACATCTGTCACTTTAACTTCTAGAACTACAGTCACGATAAAGAGTGTGTGTCCTGACTTCTGATCACTCGTTTAGCAGAATGACAAATAATCCAGAGCCCCCGTCACTAGATGGACACCAGGCTCCTGCAACAGGCCGTGGCCGTGATGTCCTCCTGACTGCGGAGGGCTGTTTCAGCTGCTTACCTCTCTACCTACCACCCCCACACACACAGCCTCTGTTGTCTGAAGTTTACTGGTAGTAGCTACAGGTGGTGGTGAATGGAAAAAATATGAAACAGGAAGTCAAGAGCTTTAAGTATGAAGGCTTAACCTTCCTGCTGTACTCAGGTTTTCCGTTGCATCAAAATAGCTGTGAAAACGGGTCACGAAAGACACGAGCGCAGCAGGAAGGTTAAAGACCTTTGGTGGCAAAATACTGCAACACAATATATAACATTATGACCAGAACACATAATACCAGGGATAGGGCTCAATGTTTCAACAGAGGGGTCTCAATGACCTAAAAGAGGAGGCCGTAAACCTCCTAATGTCTGTCAGAACAAGGCCTACTGCTCCAACTGTACCATAGCTGGTGCTGCTCGTGCTACCAACACAAACTTCTTTTCTTTACCGTAAAATTTAGGGCACATCACTTCCTGTGCACCGAAAGGTGTTTCACAGGAAAGACATCTGGTGTAAAAGCTTCGTGAAATGAGACATCGTTTTAATGTCATTCTGCCATACGGAGTAACAAAGTGGACTTTATTCAAATGAAAATGTCATAGGTGATTATTCAGTGTGGCAGTGATAAAGGAAAATTAAGAAAAATGCCAAGATTGTGACATGAAAAAAACAAGAACATAGTAATTAAATGTAAACCGAGCATCAAAATTATAGAGAAAATAATCGTGAAATCCGAATGAATTTTATACAACATGTTTAGGATGCACCATCATCCTACACACTTGGAACATGCAGTCTGAAGCATGTGTGAAACAAATTCCCATGTGGGACACATGCACACATACAGACACCTATGGATGTGTCATATGATCTGGCCATGTATTGCCTCTGCTACAGCATCTGCCAACTTGGCAGCACAGTGATTTCTCACACATTCTTGTTAGATTACATAAGTGATGTTTTGCGTGAGCAGATAGCTCGCTGAGATAACACTTGTAAATGACTGTGTTATGATTAGACCAATGATACCTGTAGTGCTACATAAGGTAGCAGAAATAATGACAGCAGTAGGTCTCTCTGATGTTTGTTTTACAGCATAAAGCATTGTCATCCCAGAGAAACCTGGGTAGTGAAAGAGAGATGTCAGACCCAGAGCAATTCACCGGGACTCTTTGGAACATGATTAGACTGAATATTATTTGATTCTGGCCCACTTCAGAGCAATACTGTGACTCAGTCATGGATTTCTAGTATTTTGGCGTGCAGAGCTGTGTAGCTCAGAGGAATAAAATGTATCATGTTTTGGTGATACAGATAACACTTGTTCATGGGGTTTGTCGACAATATGAAAAATATACAATATTTCCAGCATCATTCATGAAGTTGTACCACTTAATAAGACAGAACAAGAAACAGTCACAGTAGCTAAACTTAATTAATGTGGGGATAAAAGTATCAGCGGCGCCACTCGACTATTGTTCACAGCTTTAGTCTTCACTGTGATTATAGTCTGAAAACTGTTTGCATTGACGTTGTTCAGCCTCTCTAAAGGGCGGACCAATCAGCAACCAGAGGGGGTCGCTCAGTGCAATGATCTTCAATGGCGGTGGTGGCAACGTTTTGATAGACAACATGATGTTCAATGCTACATTCATTAGGATGCAACATCTGGAAACAATCCTCACTGGATTGTGTCCAAACCCGAATAAGCCTGGAGTGAATTTAGGTCTGGCAAAACCAGGCTACTTTTACAATGTCTTTATTTTATTGTATTGAATTACATATGAACTGATTTAAGTAGTAAATAGTGTCCTGCAAAGTTACCTTGTAAATTCAGTTTTTTTAAGTTAAAAAAAAAAAAAAAAGTGTCATCTTGAGTTGTAAAAATTGGGATTCTTCTTCAAAAAACTTTGTAAAAGATGATTTTTTTTTTTTTTTCTGGATTATTTTCCTTTGTGCCTTCAGACAGTTGGTGGAGTAACTTCAAAATCAAAGCAGAATATACGTTTTTATGCATATAAAAGCTCTATAGCGCTACTTGCAGTCAAAAGTTGCCCAGTTTCCCCTTTAATTTGTTTAAATGGACAAAAAAGCAGCAATAACACATTTTGTTTCATTAATAATTACTGCATTTTCATGGTGCATTTCAACAGACTGTTCGAAGGCAGACTACAGTCTACAATATTCTGGTCTATAACAATTCAAACAGCAATTTATGACTGTTAAGCATAAGATGAAGGCAGCCCCAAAATGTCAACTTTATGCTCAAATCATCCCCCCTGCCTCTCTGAGTCCCCTGGTGGAGGCCTTCTCCCCTCTAATCCACTAATCTGACACTTCCATAGGCCAGACATGCACACATTAGACACTCATATTGACGTGTCCGCCTGAATGTGAGTTCACACACACACACACACACAAGAGACTGAATGCCAACATTAATCAAATAGACTGAAGGCGCATACATAATTACACATATAAACAAACACACACACACCAAATTAACATACACACACACAAAAAATGCAAATCACTCTTTCTACACAGTAGTCAGATGTGTGTGTTGTGTGTACACATAGCTGTACCTACACAATGTGGGTTAAATAAGACAGGCTGGTCTGGAGTGTGTAATTTGCCACAAATGGCTCTCTCTCAAATTACAGGTGCCTGCGGTATTGAATGTGAGTCTAAGTGGGCCCATTAAGGCCAAATTGGACTAATTCAATCCACAGATCTAATTCAGTAATGCAATTGCAGGGTTGTTGGACGTTGTTGTGGAATTCAGTGGGGTTCATTTGGAGCCAAGATCAGCTCCGAATGGATGGCACCCAGTGAAATGTGAGGGTGTGGAGTGTTGATGGGGAGGTTAATTTGTGGAGATGTTTCTGGGTGACCGGGGTGTATTTACTCAGGGGGCCGTGTGTGTGTGTGTGTGTGTGTGTGTGTGTGTGTGTGTGTGTGTGTGTGTGTGTGTGTGTGTGTGTGTGTGTGTGTGTGTGTGTGTGTGTGTGTGTGTGTGTGTGTGTGTGTGTGTGTGTGTGTGTGTGCAGAGGCTGTAGGCAGATTGCTGATCTTATTTGTGCTGTTTTACCATGCTGATCACTGGGGCCAGCGATCCGCCATTATCATTCAGGTGGATATCTGAACACATGCATGTGAATGCTTGGTTACTTCTGTCAAATCACGGCTTCAAAACACCCAGAGAGAATTGACTTGGAAAATACAGCAAACACCTTTCTTACAAAAATAAAAAGATTAATTTGAGCTTCTGATGTACATAAATAAACACACAGCGGGAACATCTTTTTTCTTGCAGAATTTTAATGTGTACATAAAAGATAATTGAAACACCAGCTCTTTGAAACACGAGCAACAGATTTTTTTTGTTTGTTTGTTTGCCGTCTCCTATCAACAAATAGAATATTGTGGAGCCTTTGTTCTCATATTTACTGAATTATAGATAATCTCTTTCACTCTGTATGGCTGCAACTAATGACCATTTAAGGAAGCACATTCACTTGACCGACAATGTTATGAGGGATTAAAAAGAGATAAAACACAGGAAAAACAAAGTAATTTTAATACCTGCCTGTGCCTTCTGGTGAGGGTTTGTATTTACTCATGTTCCTCACTGTCACGGTTTGGCTCTGTCTGTCTCTCTTTTGTTTGGTTTCTTCCTTGTGTCATACCTCTACCCACCAGATGTCCCCTGTGTGTCTATCCCCGTCTCTGTCGCTCTGTGCCTACGTCTCCTGTCTACCACACCCACCTCACCTGCTCCCTGTTCCTCAGCAGTCCCAGCAGACAGTCAGGCAGTAACCAACAAGTTAGTGTAGACCCAATCCCAATCTGCATACTCAATAAATCACAGACTTTAAAGTGCGTTCCCAGTAAATCCACGAGGGTTTAGGGCCGTACCAGTGTCAAAATCATCAAGTCTGTGAGGGCTCTGATGCACACTTCATTACCTCCTAGAGCAGGGGTGTCAAACTCATTTTAGTCAAGGGGCCACATACTGCCCACTTTAATCTCAAGTGGGCCAGACCAGTAAAATCATAGCATAATAACGCATACATAACGACAATATTTCTCTATGTTTAAATCATTGGTGAAGGTTTTTGGATGATAAACCCTACTTTAAGGCCTGATCCGGCCCGCGGGCCGTATGTTTGACACCCCTGCCCTAGAGGGTTTAGAGTGCTTAGGCTTCCGACTTTAAGGTGCAGATTGGGGCTGAGCCAGTATAGTTCTGTTTGAACCAGCAATCGCTTTGTTATCCTAAAGCTTCAATTTCAGATTACAAAATGTATTATATGGACCATTTTTCATGTTTTGTTGCTTCCGCAAAAAAATTCTTCTACCACTTCATTTGGAGTATGCATCTGAAAACACTGGTTGGAGGGCCAGTTGGAGCGATAGACAACTACCCCTTGATTCCTAGAACAACTGGGACACCCTACCTTATGTGGGCACATGCAAAACGAAGGGGTAGGGCCAACTGAAATGCTTGTTAATTCTTTTGTTAACCTGTTTTTTTGGGACTGCCTGTTTTTAAATGTTGCTCTTTGTGTTTTTATGCCTCCTTGTTTTTTGTATAAAACCGTCAGCTGGAAGTAAAGTTGTCTTCCTGGTCCACCTCCTGCCTCTGTGTCTTTCATTTGGATCCCTCTTCTCCTGTTGGACTGTGACACTCAATGCTGCATATGTTATCAAATTGATGAAGATTCTAATTTTAGACTGTTCACCAACTTTATTACATGTCCCCCATTGCAAAATGGGTTTGATAAAACCTTGGTATCTCCGTGTATCAGACTGTAGAACATGATTTTGAAATTGTCAGTTTGTGAAATGAAAATACACAAGAGAAGAGTCACATCATCAGGTCTCATCATCTATATGTGTGTTTTTTTTTGTTTTTTTCTAAACTCTATTCAAAAATTGCACGTCACATGCTATATTAGGAATTTAGTTTTTTTGCTTTTGGGATCTTGAGTTAAAGCAGCTGTCACATTGTGAGAATTTGATCATGAATTTCCGACACTGTTGTGCTTAAAATGAACAAAAAATGCAAAGTAGGACCACCATTTTGGAGTGATGGCCAACACAAACACGTATTCTCTTGTTCTTCTAATATCATTATGAAAACAGAGTACAGTGAACCCTCGTTTTTCGCGGGGGTTACGTTCCAAATAGAAACCGTGATAGGTGAAATCCGTGAATTAGTAACCTTTATTTTACAATTGAAATAGATAGAACTGGACATTAAATATATCTACGTTACATATAGTCGTAATGTGATTTCAATGCACGATGCAAATCCGTGAAGCAGCGAGACCGTGAAAGGTGAACCGCGTTATAGCGAGGGTTCACTGTAAATGTATACAGGGGCTTAAATTATGTATAGAACATACTGTATGGACCCGTCGCTGCATGCACAGTGAGGTGTAATGTGTCTCATCTACTTCTGTGCGTGAATGTTGTTGTTCTGCGTGTGTTTCTGTGGGTGAATGTCTCATATGCATCCATGCATGTCTAAAAAGGTCATCCTTAACCAGGCTGCGGCTGCGACGGCCAGACGGGGCCTGAGAGAAGCTCTCTACGATCTCTACCTGCATTAGCATAACAATAAAGAAACCCACACACTCATCTCCTGCTCCCGCAACAATAATCACTTATTTACCTCCCTCCGCAGGGCTGTTTCATGACCTTGAACGCAGCCATACGCCGATGTGTTTAAGTGTGCCTGAATTAAAGGCACACAAAATTGTGTTTCTATTCTCTGCATCTTTGTCTTTGTGTGTGTGTGTGTGTGTGTGTGTGTGTGTGTGTGTGTGTGTGTGTGTGTGTGTGTGTGTGTGTGTGTGTGTGTGTGTGTGTGTGTGTGTGTGTGTGTGTGTGTGTGTGTGTGTGTGTGTGTGTGTGTGTGTGTGTGTGTGTGTGTGTGCGCGTCGGTAACATACCAGCATGTGCGAACATCCAAACCTGCCCCACAAAAGCTGCCATTGCATCTTTAGCAACTCCTCCCTCACCCCACCACCCCCACACAAATACACACACATAAACGGCACACACTCTTGGGAAGAAAAACAAGTGAAAGGAAAAAAACAACATGCCAGAAATGAGGCAGCCGGCAAGTCGGGCCTGTTCCGATTGGCTGAGCAGCAGTTGAAGGTTATCACAGCTAACAAACATATCAAACCAGCCATGGAAGCTCACACACATACACAAAGGTATACACACCCATACAGCCTTTTGTGGCCAGACAATAGTCTGTAACCTTCAATTCTGTGGCAGTGAAATACAAGGTGCGCCAAACAAAGTGAAGTTCCTTCCATCGACCACCTCACCAAGGCGGCTGAGCAGCTCGCAGACGTGTCACAAACGTTACAACCAGCAAAAATGAAAAACCCAAAAATGGAGCATGGCCTACAACATTCAGAACTGCTATTAGCACTTAAGCCTTTGGATATAGTTGGATGATGCAGTACACCCAGCATGATGTCCCTTCTCGGTTTGTGAATTAATTTTTTGATGCTTTAATGCCATCTTGTTTTTTTTGGAGCCAGAAGCAACCATAATGACTGGCGTGCACTCCATGCCTGTCAGTCAAACCAGACACACCCCCAAACTTACTTCTCTTTGAGGCCTAACATCGAACTAATTATAGAATTATTGTGACGCACCACCACAACACTGATCAGAGTGATTTCTGTTAATGAAATCATTTTCACTTGCGGATAACATGGATTGACTTGGTATTTTTTTTTTAACAAAAATTATGCTTTTTGAATGGGAGTCTATTAGAGTGAGAGGTTTTTGGAGCCAGCCCATAGTGGTATTGCTTTTTAAGGCACTGGCTTAATTTTTCAGACCCTGAGGCTACATGAGAATATAACGTCGATTTGAGATAGGGATGAGGAAAGTTCTCATTTTGGTAAACTATGATTAAATATCAGGTAATACCAGCACAATTTATATCACACCTTGCAAGTGTTGGAATGTACCTTACTAATGAAAATGAGTACACTGGCGGTGGAGCTGTCATTCATGACATCCACATGTCTGAAGTAAAGTGAAGCATTTTGTTCACGCTGGGGAGGCCAAACAATCCAAATCAATAGATCAACCAGACAAAATGCAACCAGATGTTTTACTGTATTAGTGAGTAAGTATGTATGTATTGTAAATATGTAAGTATTATAAAAAGCTATCAGGAAAGCTTAGCTGTTCGCAATGGCTTTGTCTTCTGAAACCACACCTACAGTAAGTCCTCAAAGGGAATATTTCCACTTTACATGCTGTTGTTCTTTGTGTGTCCCAACAGACAGACACCAGGTGGGATCATTAGACATTTATGAACCTCTCTCTCTCTCTCTCTCTCTCTCTCTCTCTCTCTCTCTCTGACAGCTGATGTCAAGCTCAGCTATTTTATCTCACACTTGACTGAAGCCGGCAGTCACAATAAATTAGGGAAAGATGGGCAGGTTTTGGTGTTAGCTGAGGGCAGCGTCGGGCTAATGTCGACCTGTCAGGATCTAACCCGATCTACCGTCCTGGCAACAATGCTGCCATGAATGATTTAGACCGGGTAAGAGAGAGAAGAAAGCTTTTGTTTGGCTCTCCCTCTGGACCCATCCTCCATTTCACCCTTCCAACAACAAAATGCTGAGGGTAACCGACTGTAAAAATGGGTGTGGCTCAGAAGATGCATCAGGGCATTTTGTTTCTCCCGAGGTTTTTACCAGCTAATCTGTATCTAATGTAATAAAATCAGCAATACAACAAAACGCCCAAGGTGCACAAACAGGACAGCCATGGGGTGATTAATTGGAATACCTTTGGTCGTGATTTCTGATCAATGTAAGCTTTTTTTTTTTTATCAGTAGAACACAACTCGGAGGGGTGTCAGTGCTTAAGGGTGGAAATAGATTGCACACAATAACAATTCACTCCAGTGTGTTAGGCGGAATGAAATATCTTAGCAATTAGTCAATTAAAGTCGAGAGCAAACAAGGTGATTTCACGCCAGCCTGCGGCCAGTCATTGGATTTTAATCATGAGAGGCCATTCTGGGAAAAGCTCCAGATTTGGTGGTTTAAGAAGCGACTCTCCCTCTTTTTCACACGTCTTTTTTTAGTCTCATCTGTTTCATTGTCTCCTTTGTCTTCTCACGCGAGCGAGGGCTCGACTTTAAAGCGAAACTCAAGCCATTTTACGCAGACAGTTTACAGGTCACCAGTATTCACAATATTATTATCAATGTCTTCTTTAGGGCATGTTTAAAAAAAAATATAACCTTGACTAACTGTTCAGTAGTGGAAAGAAGTCAGGTCACAGACACAATAAGGAAGTGGTCCTGAAATGAAGCCTCAAGTCAAGTCCAAGTCCCAAACTGTGTTTAAAACCCAAACCTAATTAGCAACAGCAGCAAATTTAGGCTAATTTTAATGCCAACCACCCACTTGTACTTATAGCTAAAGATAGATATTGCCAAGACTTGGAAAAAAAAAGAAAAAAGACAGATTTCAAATCTGAAAAGTTTTTGTTACCATCAAGGCCTCACTGATGTCATGCTGAACACTAGTTATTAGCATTAGCTTATGCTTGCCAGTCAAAGAACATAATGTTTAAGCTGCCACCACATTACTGTCACCTTTCCTTTGTGCAACATCACTGGCTGATGGAACGGCTCCAAGTACTGTATATAAATATAGCTTGGGTTCTGCTACATTGACATTCACAATTCTGTTTTTTAATCTATCTCCCACGAGGCCAAAAGCTTCATAGAAATTTTTTTTGTAAGCTGTAAACACTGTGATGACAAAAGGCAGTGAAATCGTAATCCACCCGACCGATTGAACAACAGAAAAAACTGAAACAAAGCTTTGAGTATAACCACATCCATCCAATATCTATTTATACTTGTCCAACAGGAAATGTATTGTTTCCCGGAACTAAAATCTCAGATTTAATAGTTGAGTTTAAAACATTTTTTTTTTTTCCTACTAATATCCCATCCTGTTGGACTATTGCCTTTTCATTATTCTCAGTCTGATTTCCTCCACCTCCTCCTCCCCCACTGTCTGCCTTCCCCTGCCTCTGTTTTCTCCCTCCTCTCCTCTCCGTCATTTACCTGCCTCCCTCGCTCTATTTCTCCCCGAGCAGGTGAAGAAATCAATCTCTAATTTGTCAATTCCATCTGCAGCAGCTCGCACCCAGACGGAGGAGTTTTTAACATCGACCAGCACCTCCCTGCCAACGTTCGAGGGTTTGACTGCGTGTGTGTTTGTGTGAGTCTGTGATTGTGCATATATGTGTGTGTGTAATTTCAAATAGGAGCTGGAACAAAGGGGGAAGACAAACATCTTCCTTCCTCTTTCCCTGAGGATCGACTTGTGTCTCATGGTTATTTCTCTCTCTTTGTTTCCTCTGTATCTCTCAATCGCACACACACACACACACACACACACACACACACACACACACACACACACACACACACACACACACCCTCGGTATCTCTCAATCACATACACACACACACACACACACTGCTTCTGTTGCCTATGTTATTATTTAGTGAGCCCTTGTGACTATGGAGATTTCTAATGATAGGGCAGGGTAGGTTGTGCTGCTGTGATTAAGATTTCACAGGATGCGAAACACACACACACACACACACACACACAAATACACACACAGAGACCCGTCATTGTCCTGTCACAGCCGCGAGTTATTTTTGGAAACTTTGCCCACAGCCCTCAGAGCAAATGCCTGCCCTCCCTCTCCTCCCACAGCACCCGTCAACCCTCTGTCGCCCTCTGTCACTATGCCAGCCAATCAGAGCCTCCTCTGAGCAGCTCCGACAGGAAGCAAAGCTGACAGCCCACCAATCGACTAATAACTACTCTCCGCAACAAGACGTTGACGAGGCTCATCGAGGATATGGATGCAGTATTTATGATTATTTATGGTATAATTACAGCTTGATTACATGAAAACACTTTGCTTTGACATGATACAGGCTAGTTGGCAAGGTACACACACAGCAGGGTGGGGGAAAGAATCAGATATTTACACATTATGATTCTCTTGAAAGATAGCACCGATGCACAGATCTACAGTACATAATTGGAATTTTCTTTATGTTTTTAACAAAGAGGAGGCACTGCAAAATTAGTGTTAGGCAAAATTTCACCACACAGAGTTATACGTCACAGATAATGGATCAAGACAAACTCTTTTAGTTTGCTTTGCTTTGGAGAATGGCTGGAAATGTCTCCAATGAAGACCAAGCTACCCTGTGACATAAGTTGATAAACCAAGTGCCTCTGTGAACTTTTAAAATTCACGCCACATATCAAGACTCTCCTTCAGCGCCCACAGAAAATTTGTATGGTTAATTGAATGCAGAAATACAGTGACACTTAATTCTGAAGACTCATTGGTGAACACGGACACTTCCTGCGGTTCTGTAATTGCCTGTGCTCCTGCAGAAAGGACACCTGTAATCATTGTGGCAGCCTGAGCAGTACGAACCACAACAAAAACAATTCATGAACAGATTAAAAGAAAAAGGTGGCAGTGTGAAGGAATGGAAAGAAACTGAGGTAAGGTTGGAAAAGAAGAGAGAAACTGAGCAGAATGAAAAATGCAAAAGCTCAGAAACAGGTGAGTTCTGAAAGACAATCTTGGAGGTAAATGTTGATAAATGAACTAGCACCTTTTATAAATCTGCTCTGCTTAAGAGACATCTGCTCACTTCCAGCTCCCTCAAAGTGCTCTCCTGTTTCCTCTTCCGAACACAAACAGCCTTCACACATACGGTGTTAGGCCTCCTCCTGTCTCCCCAACACACCGCAGACAAGGCAGTCAAAGAGAAACTGTTTGTCGCTGATGTCGGTATTTGCGTGTAAATCATTAACCAGCTTTTCGATCAAAGAAGCTCACGGGACGGCGTCTGCTGAGGCGAGCTGTCAAGCAAGATCCTGCATGCTGCTACAACAGGCTTCATTCCTGCCATCATCGTCTGGCTGTGGAGACTGTACCTGACAACATCATAGGAGAGGAAACAGTGGAGCTGCTTTGAAGGTAGTTACTGTCATTTCCTACCCGATGTTCTGATTGACCAGGGAAAACCTACAGCGACTGTGTTTTGAAATGAAATGGCTGAGATGATGGGAAATGCTTGTCAGTGGAACATTTATTTCAATGGTGATTAAGTATTTTCTTGCTTTTTTTCCCCCTTCGTTTAGTTCATTTCCACTACACGTACTTTTTTAATGGCAGAGGAACTTTACCTGGATTTGAAACATGGTCTAAATTTTGTTTCCGAAGCCACAATCATGCCTTTTCAAAGACACATATCTTTGCAGACCTAAAAAAGATGAGTGTCATGGATAATCACAGGTCACAGTGGCTTGGTATAGAAGCTGGTGCGGACACCTCTCAAACCTGCAAATTACTCAAATGAATGTGTTGATTCAGCTGCTGTCAGGAGTTGGTTCAAAATAAAATGAAAACAAGTATACAAACAAGCATAAAAGAAGCAGCCATGCAAATACAGGGAGACCTACACATGTTGGCCTGCATGCAGCCTAAAGAAGGGTAATTTTAGTTTCGGCTTTATTTCCTGGCGCTCTAAAAATTGTCTGTGTACTTTCTGACTGCAACGAATTATCAGAATGAAGCTGTAAATCTAGCATTCACACAGCTGAAGTTGTAAAACAGATTTTCACAGGTTGACTCTCGGGAGGTGACATGTTTCTCTGCTGAAACAACAAATCAGCCTTAATTTTGGTGTGAAGAGAAAATATGACCAGGAGTGACATTTTTGGATAAAAGACTGCAGCTTTCCCAGACAATCCCTAAATTGTGTGAGATTTGAAACATCTGTCAAGTATAAGTTTGTGAATCAATAAACAATTATTGGAGTTCCTGAAAGAGGTTTGGCTCCAGGTGTAGCTCGCTGTGACAAGCGGTTGCTACACAGCTGACACAAGTTCAAATATAGATTTACCAAAGTCAGGGAGGTAAATGCCAAAGGGTGGTGAGAAAAGATGTTCACTTTCTTTCTCGACGCAGCCCATCATGTCACCATATATCAATCAACTTGTTAAAGTACTAGAAGATGCTCTCTGCCTTTTTGCACTGTGTTTGGTGAAGTTGGAGTTTCAAAAGACACCGGGGTGCTTCCCCTGGGTGGGTTTTCAGGTCTGATTTGTGTGTAGACGCTTGGCTTATTTCGATATGGCTTCCGGTCCGAGTTGCGTTGGGGTGCTTGGACCCCTTTATAATTGTTTGCAATTGTAGTTGAAATTTGTGTTTGGTTTGAAAATATGAGGCTACCAAAACGGTGGTAAGCACCATGGGTGATTGCTGTGGTTTGACCCGGCTTTATTCCCACTGTCTGCCAGGAAGGTAGATAAATATGTGCAAGATTATTGTTTGTATTGAATCCCAAGGGCTGATGGTATCTTTGTCTGTTAAAATTCTGTGAAAATAAGGCCTCAGAGCAAGCTGCACAATAAATTCCAGACCCCACATCAATTAGATTTGCCCTAATAAATGACTGATCCCTCAAATAACGAATACAAATCCGTTAGTTATACTTTTTATTTGAAACTAAGACCTGGCTTACTGTTGCTGAAGTCAGTCCTCCCTGCAGCTTCTTACGTTCTCCAAAGGCCACTGGCCTCTAAAATGTACATTTTTAGAGGCCTTCGTTCAGTATCAGTCCCTCCAGTAAATCGCGATCTTGCGATCGCAATAATTAACATGATTTCAAGCAAACTGAAGCAATATTTCCACAGAAAATGTCAATTTTTTTAAGCTGTGCTGAAAGTATTAGGTCATAAGGTATGTCTTTGCAGACAAAATTCACTTTATTGACACAAATAACTTCTCATTTACAGTCAGTACGTTCCTTTGTACTCTGTTCCTTTATCAGGTAGTGCTTAAAAAAATAAAATGTTTCTTTCTGAACTTGCAACTTTTTCTAATTCCTACAATTTTACGCAAAAAACTCACTTAAAACGGCGCAAATTACATTGCAATTTAATAATAATAATTTAAAAGCATTTTTTGATCGCAACAATTAAAAAAAAAAAAAAAAACTCTATGGATCTATGAATATGCAAATGATCCCAGGCTTTATCTCCACCCACCGCTCTGCGGCTCGATGATGTGGAAAGCCCCACCCTGTAAGTCGACAGGATTGCTTTCTTAGGTGTGTGATATATAAAACCCTTATTGTCTGTTTTTGAGACACTGCGGTTCCAAAACAGAAATGGTCAGCCATGGCAGCAAATGCTTATTCATTCATGATGTCTTACAGTATATAAAAACTCAAAATGTTTGAACATAAACATGTTAACTGGGTTAAAAATGAGAATTTTACTGGAAAGCATCTTTAAATGCCAGTAAAACTATACTATACTATAAACAAGTATATAATATAATATAATATAATATAAACTAGAATTTTACTGGAAAGCTTCTTTAAATGCCAGTAAAAAAATATACTATACTTTTGAGGCAGTCTTTATTCATTAGCAATCCACTGGAAGATTAGTACTGCTGGTTCAGCTTCTACAAAGATGCTCTTACCAGTCACATGTATGTAAATCCTTTGAATCTGCATTTCTCTCATTTTCAAATAACCAGAAAGTGCTAGTTGATACCAACAAAGAAGTGATTGCACTTTGCCACAATTTCCTCCACAGTGATGTAATCTACAGCATCCCAGATAAAAGCTGATCATAACAGATTGGATTAAACCTAAAGAAGCAGACACAAAGAGAAACAGATGGAGTGAAGGGTGGAGCAGGGTAGATAACAAAAGAAATGAAGAGTTAAAGAAATGAGAAAGAGAAGGAGGAAGAGTGAATTGAAAATATCTATGACGAGCGCCACGTAATTACTGTGCTGTTCCATTATTAATCGCTCCCAGTCCAGATAGGACTTGCATGAGAGTTGTATACATAATTAATAATGGGGACTGGAGCATCTTTCCTTTCTCTTCGCCCATGGATCGGTGGATGACAGAGAGAGAGTGACGGATGAAGAAAAACGACGAACCGAAATTAACCACCAAACACAGCACTCCTCTAACCTTAAGTATCTTGGCTTTGAAGGCTCTTTGCTTTCATTAAGTGCTCGTGTTACAAGCATTGAATCAGAATTTAATGTGAAAATTAAAAAACTCCTATTGCTGTATACTGTGGAGTCTCATGCAATATTGTTGCCTAAATAGCTCCCTGTAGCCTCATGAATAACCCAATGAAAGCGAATGAATTGAACTCGTCCAGTAAACCCCATCTATTTTTTTCAGGGATTTAATAATGCAAAGGGGTCTCATGCTTGTGTACAGACATTATTCGATGATAATTGGCCACAGCACTGATCTACTAGATGTATTAAGCTATGCGCCCGCTTCCCCATGTCAAAACTTAATGTATCAATAACAAAAGATGCAGCGTTTTATAATTTCATCATCTCAAAGGAAGTGCATTCATAGTGTTTTCTTCATTTTCTCTGGCGTGCAACTTGCTCGAGTCATGCCATCATACACAGACACACACACAGGCCCATGCTGCTGTTCTCTATCTGGTTAAATCATATGATTGCATTAGCATGGTGTCCTTTGACCTCTTCTTGTCCGAGCCATCCAGATAGAGGCGCAGAGAGGATTAGAGCCCACTGAAAGGCCAGAGGGGAGCCACAGCTTACATCCACACCAGCACAACACTGCTGCCTCTCAGCCAGTCTTTAGAACCTGCTGCATTATGCAGCCTGTCACTCCTCCTATTGGTATCATTAAGTAACAGACTGGAACTAATGTTGCCAGAATTTATGTTTTGACAATATCTGCTTGCTGTTTTATTATATGGGGGGTTCTTTTTTTTAAAAAAAAACTTTTGCAACAACCACAGGGAAGTTAAAGATTGTGTTGGTGGTATAAAAGCATCCCTTGGGGTAAACCTTGGGAGGCTGAATGGATAACTTTGCCTTTTTCTTAATGTGGATCATTCCATCATTCCAATTGAACCTTTAGTGTATGCCCGCCACCACATGCCATCCCTCTGTCCGTGACCCTAATTCAGTCCCCTATTTAACATGTAAATTTAGCATGTCATTTTAGTGGACTTATTAGGTAAATGGTAAATTAGTCTCTACCATAACCTTCTTGTAACATATGCCTCTTCACAACTCTCACCTTTCTTGGAGAGGGAAGGAAATCATTACAGTATCTTTGTCTAATAATCTTGACTAATCTGCATTTCAAAGTAGCCTCGCATTTTCCAAACTTTTGTGAAGGTTAATGACAGTCTGAAATATGAAAGACAGGAATCAAGGCAGCAGCTCAAGCAGTAGGAGTTTCATTGTCAAAGATTTCTTAACAACCACAAAACAGCTTTTCTAACCTTTAGGCCGCCACATAAACACGTAAAATTGCTTGTGGTCTCCAGTGACGTGTACCAAAGCCAACTGGAATAAGTTATAAAAGAGGACCAGAGAAATTAAAGCTAAGGTGAAGAGGGCCTCTTTGAAGCTTTGCTGTTCCACGCCTAAATATGGATACAGCAGGCAGTAATGCTGAGTTGCGGGTTTTCATCGAGAGGGTTGTGTGACCCTCAGGGAGTATGACTTGGTATCTGGGTTGATAAGGCTCTGCTTTAGCCTGCAGCCAACAAAGCTAAAGCTTTTGCGGTGAACGGTTGAGGAAAGCGAGATAACCGGGTAGTGGGTGGGAACCGGCTGCCATTTATGTACATAGAGGCATGAAAATGCATGCATCTACCCCCTTACAGCGCAGTTCATATTGCATATGCAAAATGGGGAGAGTTAAAAGAACGAAAGGCTTTTAGAAAGAGTGTGTATACGACTACACATACCCACAGAATGGTTTTAACACAGTCAGGGTTAGTTTCTGTGAATATAAAGTCAGTGTTTGAAGATATCATTACATCATCTTGTGCTTGTCACATTAACATCCTTTATTGCATCTTTACCCGTTCACAAGATAGACTGCACCACGTATTCCATCCACAGATGCTACATAAAGTCAGCTAGACCCATGTGCTCTTATAATCAATCTCCATCTCCGCTTAATCATACGCACACTGTACACCTCATCCTCCACCACCACCCTTCTCCTTTCATGTGGAGCTAATTAAGTAACAGTGTTGCTGTTAATTAATTACTAGCCCGTGCTAAAGGCCCCCCGCTCGTTTGGGCAAATTAACGACGTCCTCATT
Organism: Brachyistius frenatus; assembly: GCF_029030835.1. Classification (NCBI taxonomy): domain Eukaryota; kingdom Metazoa; phylum Chordata; class Actinopteri; family Embiotocidae; genus Brachyistius; species Brachyistius frenatus. The sequence goes on from NW_027210873.1 coordinate 299,028, forward strand.
ATTGTTGCTGTCTAAGGAGCACCCTGGGTTTGGGCTATGTGTGTGTGTTGAATCTGTGTGTGTGTGTGTGTGTGTGTGTGTGTGTGTGTGTGTGTGTGTGTGTGTGTGTGTGTGTGTGTGTGTGTGTGTGTGTGTGTGTGTGTGTGTGTGTGTGTGTGTGTGTGTGTGTGCGTGTGCGTTGTAGGTGTTGCCACTATAAAAACAGCAAGTCAAGGGCGACATCGGTGGCATGAAGGTGGAATAAATGGAAAACAGAGAAAAGAGAGTTAAAGACAGTTGATGGTTCCCAGCTTGTAAAATTCTTCGATCTGAAGCTGTTTCTCTTGGTATCAGCGTGGAAACCCTCAAATTGTTCAACATTCACATCCTCCCCATGTGTTGTGAAGTTATTGTGCCCAACCATTTACAATCCCCTCCCACCCACCACTCTTTCTCACACCCACTATTCCATCGCTCCATCCAAGCAGCCATCCGTGTCCAAATATAAAGATCTAAGACAAAGCACAAAGGGACCTCCTGTGCGGTCGGCCTGGTGGCTGTGTTTTGGTGAAAGCTTTTTTTTATTTTTTTTTCCAGTGCCCAGGCAGTGAAAGTCTGAAAGCACTAAATGGGGCGAATTGAAGCAGGGTACAATAAACCCACCCACTCCCTCACCCGGAGGGCCTGGACACTGGCCCTGTCCAACCACACAATCTGGGTTTATTCCTGACTGACGGCACAGATCACAGCTGTGATATTCAGGTTTAGTCTTGACCTTGACTGTCAGGATTCATTTTCTGCTTTCTGCCCCCAGTGCACTTTGACTTATCTATGTCTGTTAACTTGATTATTCCTCCCAATCTAAAATTAATAGAGAACATGTTTTATTGATGTGTGGCAGCATTTCTAGTCCTACAAACATGTAATGAGGTTCAATGCTGGAGGTTTTACCCCACCGCTCTGCACACAGATCTGCATCTTGAAACTAATTTTTACATTTGAAAATGTAAGTAAACTATTGGCTTAAGATTCCCCAGATCTCAAACTTGACTTAATGTCTAAGTAAACTCTTTATACTCATCTGCACACAATCTCCACAGTCGCCCAAATATGGTCCGGATCCAAAACGCTCAGGACTAGCAAGATGGTGCTAGCCAAATTCCAAACTCGAGGCTTCATAACGGCTGTTCACAAACCGATGGTGACATCACTGTTGGTTGCCGCTTGGGCAAACTGGATTACCAACTGGGTGAAATGGGCAATACTCCCAGCTCCCCAAAAACCCCTGGTTCACCGCATGTCCACCAGGTAAGGTTAGAAATGTCTTTAAGATTTTGCACCACATAACATAATATCAAACCTCTTGTGTGGGATTTTACATACAAAATGTTCTCACTTTCTCCAAACTAGTTAAGGCAGATGGACACCCACCTGTAAGTCTGGTTCTGTCCGAGGCTTCTTCCTTTTAAAAGGGAGTTTTTTCCTTCCAGCTCTCACTCATGTAGGAATTGTTGAATTGAAAAGGCCAATATTGAAGTGCCTTAACCCTCGTGTTGTCCTTGGGTCGCAGCTGTGTTCAACCAAGTTCTATTTTATTTCTATATTTTCATTTTTTTTTTTTTGGATCATTGGTGACAAGGATGCTGTGAGGGTTTCTTTAAACCAAAAAAATCCCAAAAAATATAAAAAATATAGAAATAAAATAGAACTTGGTTGAACATAGCTGCGGGTCATTTTGACAACACGAGGGTTAAATGGCAATACCACCGAGGGGCGCTAAGAGTTGTCTCCAAAAAGCCTCTGGCTCCATTAACTCCCATTCAACATCTTTCATGGAATACAAAGTCAATTCATGGTTTCCAAGTGCTATAGTGTCATTTGCTAAAGTTACTACTTCTTATTAGTTTTCTGGAGGCCCATCTATAAATAATTCCATCATTAATTTGATATTTGGCCTCAAAAAGTTTGGGGGCCCTTAATTTAATTGACAGGCCCAGTCAGGTGTGTGCTATCAGTGGGCGGGACTTATTGTCCTCAGGTTTCCAATCAGATCACGTCAGATTTATCGCTCGCTCCTTCCCAGCTCGTCCAAATATGGTCAGTGCTGGCTCCAAAATAGCAAGATGGTGACAGCCAAAATGCAAAACTCTTTTGAACGGCAGTTCACAAACCAATGGGTGACGTCACGGTTGGTTCCCGCTTGGTTTCTCCCTATAATGTCGTAAGGATTTCAGCCTTACTGTGTTAAGTGCCCTGAGTTGACTTTGGTCGGGATTTGGTACTGTATAAATAAAACTGAAATGAAAGTAAATGAACGTCTATTACATTTAAACCCAAAGTATACTTAAAAGGTACAATAACACCCTCACCCCCTCCACCCACACACACACACACCCTCCCTATTAATACCACATAGGTCTGGCCATCCAGCATACCAGGATATGTCTTCCCTCTGTAAGTTCTATCAGTGCTGTTTGTTGATAATTCTCAGCACCAATGGACCGAGATCATGTTCTATTTCTGTGCTCTACATGCAACCAAGACCGTGTCTGGGAGTCCAAGACAAGAACAACAACAAATCTCGAGCAACTATGACATGCTAAGCTATCACTTCAAGCTCATATTTCATTTTCTCTCAACAGGAGGAACTTCTGTGATTTATATCAATTTGCTTTGTTTTTTCTGTGGTGCCAAGATTAATGCAGACATGACTAATATCCCACCAAACATCCGTTACTCTTCTGTAGTCGCCCGCGATGCCTTAACGAGCCTCATGTCCTTGTCACCCTGCCACTTTCCCTTCCTGGTTGGTTGCCGCACATGTGCATAAATCACACAGTATTTCCATATGTTAGAATACCAGCATTGTTTGCTGGCGTCATCTTCACTTAGGAGGCGGCGACGACAATGTGCTTTAATGTGTCAATGCGATGGCAAATGTCCCAACAGTGGCGTCGATGTTCCCTCGATGTATGGCTTTAACGTGGGCCAACACCTGACTGAGGAGAGAGAGTGCAGCCATGGCAAGTGATACATTACAAGTAAGCAGATACAACCTATTCGTACTCCTTTCAAGTGTGTTAAAGCACCATGAAAAGTGCTTTACAAATGAAAGATGCCATAATTCACTCACAGTTTTCCTTTTTTTTTTCCTGAGGTTCGATGGATTATTGTCAGCTGTTGTATGCTGGGAAAAGCAATTCAATTCCCAGAGTCAGTGCTTTTTAGCCGCGACCCTCTGAGTCCTGACATCAGTGGACGACATATGTAATTGCCTGTGGCATCCGGTTATTTGTCAGGAGCATCGAGAAGATTACTGTGATCATTATTCTTTTGCATGAATCAAAATAATATTAATATAATATGCATCTGCTCGAACAAAGACGAAGAGAGTAAATGCGGCATCGGTTTATTCACGGCGACCGTGAGATTAAATCACGGAGCAGCAAAGGTGCTTGTAAACACATTAACCTGAATAAGACCTTAACAGGGTTATGGCAAAATGCTGTGTTACTCCATACATGTAAATATAACCAGTGTGAGTGCTGAGCCAAGAAAGAAGAGACGTTGTTTGGAAATACACTTTCCACCGGTGTCTGTACAGACTCTGTTATTCTGTTTCTTTTGACTGATGAGTCTCATCCAGACTCATGAGTGGGTCCATTTATCCCTCATTCATGTTTGACTGATTGTATTATATACAAACAGCTCGGAGAATGGAGTGGAATAAAAAAAAAAAAAAATGAAGGGGAAATATTGAAGATTGTCAAAATCCCTAATAAATGTCATGTGGCTGTGGATGGTAGCGCTGCGCTGAGACAATTTTAAGGTTTTATTTACGCCCCACGGCGCTGTGGCGTGGCAGCAGAGCGGCTAACTGAATAATAAGAAAGGAAATAGGTTTTTACAGCGAACAGTGTTTTTCTATACGGAGAATTCCAATGTTTTTATGTTTTTTTATTGCTCGTAACATTTTTATATACCCTGCTGAACTGACATTTTGAGTTTGCTACTATGCACACTGTTCCCCTTAAATGGGTGTATGCATTTCACTAGCTTTAGCAGAGTGTGTGTGTTTCTGTGTGTATACAGGATTATATGACAGTGATAAATTCTGCTGCTTAACACACCCGTAGGGAACCAGAGTTCAGACTTTGGAGAGGTCAGTCAATGATTATATTCTCTATCAAGAGGAGTACAGATGTGCTAATGCTTAATGCAGTACAGTGCAGCATGCGCAGGAATCAAGTCCCGTCCTGCAGGAACTGTGAAACAAGCATGAGTTCTCCCAGGGGGCAGCGGATGGGCCATCGGGATCACGACATCGGGGCTCAGAATAAGTAGTGTGCGGCATTTTGTTGCTGCTGATAGCAATAACTCATTATCCCGACCCAAATTAACTGCATCAACAACAGAGAGGGAAGAGTGAGGGGGAAGATGGTGGTGGTGGTGTGTGTGTGTGTGTGGGGGGGGGGGGTGTTGCAGGAGAAAGAGTGAATAAAAAGCTCCATTAGAGGTCCGCTGAGTGTCGTTTTCATTGGAGCTGTAAATAAACGTGGCGGGGTAAAGACTTGGCTCCCCAGCCGCACCCTGTAATTATGCCCCCGTCGTTTGTTTGCGCCCCTGCGCCGCGATACTAAATTAAAACATAAAGATCGAGGGAAAAAGGGGTGAAATAGGCAGCAAGGGCAGGGCGAGCAGTCTATCTATTGAGTTACATGAAAGCTTTGAGTTTTACTGAGCTTTTTAACTGCGCACTTCCTCAGTAATATCCTGTTGAGCGCCACGTTAGTGTGTTCAAAGGACGATTTAAAACAAGGGAGTAACTCATCTCAGCAGGGTAATAACCATTGTTCGGTTAAAGGCCCAAGCATGCACGCAAGAGTTTATGGTTGTGTGTGTGTGGTTGTGTATGTGTGTGTGTGCGCTCTTTTTTTGCGAGTGTCCCTGGATGTTTCAGTGTGCTCATACTGTATGCAGAGGTGCCACATTGAACTCAAACCCAAAAGGATAAAGCTGTCAGCATCTTGCTAACTACAAGGTCAGATAAAGGTGTGTGGCTGGGAGACAGTGTGTGTGTGTGTGTGTGTGTGTGTGTGTGTGTGTGTGTGTGTGTGTGTGTGTGTGTGTGTGTGTGTGTGTGTGTGTGTGTGTGTGTGTGTGTGTGTGTGTGTGTGTGTGTGTGTGGTGTTTCCTGTGTTGCCATCACACCTGACTAAAAATGTAACTACACAATTTTACATACTGTCCAGGGACATGAAAACACGGCAGCCAATCCCGTTTCGCCTCTCACAGCAACAGCAGAGCCACATGTCAGGAAGTTCAAAACAAATTGTTGCATCCATGACATGCAGGTTTGTGTAAATCTGACCGTTACATGCTCGATACTTCTGTCAGGTGCTAGAGGGAAACATTTCCCCATCCAGCAGCCTCGTAGCTCAAATCCAGCCTGATTGGATGTCAGTTCAGCATCATCACCGGAGCCCAGTCTGCCTTTCAGCAGATGCTGAAAAACTGTGTGTCTGTCGGAGTCACACGTATAGACGCAGGCAGGCATCGTCTACATACGTTGTTGTTGTTGTACATTTTGTACCCTTTTAACATCCCAGTTTACACACAATATTCAGAAATTCAATTAAACGCTGCTTCCTGTCGCCTCACACTGGACATGTGACACGTCAAGCATCTCTGTGGTTCAGACAGCTGAACACGATGCGGCCGAGGCACCGCAGCACCACACCTTGATGCACACGCCGTCTGTATACATTAGCATGTCGTGCATGAACGTGAGACTACGCAAGACTGCTGCCCACATACCGCAGAGTCCTCGTGGGCTGCTTAGAGCCGGTAACTGGCAGAGCTGATTGTGGAGTCAGTTCCTGACAATACATGATGTTAACACATTTTGATGGCCTGGCAGCTCTGGCACTGCTTTTAGTCCCCTGCTGGCACTCTGTTGTTACAATGTTACAGTGGATTTTACAAGATTTCTATAAATGTGAGTATTGTTAGTATCCGGGTACATTTCAATTCTGAAGAACTATTTGAATTGAGATTATATTGTTGTAACATGAACTATTACAATGAATCAACTTAAACATAAGCAGAATTTCATATGGTTAAAATGGCACTGAGAGTGAACAATTCGATAAACCTTTTTGCTGATGTTAATACATTATATTATGGGGAAAAAAATGATGTATTTGTAAAATCTATATCTGAAAAGCAATTAGTAACTAAGTAAATAGTGATGTTAAAAGTACAAGTACAAGACGTTCAGCACTAGTACCTCAAATTTGTAGTTAAGTACACTACTTGAGTAAATGTACCTTAATACTTAGGGTCAAATGTGTTAAAACTGATATGATTTGTATTTTTTTTTCATAGTTACTCTTATTATAAGCGGCAGATTGTTTTTTAAATAACATGTTTTATTGCAGGGCGGTGCAGTGGTTAGCGCTGTCACTTCACAGCAAGGAGGTTCTGGGTTCGATTCCAGCCTGAAGCCTCTCGGTGTGGAGTTCGCATGTTCTCCCTGAGCCTGCGTGTTCTCTCCGGGTGCTCCGGCTTCCTCCCACCATCCAAAGATATGCATATCAGGTTAATTGGTTGCTCTACAAATTGCCCTTAGGTGTGAACAAGAGTGAGAGGTCTTTGTTTCTGTCTGTCTCTATGTGTTGGCACTGTGAAGGACTGGCGACCTGTCCAGGTTGTACCCTGCCTTCGCCCAAAGTGAGCTAGGATAGGCTCCAGCCTGAAGTCTGTGAAAAGAAGCTGGAGGGCTGGGTTGGTGGTGAGTCACAAACTCTCATCAAGAAAGAGTTACATTTTTGGATGTGCAAAGTTTTTTGTTTCATTTATTTTTTCCTAATTGTTTTTTCTAACCCCAAACAAATTGTTTCCACATGGTTTTGTTTTCCTAAAGCACTGATACGTCTAACGAGGCAAATGTGACACTGATACGCTTTCTTCTAGTAGACGAACATATGTACACGCTTTGCTGTGATACCGGGTTTCAGCTCACCATTCTGATATCCATGATGCTGTGTGTTAGAAATCCTACTTTATTTTTAATTGGCATTTGTTTGCACTTATTTCTGTCCAAATGTTGAGAATATACAAGTTTGTTAATGAAACTTGTTTCGGGTAGGTAATCCATCAAGTCTATGTTCACTCTTTTCTGTCAAAGTTGTTGTGTGCTTCACCTTTATCTGCACTCTACATACTGCATTAACGAAACACTTTTAACTTTAAAAAATTTTGCAAACATTATGATGAGTCTGCATATTGATTTCCATGTGTTATATAAATAAATAAGCCAGTGGTTGTTGTTTGGGATGGAAGCAAAAATATATCCAAAACTCTAAAACTGTAAAGCATGCTTTCAAAATAATCATTGAACATGTGAGGTATGCTGGACAGAATTTGCAAACTTGCAAACACATTTAATTTTAAGCTCTGATAATTTCAGGCTAAACTGTGACATAAAGTCAATAATTGGTATGAAGCTGCAAAGGTTTAATATTTTTCTTACAAAACTTTCAGTGTTTTGAAAAATAACTTTCAAACAAATATTATGTTTCCTTCAAAATAAAATAAAAAATATATAAAAAACACCTGAAAGCCCTCCGAACCTGCTGCTGCTTCTTCATGAAGAACGCTGGGTGCACCTTGCTCAGAAAATGGAATACATGTTTTATAGCCTCTGATGTGCAGAAATCAATAAATGCTGAATGCAGCCTGAGGAAGAGCACTGCGTTCAAAAAACATGCCTGTGCCGATCTGCATATTTCTGAATTTCCAGCACATCTGATGTCGCATTAAGTATTTTCATTTGTGCGAGTGAGGTGCTTCTGACTGTCTATAAGTGGAGTCTCTTTTGGAAGCGCTGTTCTCTCACTGCAAATAGCCAAATAAATGTATCCTTTGTGAACTGAATGTGTACGTGATTGTGTGCATGGAATATCCAAGCAAGGGGGTCCAGCATATACAGTAAAAACAGCTCCATACTGTGTGAAGGTGTGTGCTCAGCTGCTGAGACTTACATGCTCTGCATTCTTCATCAGTTCCTGATGAGGGATGAACGTGATGCTCTAATGCCTCGTCTCTCCCACATACAGGAGAGCGTACATCATGCTGGTCCATTAATTTATGTTTTTACTATCTTACATAGCTCCACATGGTTTGTTAGAAATGACTTACTTTCTCTCACTCAATAACACAACAATGCTCTTCATCTCAGCACACACACACACGCTGTAGCCATCTGTCCCATCTTAAGATGATGTAAAGTCAAATGTATGTATGTCGTGTGTGTGGCATATTCGGGTGAATGAATGTCCAGCTGTGTCTGTTTCTACTGAGCGACCCCCGTGGGACGACTCCAGGTGAAGGATGGTGGGAAGGAGGACAGCTGTCGAGTCTCACACCCGTTCAGAACCTCCAGCGCCTCATTCCCAGCATGCCTTCTGGTTTAGGAACCCCCACCCCACCCCGCCCCCAAACCAGGCCGGCGCTCACCCGCCTGTTGCTATGTGCAGTTTGGAGTCACCACGGTAATCCAAGGAAGCAGCGTGACCACAGAAAGTGGGAGTGGAGGAGGTAATAAACAGGACAGCTGAGTGAAAGCATTCACTTTGATCCCCTTTCTCAACAACCGTTGTCCGACTGCATGAACGTGTTCTTTCAACATGTGGATCACCATCTTGAAACATAAAAAGGATGAGTTAAACAGGACATTATTAGAAAGACACAAGTCTTATCACCCAACACGCACTGCTATCAACGTCCTTTTGTGTTGCGCCGACAACAGACACGGTATCACCATCCTTCGCTGACATAACCGGCAGACGTCCCAAAGATGCAGCTGAAGACAGATTGAGGATCACACATAGTCTTGCTCTGGGCACACCGCGCCAAGAAAAGACAACTGGGAGGAAAGACAGCGATCAAAGCCAAGTAGCCCTGAGCAGGAAGTGAGCTAGTTGGCACTGGTGAGCACTGTCTGTGTTTGGGAAGATGAACGACTTGGTAGTAAAAGACGCTCTGACAGGCTTGGTGGTCCCAGGTTCATCAGTGCTGTCCTTCTGACCAGGCAGACACACCTCAGCAATATGATAATAAACAAGAATTTAGGGATCTGATAAATAACGTTTAACTACATGATAACTAAGTTTTACATTTTGGCTGCAAAATGTAAAGATACTGAGTTTTACATTGTATTCAAACAAAACAAGATGTTGCTAATGGGAAACATTTGAGGTTTTTCATTCATGACAACAGATCATTTGAATTTGGACCAACATTATTGGCCATTTGAAGTCTGGCTGTGAAGTGATGAATAACATTTTTTTATCGAGCTGAAATCATTTTTTTAATTAATCAGAAAGTAAAGCCAGCTCTCACTTTAAAGAATATGAAATATAATCAGTTCATTAATGTGAATTTATTTAAATTTATTTAAGTCATGTATCAAGTAAAAACATGAAAAACAATGGCTGAATGAAAATTGTCAAATGTGATGATTGGCTGCTTATTAAAATGTGTTTTTTTGGACAGTTGGTCAGACCAAACAACCCAACTGAAGACTTCAACTACAGTTTAGTTTCTAAACTATTAGTTGCTTAAATATGTTTCGAACATGTTGAAAGACTATTTCAGTTTTTCTCCTAATTTTACCTAAGACTACAAGGTAAAACAATAAGCAAGATAGAACTCTTGAAGATCCAGTTTCATTAAGCATTAATCAAAGAAGTGATTTCATATTCCACAATATCTGTCTACTGTTTCAAGAAGCTGAAGTGTAGCTGCTCACTGTGTAATAATCGGGTTACCTATGCTTGGCTTTGAGAGTTGATACAGACAGACTGAGCGAGCTGGCAGGATGTGCTGTTCCTCCAGGCTCTGTAGAATTGGACCGCTGCCACCTGCCAAGGCTTTCCCCAGAGAATGGATTGTTTTTCAGCTACCAGGACGATTTTGGCAGCTCGCACCTTGATGAACACCCAAGTATTATGCTTTTGTAAGGGTGGTCGCATTGTATTGTTCAAAAAATGCGCCAAGGAGACAAAGACAATCCGAACACTTAATTACCCACAATGCGAGGTTAATCCATATTATTCTACATGATTGTAAGCATAGAATAAATAGAGAATAGAGTTTTCTGGCTGGCTGCCCTGATGCAGCAAAACGAAACACCGGAGCACCTAAAGTCAGAACCACGGCCGAGACCAGGACTTATCAGTTGTGCCAGGAGGGGGGAGGGTGGGCAGCTAATAAATGAAGCTGTGATGTGATATTTGTCATAGCAAAACATATTCCAACATGTTTCAGTCCAGACACCTGTGTGCCACTTTGAGCCCCAAAACAGAGACGCGTATAGATCCACAGCTGAGCGAGGCTCGGCTGTTAGAGACAATCACACACAACAAGGATACACGGGAGAAATTCTCCTCCACCCTGATGTGCCTGGGGAAGCAGCAGGTATTATGGTGAGAGCAGAGAATTGGCAAACACCGAGAATTGTTTGGATCTGTTCATCTGAATGTGACCTTGAGACGCTCTCTGGCAACATCTGAAGTCTCGACCAACATCCAGAACATCTTAACCAGTGCTACTGCTGATGTGATACGAAGTGAAAAGGCACCATTTGTTTCCTCATCATGTATGGTATTGTATAGGGGGCAAGGCAATTAAAAGTACTTCAGCAGTTTAAGATTGTACTCCTATAACACTATCAGACATTCAAACTATAGACTGGTTACAAACAGTGGAAGATTATAAAGGCCTTTTTGACTTGAGAAGACACCCAACCCATTTTTCTCTTTATTATTTGCTGGATACAGCTTTCAATGTTATAATACTGGTTAGACTTGTCAGGATTAAACCAAACTGCTTTCGTCACTTTACGTGTTTTACTGTAAATAGGCATGTATGTAGTATATATGTGTTTTCTTTTGGCGAAGTTGTGGGTAAGCTCTGTGTAGGCGGATATGTGTATATGATGTACTGCATTACCTGCACAGATACACTCAATGTCTGTGGTTACATATTCACTTGCATGTATTATGACTTCATAGCTGTGTCATCAATTGCTCTATCATTTTGTTCTCACACTACACTGACCAATACTTGCGAATATAGTGTCTAATTTCATTACTTGTATCCTCGGCTGTATTGCAGACTTCACTTTGTTCAGTTCAAACAAGAATTATTCTGAAAAACAGACTCAAAGTTGAAAAACAAGCACAACATGTACTTATTCCATGTATCTTTCTTTCTTGTCAACACCAGGCACACATGTTAACCACCATTAAACTTGACTCAAACATTTGGGTGTGTTACGCTGTTAGTGTCTGTTGTAGCCTCAAGCAGAGGTGCGGTACAGAGGTGTAGTAAACCCACAGAATATTTTTCTTCTTTAATTTTCAAACTCATAGTCTTTATCTCCAACTGACTCTCAGGTGACGTCACGTACATTCATCAGACTGCACAGCTCCCTCTCAAAACTTTCAAGGATGTCATTGGCAGTTCTTGCTTTTTAACTAGATTTAATATACAAGAAGATTTTTCAAAGTCAGGATGGTTCATGTGAAGTTGAAGCCAGAGTCAGAGAGGAATTATACATTTATATAAAGCTCACTGAATCCGTTCATTACTCAAGGCCTCTGTGAAGATCAGGGAATTCATGATCTTTTGTTCCACTCAAGAGGTTATTACTGACAATGACACAGAGGGAGAATTGTCAGAGTTGATAACTCCTGATTACATTGAACACTAATGTGTAAGAGGATTTTGATGTGGAGGGTCGCGCACAGAGGTGCACAGAGGGCGACCAGAGCAAAGCCGCCACACCGTGCTGACACTTCTGCATCGGCCTCGTTTTCCAGAGCCGGAAACTACGTCCACTTTTATATAGAGTCTATGGTCTACCTATACTAGCTGTACAGACAAGCCACATTATTCTGCCTACTGGAAATCTTCTCAAATGGAGCCACTGTGTGTTGATCAAACCTTATGATACATTCAGCACCGCTGGGATTACAGTAATGCTTTATCAACACTATTACAGCATTCATAGAGGTCTCTACTCTCTCATGGACGCCTCTGTGTAAGCTGTGCTGGTTATCAGCAGCGGTGTACATGAATCTGTGTTGGCTGAGGTGGCTATCAGTGTGCCGTTTCCTTCTATATCCTCTTTCATATGGGCCTGCTTAAGACAACACTTCCTGGGCTAATCTCCACACACCTCTTATCTGTCTGTGCCAGACTGTGTGTTTGTGCGTGTGTCATGTACATGTTTGTGGATGATTTGGGTGTGTGTGATCAAAGAGGCACAGCGAGAGAAAAGTGGGGATAGTGGCGCAAAAATAAAAACCGATACCAAAAGGAGGATACGAAAAAGAAGAAGGGATGTGGAAGAAAATGGGAATAGAACTGGTCGATGACGAGAGCATTAATGTGATGAAGAAATAAAGTGGTGAGGAGAGAAAGCGCTAGGGAGAGAGAAGATGGTTCAGAGGAAAATAGAAGGGGCGGAGAAAGAGATAAAAGCGAGAGGATGAGTGTCAGAGAGATGTACGGTAGACTGAACAGCGACACCCAGTCTATATGATTGCCGAAAGCCACAGTTGAACGCTCAGATGTTAATGGCTCTCTGTGGATTGAGTTTGCAAGTGAATTCGGTGTACTAGCTTCTTTGTCCTGAAATGTTCTCTGCATTATCTGCTTTATTCCCCCTCGCCGCAAATAGACGCACATCTGCAGATGAAAGACATCAGAAACCTGTGGAATCAACTGTTCCATTGCCCAGTCGTGTGCAGCACAGGGCTTTTTATTACCGTTTAACATGCTGAACCCACTGCGATCATTAATAGAGTAAAGGAAGAGAAGCCACTAAATTGGAGATAGCCTTTGCCCTTTACCGTGCAGAGGTTATCGTCCCGAGTTGAAGATAAGCGGCTCCAGCGTGGAGCCCTGCGGCAATGACATCTAGCTGCTCTTCATGATGTCTCGAAGCAAAAAAAGCAGGTAGGATCACTACAGAAAATGTCAAGTCATTTCCACTTGAACAGAGTCTTTAAAGGAGCAGCTTGTTTTGTACAAAATTTAGTAGTGGGAGTGAGATAATTTCACGCTCCAAGTGACTGAAATGAGGCGTAATTCTCTTCTACAAGTATCGTAGATGTCACCTAATTTAACAAAATGTTCGCAACCACTTGGATTGCATTGAAGATATGCCGTCTTTTGGGGCTGAATAAAATGACTTTTCAAGATGAACTTTTTTCGCCACTGACTCCATATCCTAATTCTGATATTAAATGCGGTAGGATAATCTTCCGGAGCTGACGACCTCTCAGTGAAGATAAACTTCTGCTCAGACAGTGAAGTCGCAGCAGTGAGTTCTCACAGAGGATCGGATGCAAACTTTAAAAAGATTAATCTCTGGAATATGAAGACATCCTTTTTTCGTCTGACTGGCAGTCAAGGACTGCGTCGTGGCTCATTCTATCTCTTCTAACAAGTGCTTTTTTAACCTCTGGGGCCCCCTTATCCTCTTCCAGCTCTTCTGTAAATTAATTACCATGTGTTAATTACAGCGAGTACACCTGAGCCCCCAGGCTGCCGGGGCAGAGACTTCATCAAACACAAGTGACAATCATTAGCTTCATTATTAAGCCTCCAAGAGCCAAATGCCACCGGAGAGTCCATGGGAACCTTGAGCATCTGGAGAACCCAAAGACCCGCAAAACCCCTCTGAGGACGAAGTCCGGGATGTTGTGTATATGTGCCCTTCAATGCTCTGTATATGGAGAAAGAGCTCATCTACATGGCATTTTGGAAGAAAAATTCACTACTTTTTCCCTCTCGAGTAGTAAATCATTTGTGTATGTTTGTGTAGTGACAGACTTTTATATCTGTTTCAGGTGACAAGTGCAACAGATTCCTCATTCATCCTGTGCAACAAACGTTGTTACGAAGAGGATGCTGTAACACATCCGGTCTGTTTGCTCGGAGGTGATTTTCATTCATTCATTCTGACAAGTGCTAAAAGTAAACTACCACGTAACAAGCTGCCCGCTCCAGCTACTATGCAGATAGAATAGAATATATAGGAACTTTTAAGCTAGCAACAACTCCTAAAAGTTACTTTAAAGGCACCAATATGGCACATTCTTTATATCATCAGGTAAAAAAAAAAAAAAAAAAAAGGTCCGATGAGGGGGATGATTGTAACAAAAATACACACAAAAACAATAAGAAATCAATAAAAAAAATTGTTCAAACATGGAGAGCTAAAATGGATGAAAAGAATTAAAAGCAGGTACCACGGAAATAACTAAACGGGTACTCAGAGATCGCAGACCTCCGGCAAGGCAAACAGTTAACTCTTCTAAGATGTGAAAATCTGAAACAGTGACCACTATGTCTGGACATATTTCAAAAACTATTAGAATGACCTCAAAATAGGCTTGTGCCTAACTCACATCTCTGCTGTCGTATCAGTTCTCATATGGAGTGCTCCATAACGACTGCCTGCTGTATTAAATTTGAGTGAGTGTGTCCAAAGAATTACTGGTATTGGTGAATGCGGATTTTATGGAGCTCCTAGAGGGTCTTGAGGACATGTTTCTCAATGACTACTTTTGCATACCTCGCAATATACTTTGCATTGCCTTGCAATATGTGCTGTGTGTTTATTCACAAAACTTTTTGCGTTAACTTGTCAGCAATTTTGTGTTCTCTTAACAATACGTCCCCGTTGACTCGCATTGAATTTTCCGTTAGTTTTGTGTAAGTTTTGCGTTCTTTTACAATATGTTGGCATAAATTTGCTTTAAATTTTGTATTCTCTCACCTCAGGCTTTGCGTAAGTTTGCGTTCGTTTACAATAATTCACTATATATTTTGCATCAACTCGTGATCGATTTTGCGTTCTCACACGATATGTTCGCGTTAACTCGCAATTAATTTTGCGTTAACTTCTATTAAAGTTTTGCCTTCTCTCGCAGTATGATGTATAGCATTTGGTAACCCTAACTCACAAAGTGAAAAAGATTCACGGATTGGCTCTGTGATTCAGATCCACTCCAAAATGTAATGTGTTCTCCCTCGACCCATGCTGCAACTTTCCACTAATATTCATGAAAATCAGGCAGGTGGTTTATGAAAACATAACCTCCTTTGCCAAAGTAATGAGGGATTAGATGCTTTGAAGTTAAACCTGAACTCCATCAACAGACACAGTGGCTTTAGAGGTCCTGACTGCCAGGTATAAGAAGAAGCTCCGTAGTAGAACAGATTTTGTGTAATTATAAGCAAAGGTGATGTGTGACCAGGATACACGTGGTCAGATGGTTTCACTGTTTGCACACTCTGTTGTTTTACACAACATGGTATATTTGACATCCATACAGGAGCTGCAAGTGCATGGTATAATTCCTATTAGCATATTCATACTGTTGGAACATCAGCGGGGCCATCCAGGCAGGTTGTGTTGTCTCTTTTGAAAAGGAGGTGTATTATTCATGTCAGATATTTCTCCTCTTCCACCATCTTCCTCTCTCTCTCACCTTTCTCAATTTCTTCAATTGTCACAGTTGACTGCTGCTACATTCCCGTTTTCCCCTTAAGGCAACCACGCTGTACAACTAAACAATTTCTCCTTTTACATGCATGGGGGGATACAGTATCACTCGCATGCACGTAGACACTTTGACACTGGCAAATACACACTGGGAACATGGCACAATGCAAACGTCCTGTGATTCAATTCACACTCACAGCAAGCTGCTGTCCACAACAACTTGTAATCACTATCAGAATCATGCATGAGGAATCAAAAGCTTCCACGCTAATTTTTTTTTTTTCTTTTTCAGTTTCTGCTGCTGGACGCTGCTGCGCTGCAGGATAAAAGTTACCCACAGGACCAAAACCATTCCCTGTACATTGGCAGGAATTATAGCTTCTATGTTGATTCCTTATATAAAACGGCCTTCTTTTTCTTTGTGATCCTATACGTGAGCATAACTCTACATGGGTGTGAATGGGTCCTTTTCTGCTCAAGTGTGAAATTACAGGAGAGGAGTGATGACACCCCTGAGAGTTGTAGGTTGGTGTTTGAGGAGGAAGGAGTACCCAGAAGACAAAAAGAGATACAGGAAAATCTTCCACCCACGTAGGCAGCACGCACTGAGAATACAATAAAAGACAATGAAGACGTTGTGCTGTCTTCACAGCCTACAGAACACTATGTCCCCAATTTATGAGCAAAACAGTCATTTTACAAAACTTTATGCAAGCGAGACGATTTAAGCCATCGTGGAATCCCTTTCTACATCACAACTTCATGACAGTCCAACCTCGAAGCAGCACTAAAAAAAAAAAAGTCCTCAACATTTTTCTGGGTCACTCCTCGGGTGCTATCATCACAGCTCAGCTTAGTTCTAATTACCAATGGCCCCCAAGGTCACCAATACTAATTACAGGTGCTACTGGACAGGTAGGCTTATAAAGGTAAACCAGTTTGAGCTTCTACAAAGAGCCATTGTCTAGTGGGCAGCTTGTCACAGGGAATTGAAGGTTCCTCGTTTGGGGAGATGGCACCTGCCACCACCCCTTCTTTCCTCAACTAACCCCCATGTCACCCAAAACAATGCTACATTGACCTGTGTATGAACCAGCTCGCTTGAACTAAAAAGAAGCAGACTATAGTTTTGACAGTAAACCCCACGTGAGACGAAGCCTATGTGGGGCGCAGAGGTCTTGTCTGAGTCTGCGTTAACCAACAACACAGACAGAGAAGACTCTATGCTACTGTACACAAAGCTGCTCTGTTGGGCTGGTTTAGTCAGCAGGGGTACTTAATTGTGTTATGATTAACTAGAAACTATAAATGACTACTGTGCTTACTCAAGCCCATAAGTGTATTTGTTTTAACTAAAAAGAGATTTCTAACAATTAGCATTAAATGGGTTGAATTAGGTTCAATATTGGATGCAACTATTGTGTATGTATCCCTTTGACACTTTTATTCCTGTGGTTTTCTGTACTGTCATTAATTTTTTACCTGCCAAGTGCAAAATAACATCAATTAGGGGATTAATAAAGTATATACCTACCTACTTAACATTAGATTCTCAGGAAGAGCTTAAGTTCCCAGTGTTACAATGAAATCAATGTTCTGTCAGATTCTGTGATACTCAGGTTTATTATGGGATAGAAGACTGATGGATGAAGCAAAAATATTAACAGATGGGTTGTCAGGGTGCTGCACACAGATACAGCCCTGGCCTTGAGTATCAGCTAGTGTCAGTGATTCACAGCTGTCAGAATTTAAAATACTGTTGGATCACCAGCTCTGAGAATACAGTACATGAGGATGGTGAAGATACAAACTGGCGAAGCTAAATCCCACAAGGAAGAGGCAGACAACATGGAGAGCAAAGTTTAGATCAATAGTTATTCATACACACACATCAATCAACCATAACATTAAAACCTGACAAGTGAACCATTAAGTATAATACAACAGCGCAGCAATAAATACTCGCTTCATAACTGTTATTATGTTCAGTTGTTATCCAATCTGATTGAGAGGTGGTGATTTATATTAATGGCCACCTTGGAGACTGTAATTTGTGGTGCTGTTAAACCAGGTTAATTTCACTGTGCGGATATGGGTCTGATCACGCTCAGTGTTTGCAGTCATTACTACTGGCTGTCGACTTCGGCTTAATTTTAACCAATCAGCATGTGCCGAAATCATCCATCACTCTGCCACCACTGCAACTACTTACCAAAGAGTATTTTTACAGCACAGTACAGCATTTCTTTTTTTTTTTTATTATTATTGTTTTATAGAAACGGCAGCAGCTTGACGAGGTGCTGAGCCTTTATTCTGCACAGAGCGCTGAATGTTCGGTGATTTTTTTTTTTTCTGGTCACCGAGAGATGAAAAATGTTAACGCTGTGCTCGTCACTGTTACCAGACAGCCAATCATAGTGAATGAGGCACGGGACAAACACAGTTGACCACCGACACTTGTTGCTGATTGGTCCGTGTTACCCGACTGTATTAACAGCGAAGAAAACTGAAGCTGTGAGCGACACAGCAAACGACAGCACAATTTAAATGTTACTTGTGGGAGGAGTCAGTAGCTTGTTTACATTTTGCCCTAAACCCTGGAAAAAAGGAAGTGCAGATTTCTGACCGGCTGCTGGTGGACGATGACAAAGAATGGTCCAGTTATGTCTGTTTTCCCAGCTGGTAAACTTCATAAACATCTGCACATCTGTTGTGTTCCCCCAGTGCCTCATGTAGTAAATGAAGGGATATTCAGTGGCTAGATGATTGCAGTCAAACAGATGTAACATTGCAGGTTCACACAGGCTACAAAAATACTGATCTCTTGCTACATCCACTGAAGCTAACCAATAGGTTGTTTGTTGTTGCACCATCCCATCAGCAGTACCAGTGTCTCTATATGCTGAGGCCTTTTCAACAGAACACTTTATTTGACACAGAGAGTGTTAATAACAAAAATTGGGCACTTTGCATTGTATTCAACCACCTGCACCTTCAGTTCATTTCAATTCATGTCCATCTCCATTCATTGCAAAACAGTGGCTACACTGCACCACAGACAGTAAATGTCACAGACAGTGTTAACTTTCCGAGGCATTGTGAAAGGGCTGGCGGAATCTCCCCCAAAAGGTCAAGACCGATCCTTTAACTTCCTCTCTTCTCACAAAGCTCCGCACCAACGACAGCTGCTTTTTAACACGGTCCAGGCAATGACTCATTGAAGCACTGAGGCCTGCAGATGGCTTTGATCTGCGTTATGTCACCATGCAAATAGGTTCGCAATAGTGGTGAGAGCAACAATGTGCATGCTTCCCTTGACACTGAGAAAGTGAGCTGTGTAAAGGTGAAGAGCCTCAAGGAGCAGAAAACAATGCAAAATTGTTTAATGTTATCAGACTGATGGATGTTTCCATTCAATCCACAGTGCATGAGCATTCGTAGAAAGTTTCAAGGAAATGTATTCAGCACATCATTTTTCTTAGAGAGAGAATCAAAACTAAATTTCAGTTCCCTTGATTCAACCAACACACCTGTATGAGGTGAGGACAGTCAGCAGATTTTCATGTACGAACACGATGTGGCTGTCTCTCTCCACTGTGACTCACAAAGCCTTGACATGACACTACAAAAACCTCCACAGCTGCTAAGCTCCTTTGGAAACTTGCGCAATTCTTTTATCCGACTGCAAATATCTTTTTTTAAATTCAGAACAAAGCAACCAGAGAAAGAAAATTACAGGGAGGGTGAATGCAGTTTTTCATACACGATCACGATCAATCTCATCACAACTTTCTGAGGGCTTTGTTTGAAAAACCAGAAACCTTTTTGTGTGGTATTCCTCCCGGTCCATCACATCCACACTTCAAGGGACACATCTTCCCAAGAAGTGAACTGTCTAGAAACAGTCCATCTACAACAATCCTCTGTATTTGGTGTTACAGCCTGTCAGACTGAATCTGACCCCTGTGGACGAGTTCACAAAGGGGATTCAGTCTCCTCCAGGATGTGCAGCCATTTAAGGGTCAACACACAAAGCTCTACACAACAGCTCATGCTGGGAAAAGGCCATGGCTGGAAAGTAGAGCTGGAAAGTGGACCAGCGTTACTGGATTGAAAGGGTTCGCATGGAAGGCACAAACAGAACAGAGCAGGCCGGAGCAGATGAGGGCTGCAGCACAATTAGATCAGATGACTTCCTCCCGGCCTGGAATTCAGAGTGGCCTGGGAGTGCACCACCAGTCATGACACCCATGTATAGCCATTACTGCATAGTGTATTCAGTGTGTGTCTGTCTGCATGAACGATCTCTCAAAATCAAAATGGCTACGTGACATCCTGAGAAATTAGCTGTGCAAAATATGCAACTCATCTTGTTTTTCCCAAACGCAGCAGATCGCCAGGCCTGGCTATGATCTGCTGCTCCGATTTTGACAGGAGATGGAGCAGGACAGTGGAACCAGTGAATGCAGTCAGATCCAGTATTCCCTCGTCTGACCTGGATAGATTGGATGCAGTCGACCGCAGCGAAGGACCCCTCATGGTTTTCATTATTCACCAAGTAAAAGGTGAAAATCTGACCCGTAAGGGTATCACACACTGTGTCTTGTAGCATGATGTCATTTGACCCTGGTTGCAATAACTTAGCCGGCCATAGAAAGAGAAGAAGTGGTTTATCAAGGTAGGACAGAGGATGTGTCGGTCTGGGGAGCAAATGCAATACAAATGCTGCTGTTCTGACACATCGATGATGGGAAATAAGATAGCTGCATATTCTGACCAAGCCTGGTGTGAATCATTTCCAGTCGTTGCATCCTACTGGGCGTAGAGCTCTACCACCACTGCAACTACATTTAAAAAAAAAAAAAAAAAAAAAACATTTGTCACTGATTGGTCTGCCCTTCAGTGTGGTGGAGCAAAGCTGAAGCTGTGAGCAACAGTCTGGTAATACCCGGCTTATTCTGACCAGTCAACTCATCTGATGATAACATAGGCATGTGGGATTATATTGAAAACATTATTTCTAACCTTCCAATTGAATTTCTCTGAGAAAAGCCTCTAAAGGCGCATTTCCGTGGTGCTACATTCATTTTTGTCCACTGAGAGTCCGACCATGTTGTAGAAATGTAATGCTGAGTGAACCGAGCACTCTTTTAGGGAAACAAGAGGTAAAAAGAGAAAAAATCTGAGTGAAATGAAAGAGGGACATAGCTGTACATTCTGAATGACATAATCACAGCCTGCTTGAACAGTGCAGCGGTCTTATTTACACAATTGAAACAGGATAAAAGCTTATTACAAGTTCATCCAAGTTCACCTGAGGTGCAGCACAAAGAGAATGATGTGAGAAACCACACATATACCGCTCGACAACAAAAGCAAAAAGGGCATCTGAAAGCCGCCTCTGAAATCCTGTCCTGTCTTATCTCCCTGTGGACACAACAAGCTGGTTACCTACTGTACCTTCATCACCCTCTTCCTCTCCCCCTTTCTCCACCTACTCCGTTATATCTCAGCGTCTTCAGGAGGAAAAAAAAAAAAAAATCCCTCCTTTGATTCTCCCTTTTCAATCATCCCACACCTCAATGTGCTGACCGGCCCTCTACTCTCCGCGGTCGTATCCGTATGAAGAATATGTAATTACAGGAGAGTTGAGGCCTGATAGATGACTGTGTGTGAAGCCGCAACGCAGCCCAAAGAAGAGTCATTCTGCCCAGGAGCCATTATCAGATTAACATCCCACTCTTCTTCTGTGTTTGGGCATCGCTAAAATCTCGGCGCGGCCCTCTCACTGTATGCCTTTCTTCCTCTCTCTCTCTGTTTTTGTCTTTCCCTCCGCTCTCCCAGACGTGCCAGGTTACATACTATTGTCCAGCTGGGCACAAGCTACAAAGGACAAAGATGGAGATAAAAGGAGGGAAGTGAGAAATCTGTGAAGAAAAGGACACATGAAAGGGAAAAATCCCAAATGATACGGAACATCCTGTTTGGAGTTTTTCTGCTGCTAGTGTTTTTGAACGCTCGTGGAACGATAATGATAGGATATTATGTGGGTTTGTGAAGGCGAGTTCATTTTCAGTGGAGTATTTGTTTTTAGTGGCTCCATCCAAAAGGAGAGTTCCCAGGCTCTGGGTAGTTTCTGCTGTGCGTCCACTCAGCCAATCAAGCCCCGTTACCCCTAAGCAGCGAACACACAAACACAGTGACACGAAGTTCTGCGAACTTCTTTAACTGACCTCCCTGTGGAAATGTATTAAGTTTCACCTTGGCGGAGGTTCACTTCACTTGATAGAAATGAAGGGAAAGACCTTGCAATGAAATGCCTGTAAGGGTTTCGTGGCATTTAAAAGTGGCCTGAAATGACACTAAGCAATGCCCTGTTGTAACGGCAGTAGAGAAAACAAAGAGAGAAGGAGTAGACTCTATAGATGTCCATATTTCCTTAAATCTGGTTTGGTTATTTATAAAATAAGCAAGGACTGTGTACATTGAGGCACAAAGATCACCTGATACTATCTATTCACATTCCTGAATTTGTATTCAGGAGGGAATCATTGCCCTTCATTTCACTTTGATCTTCCAAGCTATTAAGTAACACTTGGTCAACAACTGTGCCATGGGTAAAGGTCAGTTTACTCCACCATGATGACTGTCATTTAAAGCTTCTATGGGTGACTGCAGGTTAAGACTGCAGGTTAAGACACTTTACAGAGAGAAGAAAAACTACATCTAAAGGTGTCAGTTACGTTGATGCTTCAGCGCTGAGGAACAAATCAAACTGTGGTGTGACCATGTCAGTAGAAAAGTGACATCATCCAGATGCATCCAGTCAGATCCAGATAATCAGAGAATTGGAGTATTGATGAAATATGTATAAAAATGGACATAGCCTCCAAGTCTGAGGGATGAAGCCAATGTGAACGTGTAATACCACTGAGGGCCACCAGAGGCTGGCTTGTCATTATGATGACATTTGCTAAATTCATTACTTTTGATCATTGCTTTGGCGGTCTGAAAATCCAGCCATCCATTATCTATACACGCTTTATCCTGAACAGGAGGGAGTCAGAAAATATATCCATAATCATTTCAATATTAGGCCGGTATTAAAGCAGTATATTTGGGCGGCATATCTGGTTTGATTGACGTGCCTGGTATACCTGTATA
The DNA here is from genome assembly GCF_029030835.1 of Brachyistius frenatus. NCBI lineage: Eukaryota > Metazoa > Chordata > Actinopteri > Embiotocidae > Brachyistius > Brachyistius frenatus. The sequence continues at coordinate 321,757 of NW_027210873.1, forward strand.
AGTGGGCGGGCGTAGTGTCTTCAGGTTCTCAGTCAGCTTGAGTCAGATCCACCGCTTGTTCATCCAGACTTCTAGCTCCAAAAAAAACCAAGATGGCGACAGCTGAAATGTCGAACTCAAGTTTTCAAAACCGGTTCACAAACCAATGGTTGATGTCACGGTGGGATTCACTTGGTACTCTGTCCTCAGAGTAGGTGTCTGACCACACTTCGACAGATAGCGAACATACTGTTGTATAGAGAGTCAGACGAAGAAGTAAAGTTGAATGAACGTTTACTGTTTGTTTTCCTCTTCTCGTGTACAACAATCTTTTTTTGTAAAACTGAAATAGGGACAAAATAAATCACTCAATCAGTATGTATGTCAAAATAAAATTACATGTCTTTTCTGATGTAACACACAGAATAAAACACTGTGCTAAATTACCTTCCTTTTCAACAAACAAGGCATGGCTTGATAATTAACATTTTTGCTGAGTCATCACAATGCTTTACCTTAATTTAGATGCTAAAAAATACTAGCTCCATAAAAACGTCCCTCTTTATGTTAAAGTTCTATGTAAACATTCAATAAGCAGTACAATTCAGCACACCTGATATTTTGGTACTCACAAGCTTTGTTTCTCAAGGCACTCAACGTAAGAAAGGCAGAGGATTAGCTGCCCCCATGTGATCCCTCACCTCTGCTACCAGCTGGGATCATTGCTCTGGCCACGTCATGTGACCCTATTGGCCAATGAATGAAGAGAAGACTTCTACTGCTAAAACTAACTGCAATAACACATGCAACCACCAGGGGGATAAATTAAAAATAATCTAAACATCAACCCAATAGACAGAACACTTGGATTCAACATGATTGCAAGGCAGTGAGTTTCAACCTTGAGCTAAAGTTTTGTCCCTTACTGTATTTGATATTCTTGGTGTCATCCAACACTCCCTCACATGTCAATCAGAGGTTTTGACTGATGATTTTGAACTCGCTGTCTCATTACATCGGTTTATAAAACATTCATTTGTCCTGAAATGTTGTAGAGAATAAGGGCAGAACGTAAATCATTGTTAAAAAAAAAAATCTCCCTTTAATCATGTTTCAAGACGTATAAAGACTTTGCTCTGAATAATACATTATGTCTAACTGCGGTTTTCCACAAAACAGTTAAATTACCGCATTCAAATTAAAATAAAACCTTTCCTTGTCTCGCACTGAAAAATTCTAAATTGAAATATCTTGATATGACACATATGGCTGCATCGCTTTCCTCCGTGTCGTTATTAAGCTGAAAAAGTTCCAGCGCTGTCACCTCAAGGCAGCAGTGCACATTCCTGAAACAAAGGCGGTGGCTGCTGTCTGAAAGCGCTTTAATGTTTGATTTTATCACGACCATAATAAGAACTTCTCGTCTGAGGGGAGAGCCTGTACAGGTGGTACTCCGAACTGAAAAACTAGTGTGCGTGTTTGTTGTTAAAAATAAAGTGTGTCTGCAACGTGTGTATGTGCATGTACAATCATATGCACTTGTGTTAACATCTACAAGCCATTGTCTGACATGGGAGATGAGCCCATAGGCATTAGCTCGCCTGGATATACACTCATTACTGTTTCCTGAAATACATGTGAAAATGATATCAGCTCGCTGCGGTGGAGTGTGGACGACAAAGGAAATGATGGCGTCCTTTGTGTAAAAGACAGAAGGGGCTGAATTCAAGAGGCTCTTAGCCTGAGGGCTGATGACAGGCATGATACCAGAGTTTGGTGGTGGCACACTACAGGGGCCCACAAGTGGTCTGTAAATGTGACGGTGGAGAGAGGGCAACGGCAGACTGGAAACACTGATAATACACAACACACACGCGCATCTACACACACACACACACACACACACACACACACACACACACACACACACACACACACACACACACACACACACACACACACACACACGCAGCAGGTTGTAATCGCGGCGACATGTGTCCGCAGCATGCTCTGAAGTCGCACACAAACAGGCAGCTGCTGGCGACCCGCTGCGAGCGTGTGATTGTGACTCTCTGGGGTTCCGTTTCTCATAAGCGTGTCATCACATAGGTGTGCCTTCCTGTGTGTGTGTGTGTGTGCGTGTGTGTGTGTGTGAGGCGTGTGTGTGTGTTCTTGCCTGTGCAGCTGTCGCGACCCAGTACCGCTGTCCTGAGCTCATACCCCACCACCACCACCACCACCACCATGGAGGATTAGCCGCCGCACGTGCTGGGGAGCACATTAAAGCCAATCACGTATTCATGGCAAATTCAATTTCTCCGGCACGCTGGGATGATTTGTACCCTGACATCTCACCCGGTGAATTGTGTCTCAGATTGAAAAAGCAAGCAGAAGACGTCTTTTACAATGGGCCAAAATGTGGAGCAAAATAGTGCGAGGTGGTGTGGTGGTGGGGAAAAAGTACGTAATACTGTATGTGAGTATTTTACAGTCCACAGTGCAGCAAACACAACACTGACTAGTTTTTATACCCTTCCTTGTGGCGTGAGGGATTTCATCTGCATATCAATGCTACTGTACCGCGCTGCCATTTAACTATTCCTGTGCAGCTGGTGATAACAAGGAGGCAATCCGATTTCATATTCACCAGCTTCTCTGCCCAGTGTGACAATACCGATGTTTTTCCAACCCCCACGATCATACAGTAACATGGATTTGAGGCAGGTGTTCAAATCAACTCCCCCCCCCCCCTCTCCCGGCATCATCCCCTTTCAGCATCATTAACATCATGTGCCCCGTCCCATCTATCTCTATCTCAAGATAAGCTCGTCTTCCAGACAGATAAGGAGTTGTCATGGCAGTAATAGAGGCGGTACCACGGGGACACACATGTTGTGCAGGTGCCAATGTGCTAATTAAAGCCAATCGGCATTTCACACAGTAAGCATCGCTGGCATAATAAGGTCACATCCTCCAAAATCCCCCGCAGTGATTTGCTCATTTCCCCTCCCTGTATTTTGTCTTTTCCCAGTAGCATTGGCCTGAATACACAGACGATGCGGCTGTGTTTAACAGTAAAGACTTATGGTGGGGGCACAGGTCAGGAGGAAGTGGTGCATGGTGGGAGTTTAGACGAGGGTCCGCCTCCGCCTCCCATCATGACGGGTCTCTAGCCTCAGGTAAGGCTGCTTGTGACAACATAAAATCAGATGGGACCAGCTGGAAATATGGTGATTCCAACCGCAAAGAAAAACTGATAAAGATAGAAACTGAGGAGCCTTGAAGATGGAGATATTTCCTGAAAGATAATCCCCTCTCCAGGTAGGAGATTTTCAGAGGGGGGGACCTTTTCATCATCCTTCTCTACCCGGCAGCAGACCTGATGATTTTCCTTTTCATCCTGACTGCCTCCTAAGGTTAGAAACACATATACTGTTCGACGACTTAAGACCTAATTCAGTCATATGGTGTAAAGAAAACGGTTAAAACAACAGGGACAACACTTCTTCTCCACACATTGTTAACGCAGCATCAGTATTACTGACCATTGTGTATCTGAAAGGTTTCAGCTTTGAGTTGGTTAAATGAACGTCTAAACTAGAAAGAATAGAATCTGTTGTTTGACACAACATCCCCGCTGTCAGCCTCGAGCTACAACTTATCAATTAGAACAGTAAATTGGCGTTAAAAACGTCCCACATGGCTGCGTTCCTCCAAGGTCTCCCACTTCTGAAATTTGGAGAGAGTCCACTGCTCAGCTTTATTAATTCGAGAGACCCGCAGCTCACGCTAAGACAACAGACCTGCTCGCATAATTATCCGACATGTTGACACGGGAGCAGACTCTGTGCACGCTCTCTGTGGCGACAAGCAACTCTCCAACCCCTTTTTAAAAATGCAGTGGGTGTTTTACATTCAAGACCAGTGCACCTCGCCTATGAGCCCCAGCCTGGCTCTTTGTAGCTGAAGCACTGCTAATGAGAATGAGGTCATGGGGATTTTGGCAGCCATTGTGACGGATGTGGAGAGAGACACAAGCCAGAACCATAACACCCCCTTTTCTACAACACACATACTCCCCACCCAGTGTGTCAAAACATGCTGAGTGTTGGGCCAGTGGCAGCAGCTGAAATAAGGGCAGTGTCTTGGCAACTGGCCGCCATGTTGGAGGCTAGTTCCAGTAAAAGGATTTATGAAGGAAAGAGGAAGAAAGAAAAAAGTTGACTTTATCGTTTCCATTTGATCATCAAAACTCCAGCTGAGCGACCAAACCTATGCAAAGATTGAAGTACTCAAAGACACAAAATCAAAAGTAGCCTTAGTACTTCTAATTTATACCAATTAGACATTGTGTTCTTTTGCTTCTGAATGAGCAGTGACTGACTGCCTTTCACTGGCTGGAGAACTGGAGGAGGAGGAATAGATTGGAGAATAGGGGCTGTGAGAAAGACTACGTTTAACAGGGGGGGAATGGGTTTAACAAGGCTGCAACACTGCAGAGAAGAATGTCCTCTTTCCATGGGCCACTGGATTGGGATTAACAGGAACAGACACTGTGACACAGCACACACACACACACACAAATGCACGCACAAGCACTGCAGAGAGATACAGTGTCATGTTTCATCATAAAGGATACAGTTTTTCATCAAGCGCGTCCTAAAGAACTTCCTGTTCTGATGCTACTCAGACTGAGCTGTTCTTCACAGCCCTGCGGTTACAAGGTCACGTCAGACAGTGACCAAATATCTCGCAGATGATGTCATTCAGAAAGCAGCTTCGCAGACTTAGCTCAGAGAAAGACATACTTCAACAATCTACGGCTGAGTTAGTATTAGTGGTTTTCATTTAAATTCGTGTTAAAGAAACCGGTCTAACCACTGCAGTGACATAAGCATGTTTGCAGCAGCCGCACAAAGCTGAAGCAAAAATGATGCTTCACTCACTGCGGCCCGTTTCAAAAGATGTTTGCTTGGGACAAAAGTTTTTTTTTTTGTTTTTTTTAAAGTAACCATGACAACACCAACTCTTCCCTCACTTGAGTAATTAATTGCTAAATGTATTCAAGGTAAATGCACCTTCAATAAATGTTACAGATTTGCACAGCAAAAGACAACCAGAATTCTGCACTGCAGCAGAATTTACATTACAAATAACCACTGGTTCAGAATGTATCAATTACCATACCTAAGTGTGAAGTACCTACGCACTGAAATATAGTCACTAGAAACACTGTAAGAACGTTGGCTATATGACCTTGACATCTAAAGAACTTTTATTTTAAACCAGCTTTAGTCCAAATGACAAAACAATCTCAACTCAAGATCCACCTGCTACCATTTTCTACAACTTTATTATAATTTATTCATCATTTTAGCTCTCCTTCAAGGGTGTGGCATTTCAAAGTGGGTAATCTACCAGCCTCTGAAAGTGTACCACTGTCAGACACTAAAACCCGTTGGTTTGTTTTTCTTCACAATCAGCTTGTTGGCAAAAGTGATCGTGAAACTTTGTCTCTGACGCAAAAAGGCTGACGTGGCTATTATTTATTTCTGTTTGTAAAAGTTTGTTGGTGGTATCATGAGGTGAGTGCAGGAATTACCCTAATTGTTCTTATCCTTTCCTCTGTCATATTAGCAGGTGTTGACACTTGATATTTATTGGCCAGGTGTATTAGTAAAACGCTTTTTTTGACTTACTGTAGAGTTAAATGTTTCTGTACATTTCAGCACAAAGACCTCACAATGTCCAACAACGACCTACAATGGTCCCACAAAACAACATGGACTTCTTTCCGAAAGCAGCTTGACAGATCCCTCCCGGACAAAGAAAGAGACACCACACTCCGGAAATCGGCGAGTGGTTTGCGTAGCATTTGCGGCTAAGCTGTTTTTCAGAGGCAAATGAAAAGAAAAGGATCATAATGAAAAAGGGGATTAACCACATAAAAAAAAAGAGGAGAGAACTAGTTGCTGAATACACACAATAAATTAAAAAAAAAAGGGCACACAAGCTTTCCTTTGCCAGCCTCTGTTGCCCTGTTGGAGCGTTGTTCACCTCAGCATGCCAGCTCCAAACTGCTATGGCAATTTCTGTGTGTGTGTGTGTGTGTGTGTGTGTGTGTGTGTGTGTGTGTGTGTGTGTGTGTGTGTGTGTGTGTGTGTGTGTGTGTGTGTGTGTGTGTGTGTGTGTGTGTGTGTGTGTGTGTGTGTGTGTGTGTGTGTGTGTGTGCGCGCGCGCGCGCACACGTGTTGGGCATGGGGTATTCCAAGCGATATATTTGCATACAAACAGCCTGTACAGATTCACAGAGGGGAGAAGCGGAGGGAAGGGGGCAAAGACAGAAACATGCAACTGTCGTGAGTTTGAAAGTGTGCGCGCATGCGTATGCACATGCGTGTCTTTCTTGAGGAAGAGAAGGTTGGGAGAGGGGTCTGTTCGCCCTTCTCCTGTGCTGAGGGGCTTTCGATTCAAGCAGAGTGGAGAATCTCATTACCTGAGCGATGCGCTGCCTGTGTTTACACGCATTATTCCAAAGAGGCTTTGATGCTTCCTCTCATTCTCTCTCTTGTGGTCAGAAACAAAGACAAAAAAAAAAAAAAAGTTCCAATTGGAATAACAAACAGTTCGGCTCAGCCACAGAGGAGGCAGAGGGATCAAATTGCTCTTTTTCCCCGGAGCAGAGCTGTCGCAGACGGGAAGCTTTGGTAGAATTACTTCGCTGTGGTTTGACCCCCCGGTGACAGCACTTGAGAAGGTATGAGCAATGAGAACAGACAGGAGGAAGACTCTGAGTGTGACTCTATGTGTGTGGTTATTCTACTGATGGACAGTATGGCACTTTATAAGGGCAGCACATTATGTTTGAGGTAATGGAAGCAATGACATTCCCCCTCACGTGCACTTTGGGCTTTCTGCTAATTAGTATGATAACATGCTAAACTAAAACGGTTAGTATGATTAAAAAAAATTTTTTTTTTTAAAAACTGATTCATGCTTGGCATCAATGCGTTAGCATTGCCACTACGTGTTAGCGACAAACTCGAGGTATGGCTTTGTCTGAGTATGTCCACACAGGGCGACCAGCATGGCGGCAGATTCTTAGTCTTGTTGAATGAATGGAGCAGCGTCTGCACTGGGAAGTCGTGCTCCTTGTGGAGCGACAAAAGAAAATGTGATCTGTACACATTCTGCACTCATAATAGCTGCTTCCAGTTCTTGAAGTGGAAAAAAATAATTGCAGTAATTCCCTTGTTCACGCGTTGGTATTTGAATTATATGCTGAATGCCTACAGTGAATAAAAAGATACCAGGAGATGTTGCTGATGTTAGTAACAGAAATTATTTTAATCAAAGGGTAAAACCATTTTTAGAACAAGACAAGGTCAAAACATAGAATCTGCTCGATCTGCGTATGGAAGGCTGGAGGGCTTTTAATTTGAAGTGAGGGCTTTAAATTTGAAACAGATACAGGAAGTTGCTTCATTCGGCTGACCAATGGGGACTTCAGTTGCTTTCTTTTATGTTCGGAGTTTGTAAGAAATGGCAGACAATGATATAGTATTATGGGATTCAGCAAGCACTCAGCATTTCTGGGAGGACAAAAACAAGGTTACTCGTAATGAATAAAAGGTTCACATACTTGAGGTTAAACTGATCTGTAGCGCAGGCGGTTTTGTTGATGCTAATGTTACATTAACAGGCTCTTCTCTGCTAAGAGTGGCTCTATTGTTAACGTGCTGCTCCCAGCCTGCATCTAGTAGTTGTTGTTGGATAGGTTGTGATTTTCAAAGCTCTCCCGTCTCATCAGCTGACTGTGTTTGTGCCCTTTTGGAACATAAGTGGAAGTTTAATGTAAACTCACTTGGACTAATCGCCAACAGAGAAAAGTAGCCAGGGCGAACGGTTGGTGCTGGATTAGATCAGCCGGAGGGGAAAATGGTCCAATCTCTTCTGTAATTGGTTGTTTCACTTCCAATCAACTGTTCACTAACACTACAGGCCTACCACGATGTAATAACAAATCAGCAGAGCCCATCTATCTCCAGCCAAAAGAGTGGGCGCTTGTGAGAAGTGGAAAAGTAGAATGTAAAGGTGACAGTACTGCATGCTATGGGAACACATATGTACCCTGTATTTTTTTTTGATCAGCTTCTGTGGGGACGCGCCCACTCTACACACCTGTGCTGTTTTTTAGATTTTCTGATTTAACACCATGAATTATTCTGCAGAAGCAGACGAGCATTACATAAAAGTTGTCTCTCATGTTTGTTCTTTAGTGTCTTTTTTTTTTTTCGTTGCTAATGTTTTGGCTTTATTTCACATTTATGTCATTCTGACATGTTTTAATGCACAAATAGTTGCACAAATGATCATTTTAACTGCTGTCAAATAAAAATGGAGAAAAAAAAAACAATTTAGATTTATGTTACATTGCTCTCAGCTGATTATTTCCAGTGCTTACATCCTTCATGTGCATATTTTCAATAACCTCAGCTTCTTGACTGATAAGAGCCATAAGTGTATGCTATTTGAGACTTACATAAAAGAAATGCTGATGCGTGTTGGTGCATTCAGACATAATCACCCCTTTAGTTTGCATTGAAGCCTATTTTTAGGAATCCACTGGCTGACTGTCACTTTGTCTTTGTGAGCAACTGTATTTTGTTTTTCCGTTTGCACAGCAGAAGACTGAAATCACCTGACATCACTGTTGTGACAAGCTGCACTCCAAACAATAATTGAATTTGTTGCTACTTTGCATCTTTATGCTCACTCTCAGGCACACATCTCCTTTCAATCAAGAAAAATAAACGAGAGGGAGATAGAAAGATGGAAGGACCGAACAGTCTAGGAGCTCGAGTCTGTTACAATGTTGCTGGCGTCACATCACGGTGCACAAACCTCGTCTTTCTCATATAAAACAACCGCCGTTTCTGAGAGTGAAAAAAAAACACTTGAGTCTCGATGTAACAAAGCTTCGGTGCAGAGTTCTTCTTTTCTTTCCTCCCACACATGCTTGCCACCGCCGCCACACCTCCCCTGGTACACCTGTGTGCTGATTCCCATCAAAATGAGTCACAAACGTTCAGCCCTCTTTTCTTTTGTTTTTTTTATTTAATAATTATTACTGGCAAGCTTGATGTCCGTCAACACTTGTTAATTCCGATTTTCTCACTTCGAGTCGTCTTGTGTGTGTGTGTGTGTGTGTGTGTGTGTGTGTGTGTGTGTGTGTGTGTGTGTGTGTGTGTGTGTGTGTGTGTGTGTGTGTGTGTGTGTGTGTGTGTGTGTGTGTGTGTGTAGGTGGGTGAGGTTGGCACAGACAGCAGGAACGTCATTCCCAGTAGAGCTTGGGTGGCAGAGTTTTCTTTGAACTGCAAACAGGGCTGAGTTAAAGTCTGGCCTTAAGCTCCAAGATAAGCTTTAACCAGTTGGGAACAGACGCATCTGCTTTAAACTAGAAGGGCACTCGGGGAGCGAAGACCTCTGGCAAGCAGTTTAATACAGACAATTCACTTTTCAATACTCTAAGTGAGGTTAGTTGCCATTATAAGTGTGTATTTATGTTTTCATACGGACATCTTAGTAATTATTCATTACTACAGTTGTTGCAATGTTACAATTGCACCGGTTCCAGTACTCCCATATGGAACCACTATTGCCGAAAGCTTAATAACATCTGCTTGCTATATTAAAAGTTTGTTTTACACTTTTCTGGAGTTTTATTTGCAGTCTTGATATCAATATGAAAATATTTAGTCAGTACAGTTTTTACGTTCCCTCTCTTCTATAATGCTGCTGTAGCGAAAAAAAATTCCCCTTGTGGGATTAATAAAGTATCTGTCTGTCTGTCTGTCTGTCTGTCTGTCTGTCTGTCTGTCTGTCTGTCTGTCTGTCTGTCTGTCTGTCTGTCTGTCTGTCTGTCTGTCTATCTATCTATCTATCTATCTATCTATCTATCTATCTATCTATCTATCTATCTACCTACCTACCTACCTACCTATCTACCTATCTACCTATCTATCTATCTATCTATCTATCTATCTATCTATCTATCTATCTATCTATCTATCTATCTATCTATCTATCTATCTATCTATCTATCTATCTTCAGCAGCTGTGGCTCAGATCGTAGAGAAAGTTGACCACAAATCCTGAAGTTGGCATTTCAGTTTCCAGTTCCTCACGTCCACATATCAAAGTGTCCTTGGGCAAGTGACTGAACTCCAAGCTGAGCCCCATGGCAAGCGAGCACCTTGCAAGGCAGCTCTGCCACTGTGTGAATGGGTGAAAGGGAGGCTATTATTGTTAAGCACTTTGCAGTTGGCTTGTTCAATCTTATTCAGTCTGTGTACTTCTCGCTGTACTGAGCATTTTGACATTTACACAGTATTTATATAACACCAATGATCAAAAAAATAAATGGGAATCTGAACTTATAAAATATGGGGCCTTTAAGTTTGAGCAAGTGTGTATCTAAGAGGAATTGTGTACCTGTGAATGTACGTTTTATATGGTGTGATATGTTTAATCTCTGTTGACCTGTGGATAACCTACTGGCTCTCCGGCCCATAAAATAGATAGAACAGCCCATTGATTACTCTGGGCTGATCTTTAAACTCCTTCTCTTTTGGGCTGAGCGCCTCCATTAAACAGTTTGCTTGCTATTAAGTTATAAGTACCATGTAGTCAGGTCACAGTGGCTATCTAACACATTGTGCACATTTGTTAATACAATTAATAAACAGCTGCTATAACGCTAGTTTTGTTGTGTTTTCCCTGGTGAACTGAAAATATATTTCAACGTGGCTTTGAACAGTTTCTTATTGAATTTGTATTCATTATGTTGTTAACCATCATCCATCAACATCAGCAGTGAGTCAGCTGGCAGCGTTTGTTGTTTTGTTCATTTATTTATCGAGCTACAGGGTGAACAGGGCTCTTTTGGGACCCTGCAAAAAACATATTTGGGAGCTTTTTTGTGGCCTTACATTTCCTCCAATGCTACTTTTGTCTGGAAGACACTGATCATCTGATCAATTATTTATGAAACCTGCTCTCTCCTTCTCTCACATACATAGGATGCCCTCACTTGATTTTTTTTTTTTTTTTTTTTTAGGATTCATCCAAGGAGTGCACCAGCATCTTTTGAATTTGTGAGTTTGCAATATATTCAATGTTTTGTCTAGAAAACAGCAATCGATTACTTATCATGCCTACTCTCTCTCTCTCTATCACTCTCTCTCTCTCACACACACACACAGGAGCCATCACGTATTTTAGGATTCATCACAGGAGATTATTCAATTTTGTAACGGCACTTTGAAGGTATGATAAATCACATTTCTTCTCTCTTATTCTTGTTCCTCTTCTTAGTTATTGTATTGCTTTAATGTTTTTTGCAAAGTAGCTGGTTGGTATATACATATTCAATCCAAAATACTCCTGTATTTGGTTTTGATAGACAAAATTCATAAAACACAAGGCCAACAAAGCTTATGAAAAAGTAACAGATGAAGCCTTTTAACCAACAACAGACACTAATGATACTTATGACTGTCAACAAGCACATGTACCAGTATTAGTGTTCGTTTTCCATCCCATACAAAGAGTATATGGACATGTGCGCAGGTAGTTGCAGATGTTTAAATAAGAAAGTCTTGTTAAATGTTTTAAAATCAGCGTCAAGTGGCTGATTTCTTTATCAAAAACGATAAACGATCATTAACGTGAAAGAGTTATGCAGCCACTTGTATTTGATATTGTTTTATTTTTACTCAAATTCAGATGACCGATCAAATGATAATTTTATAAATGAACTGTTATGTAACCACTCTGTGTGTTTATTGTGTCCTTTTGGATTTGCCTCAGCCAATCATAACCAAGAACACGGACAACCCCCCCCCCCCCTTTAATGTTTGTATTTATTTCTCGGTGGATGCCAGACTTGAGTGGAAGACTTCATGCTGTTGTTGTGCAGTGGGCTTAAGACAGAAACTGAAAATACCCGGGTCCCCAGGGAGAAATAAGCAGGGGGGTTGATAGAAAGTGGGAACAATTTAGTGCCGAGGGAAGAAGATCCCATCTCTAAATGTGTTGCCGTGAAGGTGAAATATTAGAGAAACCCTGCTGGGCCGAATTTCACAACTCTCCGAGGGGCTCTATAGGGACTCAGCTCTCCCACTGCTTCCGTAGTCGCTGCAGGCAGCCATGGACACATCTCACACCTCCCCCTCACACACACACAACACATACAACACATACCCAGTTTTTCCAAAACCAAATACAGCAAGCTTTTCTATATCAACATATCAATTGTCAATTAAAGAGTTGTTAAATCTAATTTTGGTTATGTTAAAGATTTATTTTCAATAGAAGAAAACAAAATTGTTTTCACAAGTTAAATATTTACACCCATGCCTGTGAATTCAGTTTATTAGATTATGGGATATTCTGTGCATAAAGTTATACATATTTTGGCTTTAGGGTGGTATTAAAAGTGTTGAAAGTGCTCAATGGGCCAATACAGTATCCTCTGGGGGACATGAACGTGCTGCCATTATTTCATGGCGATCTCAAAAAATGTATATAATATTAGGGGAAAATTTTACAGTGTTCCTTTGGTGATATTAATTAAACCCCTAAAAACTAATCTCTGTTCATCAAAATTGCACATTTAGAATTTATGAATTCATTTTAAAATTGCTTAGATGTAACTCCCTGAATCGATAATTGTGCCAATAGTCCATTCCTCCATCTCCTCAGGTTTGTGAAGTATGAAACCCTTGCTGTCTCAATCTGTTTTAGAGAATCTCATTGGTACACAGCAGTTCCAAATTAGAAATGCTTACTTCGCTCATATCGTCTGGGTCTTTAATAGGAAAGAGAATTATCCTCTCGGGAATTCATGTTTTCTTGGTAAGTTCACATTAATCTGGCTATGAGATGAGGTATGTTTTCACTCTTGACCTCATTATGGTGCTAGTGAGAAAGTCAGGAAGTCATCAAAGTCTATATCCCCTGGGGGCCATGAATATAAAACTCCAATTTCATGTCAATTTAATGGAATCCTGTAGTTATTCGCGATTATGATGTTGATCGAATAGAGGTTTTGGCGTGATTGTGACACAGGTCAGCACGTCACCAAAATTATAAGGAAAACCTCCTCTGGGGATCATGAGTCCACACATAAAATTTCTTGTGAATCTGTTCAGTGGTTGTGAAGATATCTTACTCTTGCTCAGACAAATGATGGACAGACTAATTGTCTCAAACAACCAGGGTCATCCCAGAAACAAGGTTTATTTCCTTTGTTACTGAAAAGTTCACGTTTGGAAGTACAAGGGTTTCACCTGACATTCTCAATCTGATTGGCATATATTTATGCCAGAGCTATATTTAAAATATGCAGGACCTGGGAGAAGAGGGAAGCGAGGGGCCACTCTGAATGCTGATCAGGAACCAAACCACTGGAAGACCCCGACAGGATTCCAGTGTGGGTTGCCAGGGCAACATGAGCAGGAACGTTCAACCATGACAGCCCAACTGCAGAAGACGATGAGGAGAGCACAAAACAAGTGGGTAAAAAAAAAAAAAAAAAAAAAAGACCCTCTGTTGATAAGGACAAAACTAGAAAAGCAATGAATGCACACTGGGTGTATTTTTTGCACAGTCACAAAAGACTGAAAGTTTCGAGAACGTCTGGGATGTTCAAGCAGATGAGGGACTTTTTTGTGTGCCGCAGCTTGCCAATTCATTGTTTTTGGCTGCCGCTTGGTAACCAGTTTCCCCGAAGATCCACCACACACACGCATACACACAAACACATGTACAGTGCATCCGGAAAGTATTCACAGCGCTTCACTTTTTCCACATTTTGTTATATTACAGCCTTATTCCAAAATGGATTAAATTCATTTGTTCCCTCAAAATTCTACACACAATACCCCATTCAGTTGATTGGACATGATTTGGAAAGACACACACCGTCTATATAAGGTCCCACAGTTGACAGTGCATGTCAGAGCACAAACCAAGCCATGAAGTCCAAAGAATTGTCTGTAGACCCCCGAGACAGGATTGTATCGAGGCACAGATCTGGGGAAGGGTACAGAAAAACTTCTGCAGCATTGAAGGTCCCAATGAGCACAGTGGCCTCCATCATCCGTAAATGGAAGAAGTTTGAACCACCAGGACTCTTCCTAGAGTTGGCCGCCCGGCCAAACTGAGCAATCGGGGGAGAAGGGCCTTAGTCAGGGAGGTGACCAAGAACCCGATGGTCACTCTGACAGAGCTCCAACGTTGCTCTGTGAAGAGAGGAGAATCTTCCAGAAGGACAACCATCTCTGCAGCACTCCACCAAGCAGGCCTGTATGGTAGAGTGGCCAGATGGAAGCCACTCCTCAGTAAAAGGCACATGACAGCCCACCTGGAGTTTACCAAAAGGCACCTGAAGGACTGTCAGACCATGAGAAACTAAATTCTCTGGTCTGATGAAACAAAGATTGAACTCTTTGGCCTGAATGCCAAGCGTTATGTTTGGAGGAAACCAGGTACGGCTCATCACCTGGCCAACACCATCTCTACGGTGAAGCATGGTGGTGGCAGCATCATGCTGTGGGGATGTTTTTCAGCGGCAGGAACTGGGAGACTAGTCAGGATGGAGGGAAAGATGAATGCAGCAATGTACAGAGACATCCTTGATGAAAACCTTCTCCAGAGCGCTCTGGACCTCAGACTGGGCCGAAGGTTCATCTTCCAACAGGACAACGACCCGAAGCACACAGCCAAGATAACAAAGGAGTGGCTTCGGGACAACTCTGTGAATGTCTTTGAGTGTCCCAGGCAGAGCCCAGACTTGAACCCGATTGAACATCTCTGGAGGGATCTGAAAATGGCTGTGCCCTGACGCTCCCCATCCAACCTGATGGAGCTTGAGAGGTCCTGCAAAGAAGAATGGGAGAAACTGCCCAAGAATAGGTGCCAAGCTTTTAGCATCATACTCAAAAAGACTTGAGGCTGTAATTTCTGCCAAAGGTGCTTCAACAAAGTATTGAGCAAAGGCTGTGAATACTTATGTACATGTTATATTTTCGTTCTTTATTTTTAATAGATTTGCAAAAATTTTAAACAAACTATTTTCACTTTGTCATTATGGGATATTGCATGTAGAATTTTGAGGACAAAAATTAATTTAATCCATTTTGGAATAAGGCTGTAACATAACAAAATGTGGAAAAAGTGAAGCGCTGTGAATACTTTCCGGATGCACTGTATTGAGTAACTTTCAGTGATAAGAGAGCCTTTAAGAGTTTCCAGCTTGCCAAGCAAAGAGAACAGACAAGTTAGAGATCAGAGAAGAAAAGGAAGTCGTCGGTTAAGTAAACATGTTCCTCGTACAGCGATGCAGGGGCAGACAACAGTGTCTCAGCCCTGCTGCCAGCAGCGTCTGAACAACCTGTAAAACAAATGTGTCTTGATGCTTTTATTTATTCGCTCCGCAGCCAGCTTCCACCTGGCGTCACTACACACTTAATTAGACAGTAACCCTACAGTAGCACGCTGCTCCGTGTACTTTCCCAAGGTCTCGTTAGCAAGGCAACCACAGCATCGGAGCGACAAACACGACCTGCTGCCAAGTGGCAAAGAGCGTTCCCGTGCCAACATTGAGGCCATACTAAGAGGAAGTTCTTTGGATGGAGATCTTATCAACGGATGAGCTCGATTATCCGCTGTGCTTTTATGTTTCAGACAATTACCTCACTATTGTCATCGCTGTCAACCTGCCAACAGATAGAACACAGATATATGCATGTCTTGCTTCACAGTCAGGACTATCTGCATCCTGCCGTCCCAGGTAGCCAGATTAG
Organism: Brachyistius frenatus; assembly: GCF_029030835.1. Taxonomy (NCBI): domain Eukaryota; kingdom Metazoa; phylum Chordata; class Actinopteri; family Embiotocidae; genus Brachyistius; species Brachyistius frenatus. Next base: position 337,605 of record NW_027210873.1, read on the forward strand.
ATTTCACTGATATGTGTTCTGAAAGCTGAGACCGGTTTAAACATTTTATGCCTGTGCATGTTTAAATTTGACCATTAGAATTACAAGAATATCTAGAAAATAAAAATGTTCTAATGGGTTTTTTTTTTGTCCTGTCCTCAATCTCCACACTACATAAACCATAATAAAAAAAAAAAAAACATTGACACCAAGACAAATTAAACGCCTTAGTTTGCACATAATTAATGCTGAGAATGCAGTTTTGTGAATCTATTGCAAATGTAAATTCATGACCCTTCCTCTATCATCTACTGTATATCCATGTTATGCTAAACATTTTTTAAGCATCAAACACTCACACTCTGCAGGCTTAAAGGGTGTTGCTCCTTCACCCAGGATGGTGGCTTTGGTTACAACAGCAATAATGGATTCCAGCAGCTATCCATTTTCATGGTGAAAAAGAAAGTGTCAAAAGAAACTCCTCAGACCAGTCAGCCTGGTTATATTTCTACATAAAAATAGAAGCATAAAAGGACAGCAGCTCCATTCATGTCACTGTTTTACATTCAGACTGGTTCTTATAAACATCCTCATATCAACCCTACCTACTCCCCTCAAATAGAGATATTAAATGCAAAAGCACATGGAGTTTCAAGTGTCATACTGTAAATGAAAAGACTTCAAACATTAGCTGCTCTAACATTATGTAAATATCCTACTCAGCTTAAAAGTACACAGGCAGCCATGAACAGAGAATCAGAAATAGGCTATATGGTGTTTCTTTGAATGTCCTCTGCTCCAAACAGAACAAGAGTTATCTTTGAACAGCTCTACTTTCTTGTGAACGTTCTTGGTTCAGACTTCAGTTGCTAGCGAGCTCCATGATTTACAGCGCTACAACAGCGTTCATGGCAGCAATTTTAACGCACCAGATTTAAAATGATTTAACCGGAAAATATCTCTGATGATCCAAGTGCATGTAGTTTAAACAATAATAATGCAGTCACAATAAAATATCAGTGAAGATTTTCTGGAATTTTGAGAATTTCATGCAAGTCCAGCATCATAAAGTCACAGCAAAGTTATTTTCTGTATTTTGTATGCACATTTTTTTATATATATAATTTAAACCACAGGCTCTAAAACCCATCAAAAAATAACATTATGATGCAAAAGTGGCTAGTCTCTATTGAGACGCGCTTTTCGGCGGAGTACGTATTGTTTTTTAAATGGCAAATATTGTGTATTGCATATTGTAGGCCAGTAGGCTACTGGATAGTCGTAACATCACAGCAATAAATCTTTCAAACCCTCATGGCGACATAATGCAGGGCAGACATCAGTCATTCATGAGAGGGAGCGAGGGGCCGTCATTGTGGAGAGACAGTCTGACACACTGTGCTTAGTTTCCCGTGTTGGTTGGCAACCATGTCGTGGTGGTGCTGCACTTTGTAAAATTAAAGAAAGAGCAAGATTTATATTAAAAAAAAAGAGACAGAGGAGAGCAGGGCGAGCAGGACTGATGATTTACTGTCTGGGTTTTGGAGTGTGTCTTTAAGCAGGATGATCGAGGACAGACAAGATAAATGACGAGAGAAGCTCTCCTCACATGTGCAAACAATTTTCCCACCGCAGAAAAACCAGGGGCCGAATGAACTGTCTGTTCAGTGTGTGACGCATGAACAAATGCCTTTCACATGGAGTCAAGACTCTGCGGACGTATATAGTGTGTGTGCGACCGCAGAGCATGGTTTTGCATGGTTATACCTTTGTGTGTACACACCTGCATGAGCAATGATTTAGCATGCAAATAAAGGCAAGCGCCTGGTCATAAAACATTATGGTTCCCTCTAAATACTCTATTTAAATTCAACAAATGCCATGTTTAGATTAGATGTATGCTGCAGGCAGATAATCCTCGGGCCTTGATTGGCTAAGCTGTTGCGTGCAATCTGAAGGCGGTGTTCGGTTGGGGGATGGTGGGAAGGATGGGGAGATGAAGGTGGAAGGTGGAAACAGATAATTAAATGACCAACAGAACAGACAATATGGGCCACACTGTGTTCTTATTATTTAATACGAATTTAATGTGAAAGTTTCACCACACCAGTATAATATTAAGCTGTTGTTTTACAGGATATGTTTTTATATTCTAAATCCTTACAGATTTATGATTCCACTCTTCTTGTGCTTATTTCCACCCAGGAGGGCTCTTAAACCAGGAAATGGCAGAAAATTACCCACAATTCCCCTGCGGGGTAGAGGGTGGGCCGAGAGTTCGGACTGTCAGCGCCCCTTTTGCCGCTCATTAATCACTTAGGCTACTGTGGGACAGGCTGCCAGGGATCAGCAACACACACGGACACACAGAAACACACACGTGCTTGCAAATCTAAAAAAAAAAAAAAAAAAGGTGGTAGCGCATTGCCAATGTATAATCTGTCTCTCACCGAAACCATCGATCCACACAAAACAGAGACACCCTATTAAATGTTGAGGGCTGTTTCCTCGCCGATACAGATGCACACATCAGGGACACACATGCAGACAGTGCCGCTGTTCATCACCATAGAGAGGAGACCGATATAGAGGGAAGAGGAACACGGCTCAGAGTTCCCCGGGGCTCGTCAACAACTCAGAAAGAGGAGAGACACAGAGGAGAGAGAGGCACAAAGAAAGTCCTTTCAAAAGTGGAGGCTCTCTTCATTCAGGAGGCCGCTATCATGTTCTACAGCCTCATGTCTCTTGGCACGATGTCTTCCAGGACTCCGCACTCTGCTTGCACTCGTGCATATTTATGCCTGTAATAAGTTTTGTTTTGTTCCTACGTGATCTTTCAAACTGTACTGATGATAGAAATGTTTATTAGTAGAAACAAACGGCAATCTCAGTGAAAATCAATGTCGTCTATGTGCTGCTTTCAGTCTGATTATCTTTTTTTCTACATTAGGCATCACTAAAGAGTGAGATTTTTTTTTTTATATCATACACAGAATGGCTTTAGGTCAGTTTAATGGTCACTGGGACTACCACTCAGCATGTAATTACAGTAATATACTGAGACCCCCCCCCCACCACCACCACCACCACCACCACCACCCTCGTCATTAGGGTCACCAAAACTTCATAGAAAATGTAAAAAAAAAACATGCGTCAAAGTTTATTTTTGACTTTGGAAACAGCCATTTGACAAAACAAGCTTTTTAACCACATCTTGATGTAGTTTGTATTGTGTTCTGTTGTCATGGAAAACTTTAGGAAATTGATCTCTGCTACTCATATCTTGGTCTCTGATGCTTCAATTCTGACCGTCCTGTTTTAATCTGTTGTTTGCAAGTCCGTCAACTTTATGTAGATGCGACATTAAATCACTGGAGCATACCTTTAAGTTGTGTCATTTACGTGCAGCACTGATTCCATAGGTCATGAAATATTTACATTAAGGGGTAAGATTGCACTGTTCTTGGAAAATGTCTCTCCATATTACCATTATTTATAAAATTCACAATTAGAGAACCGACAAAGAAAACGTAGGTTGTAAGGTGTAACAGAAAATAATTTTGCAGTTTTCCCTTGAATATTGTTTTAAAAATGATCATTTTCTTATTAATATTCTTGATGAAATCTTCACTGCAATATCTTAATTAATAATAACAGACAGTTTATTATAGCACCAGGGGTTGTTTTAAATATTTAATTTTAATATGGAGAAATGACTCAACCCAATGTCGATAAGGGAATTCCCTCTGCCTGAAACTGTGATTTAATAAAAAACCCTGCTGCCTTTTAGCCTCTTTGATATTTACTTAATGAGAGATGTAGAATGCATGAATCAGTGTCCAGTTACAGACACATTAAATGCCAGATAGTAAGCTGAGTAATACAGAATTTTCTTTGAAGTTATTTTCTTAGAAATTCTCTCTGTCAATCTAAAATTCATGAATATTATCAAGCAGGTACATTCGAGACCTTTAACATGTTTAATATTGGATTTTTAAATGCTAATGATGTAGAACATGAACAGAACGCAGGTTATTCCCTGTTTCACATATTGTATTTTAATCTAGATTCCACCTCTACTTAATTTTTCATTTTCATTAAATATCTTCCTGCTCCCGCTCTAAAACAGCCTCGTTCACACACATATGCAGACGCTCTCCGCTCTTCAAAGGTACCTCCGGAGGTTGCTTCAGGGAAAGCTCTCTTATGCTCTGAGCCTTCAATTGACCAATCAAGGCTTGCCAAAGTAAAGTGACTGTCGCCTAATGAGCAACAGCTATTTTCAATAACAGAACTTTTACTAACAACAATCCAGCCACTTGTCGATACACTTTGGAGTCTTGTAAGAGGTGGAAGTCGGCCAGAACACAAGCACACACACACATTACGAGAGTCACCATACAGATGTATGCCTTTAGAAAATTTGCTCTATTCAGGTAGTCTCTATTATGTCTCTGACGACCCATCAAAAAGACAGATGTGACAACGGAAGTCCTCTGCATTGTTGACCCTTCCATCAGGGGTTTTCATTTGGAGCCTTAAAGACTCAAAGATGACATGATCAAACAAGAGAGGAGGCAGAGATGAATTTTTTTTTCCTTCAATCAATCTGCGCACTACTCATAAATGTCAGCCTTAGGGAAATTGAATGGCACCATTTGTCTGTGTTTATTAGGCTGGGATGAACTCAGTCTCATCGACCTTTCAGAGTACATAGCCACGCCAAGTTAATTGAGGATATGTCAAACTTGGTGTCCCAGTGACTGGTGATTCTGAGTGCTGGGATCCCTGCGGACTCATCACCTTGATAAAAAAAAAAAAAAAAAAAAAAAGAAGAGGAGATGGAGACGAGGAAGTCCATCACAAGAAAGGCTGTAGTCCATTGGGAGAATGTTAATTTTTTTTTTTATTACTTAAATGTCCAGTCTTAAATGCCAAAGTACTAGAATCCCACCAATCATTATTGATTTGTGCTTCCTCGTCTTCCAAAGTGACTTTGGGCTATTTGTTTGAGCACATCAAGTTTTTCAAATCCAAATTTGATCTCAAACACAAATTATATTTGTATTAAGGAATCAGCTGAAATACATTTAGTGTGCTTTGAATTCTGGACTTATTTGATCAAAATTCAGTTACCAATGTCAAAATGCCTCCCTATTATTAGTGTTCTCCAGGTGGTGAGGAGTTTTTGGTTACCTGCGTGGGCAAGCAGGGGAAATAAAGTTTGTGGGCTGTTCATGGCAACAGTGGCTCTCACACGTCGTCAACAACAGCCAGGGGAAACGCCCATTTCGAGGCTCAAAGCTGAGACTCTGTTTCCATGAATGTGTCCCACTAGTTTTTATCCTCTTTTGAAAAATGAAAAAAAAAAGTACATACAATAGCTGCAGCATTATCAGGTTAGATGCAAAAAGTGTTGGGAATTCAAATTTCTTTCAACTTTAAAGCTACATAGGCTTTTAAATCATCAGATCTCTCACATCTTTCTTGCAGCGGACATTAATATAATGTGCACATTTTTACTGTACTGTTGTTCAACGTTTTCAATCTATGTTTCCACCCACCAAAATGCAGAGCTTCCGGCAGCAGCCTTAAATTCTCTCCTGCCTCTCTCCGTAATCCAATAAGTTGTTACCTGCAAGTGTCACAACATTTACCAAACAGTCTGTCATGAAAACTCAGTAATTTTAAGCTGTTTCATCATCACATTACTTCCTCGTTCATGTTAAACCTTTTTTTTTTACAGAGGCTCCAGCAGCTTCTGCCAGTAAAAACAGCACGTGTTATACACTGACAAAAAGGCTTTGATTGCAAGTGATGTCCCCACCAGACACCACCATTCAAACCCTCCTGGCTTCTGTCAATATCCATCACAAAGGCTGCTCTTGTTTACATGGTGTAGTTGCTCTGACTTGACTGGGCCCTGAGGAAAAATCACTATAATATTCATATCTTATCATACTTCGTGATGTTTCATCAACAACATAATCACTTAAACATCCCTAAAATATTCATAAGAGCTGAATTCAATGCAGGCTATATGTTGTGCTATTTTTGTCTCAGCTGACGTCACTGTTCAGTCCAAGTGGAACTTACAACATATGTCTGAAATCTACTTTAGTGCTTGTATTTGGGCAAACATTGCAGTAAAAAAAAAAAAAATACAAAAGTAGTCTACTACATCTTTCATTTAGAGCCAATCGCGTTTCGAACCACAAATAAACAAGGCACTGCAAAATTCATGGGTAAAAAGCTCCATTAATATTTCAGTCATGGCTTCGTGTGACTAAACCAAGCATCGAGCTGTCTGTTTACTGCGCGCTCCTCGTCTCCACACTGGCTCAGTGCGCTCACAGACGCAGCCTTGGACTGCTTTTTGTGTAATGATACACAGTGGCTCGAGTGGTTATCATTCAAAGTGGGATCAGGGGACCCTAATTGAACATTAAACGGTTTCCCCCTGTCAAATGAGGCATGCCTTAATTTTGCTGCGGTTAAATATAAATGGAAGTTCATACAAAGGAAAGGAGGCGAGAAATAATAAAGTTTCACACTGAATTCTCGGATTTCTCTGAGCAGCGCTGTGTAAACAGACAATAACAACCCCGGGCCAACATGTGATGTAATGGAAGTGTCGGGTGGCATGTGTATTTGGGGGCCCCTGACGTGAAAAAGTCCTGGTGTTTGAACAAATCCCGGGACCTTTTATCATCCACGGCGCATCCAGGTGGACCACCTGGATGCGTAAAAACCACACCGTGCCTCTTCTCTGAGAGCCGCGCAGTGTGCGTCCGCAGCAGCCTCTGCGAGAACAATAACTTGTTTCTGGTGATGTGTGCTGTGGTTGGAGTGACGGATGGTGGAAGGTGACAAAGAGGGGTAATGGTGGGGATGGTGCATGAACCAGCGGATCGTGACGGGACAAGACGGGACGAGGAGGGGATCGGCTACTTACGCTGCTGTTCTCTCCTGTCCAGTGGACCATCGCCTGGTTGTGGGTTGCATCCCCTTTGAGCACGAACGAGCTGCTGAGCAGGGACATTTGTTTATCCCAGGACAGCGCTCTTCTGAAGCGGGGTGAGCTCCCCGCGCCGGCAGCTTCCTTGTCCACGTTCGTCTGTAAGCCCGGCGGGAAGCTTCCTTCTCCTCCGCCCATGTCAAGCGTACGATCCTCCCCGCCGCGCCGGCTTAAAGCCCCGCTGCCACAGCGCACGGGTCCCGGCAGTGCCATCCAGGCCGAGGCGGTCAACAGAAAGACGCAGAGGTGCGCAGCGGCTGAGACCGGTTCTTCTGGGCGCAGAGGTGCCATGCTTTGCGCCGTAGTAGCGCCCGTATCGCGGAGACTGATGGAGAGACTGCAGATGCTTATGAGAGATAGATAGGTGTATACTGTAAGCCGAGGGAGAGAGAGTGAGGGAGGGATGGAGGGAGTGGAACTGGAGCGAAGGCAGACAGTGGGAACAACGTGGACGCGTCTCCGTGCCAAGCAGGATCCGCAGGACGGCGCAGCGGTGCCATCTGCTGTCCTGCAGCTGCACCGTCCTCTGACTGAACTCCCATTCCATCTTCAGAAAGTAACGCCACATGAACAATTCAAAGATACTCTTATTTCTAACACATTTGTATTATTCACGGAGCATGCACAGAAGCCAGAGGTGATAGCTGCTCACTTTGGTACACAATCATCTCAGGGAAAATATGATGCTCAAAACATTGTGTGTGTGTGTGTGTGTGTGTGCGTGTGCGTGTGCGTGTGTGTACCATATTTCATTTTCTCACATGTCTGTCTTCAATTTGTGTTGCTTTCACAGGGAATTCAAATGTAGATTATAATTATCCACAAGATCCAGTGATGCAACAGTTTGGTTTTCGTGCCCTTAACTCCGCTGATGTCAGAGGTACTGATGAGGGAATCTTGAAGGTCAAATGGTGACGTGCTTACTCTCAATTTTTAGTGCAAATGATCACATTTTAGTTTCCAGGTGCAACTGGTAAATGTTGGTGTGTCATAAGAAAAGATGTTTCTTTCTTGGACAATTCCACATAGCTTAGTCTCTAATTGACATTGAAACTTTTTAAATGTAGGTCACGTTTGTCACTCATAACATATGTATTATTTTTTTTTTAATTCAATGCACAATGTTTAGTACAATTAATTCATTAATTAATCATTATTATTGATTTGTGGCAGATTTAAGGGTAATAATGAGCCTTTTTATTATGTTGTAAACCGTGATTGAAAAACCTGAAACAAACTAATCCGGGAGAGCTGCCAGTCCACATCCGTGCATTATATTTCTGTGCAACAGTGAGCGCAGACAAAGACATCATGGTTTGGAGGGTAATTTATAAACCCTGTAGGTCACCAGTCAATCAGCTTAGAGGCAGCTGATCCTGAATGCCCACTGGGTTTGTTTTAGTTTCATCTTTTAAGTAAATTCCTGGATTCTTTCATTTGGTCTTTGCTCCTAATTTAAATGATGAAACTACATCACCCAAAAGAGCAGAAAAATATTGAACCAAAAAAGAATGATTTACATGACGTCAGTTCACTCATCCTCCCTTCTGCTTGTGTATGTGTTGGTGGCCAGCTGGTAAAGAGGTCAAAGTTCCCGTTTGGTCCCACGAAGTAATAGCTCTCCCCACTGTGTCCGTCCTCCGATCCAATTAGAGGCAGTGGATTGATTAAACCTCGATCTGTTGGTCAGGATTGATGGGAGGGTTAAATCTCTCTTCAAGTAAACAAGGATTCACTTTTTCGTCTTTTCTATTGTGTATTCATTTTTTCTAATCAAGTACTATGTATAAAGACGGTATACTGTAGAACTGACAAGCTTAATCTGCCTAAATCAGTCACTGGGTTTGCTTTAACTTTTGGATCAACCGCACTGTACTTTGCAGTTACACATATTATGATTTGAGATGGGAAAGGCGTAACCAGGTATCAGCACAGTTTTTTTTTAAACCTCGAACACATATATTCTTGATGACTTTTACTGTACCAAATTGGCAAAGTGGGCACCAACTCCAGGACTTCAGGGGCCCCGGAGGTCCCAAATTTGCTGTGTGGCAATTAAATTATAGCAATTCAATTAATTATTGAATTGAAACTAAAATAAAAATGGACTTTAATGCATTTGTAGCTACACTTGAGGCTGTGTCTTCAGGCCCAGGGTCAAAATCGACTTTCAAAACCTTTGATGTGTTTTGTTGCTATCGATATTAAATGGTGCATATTTCTAAATAAATATGCATTTAATGAACAAAGTTGGGAAACACGTTGGGTTCAATACGGGCTCAAAACTCCCTTCTCGCCCTTAGATCCAGTAGCAGGTTAATCCGACCTTGTTTTTGGAGTTCGGTTAATGAGTTTAAATTATATTACAGTTATGTAATGTAATCAAGGGCACAATGTTGGCGAAGACACAGATGCTAAGAAGAATGTTTGGAAGGCATTCATTTATACTGACCCTAAACGTTTTCATGTTTTCTGTTCCACACTGTTGACTCTCACTGGAGTTTGGCTTTTTAACCCTAATCTGTGCGATTTAACAAACTAAAGTGGCACGAATCAATATTCTTATATTGTGAAAGAGTCAAATCACTGTAATATGAAAGGTGTGACTTTTAGTTACAGAACCACAGAATGATCTCAAACTCTGCAGTTCTCCTCAGTTCAATGGAGCACTGTAAGCGCATTTTACATTGTTTTGGCTTTACAGCCCAAAAATGGACTGTTTGGTTTTTCAATGCGGTATCAAAGCCTGTAAAACATGCATCGGTCCACTGCAGAATATTGTGTCAGTGTTTCATTTTACTTTGCCTTGGTTTGAAAAACCACCTGCTTAGGTTCGGGGGGGGGGGGGGGGACACGTGGTTAGGTTTAGGAAGACAAAAGTAATTGGTTGGGGTTAGGAAAAGATTTCTGGAAAGAAATTCATGTCACTTTATGATGGACCCAAACTTTGGTCTCCTGGGTGGAGGTCTTGGGTTTGATCCATCCAACCACCCAAACCTACCGCTATATGGACTTTAACACTTTTATACTTTTGTCCTTCGTCAAATGACCTTTGTCACGTGAACTCTTTTTTCAACTCTGGCCCTACGTGCATGTCCTTTAACGTCAAAGCGACACTTTATCATCTACCGGAGTGGTGAGTGAATTACACTCTTTGCCGAGATACTAAGCTGTTGGTTCAGTCTCGCTCAGTCAGTTTACAGCTCGCTAGCCTCGCCCTGCCAGACAACCGCTCACAGCTTCAGTTTTCCACTGTCATTATAGTCTGGACACCCTGTTCACATCAACATGTGCTCGAGTTTTGGCACGACTGGTTAAAGCTCCTCCAATAGTTTCAAAATAGACTTGAGGCCTACACACAGAAGGATGCAACGACTGCAAATTATTTCCTTTTGAGTGTATCCAGGTCCATGTATAGTGAATTTGGGTCTGTAAAACCAGGCAATTGCACTGTCCCCAAGGGGCCAAACTTCGAGCATTACTTTTTCTTTTCTTTTTTCAGGAATGATTCTTTTCTTCTTCCTTCTTACTGCAAACTGGTCACGATCAGCATCCATTATGAATGACAGGCTACCTAAAGAACTGTAAAAATAAAGACTATGTATTTGTATGGCAGGGTAGTTTGTGTACTTTGCATTGGTATATAAGAGCAAAGTTCTACACAGAATTAAGGGCTTGTGATGATAATTGAGTTGTCTCCATAACAAGTGGGCAAAAAAATGGTGCTGAAGAGGATTATGAGATTGGCTGATAAACTATTTATCCGATTACCCAAATAAAAAAATTTCCACTATGTCCATTTTCATTATACTCAAAGCTGAGTTCTGCTGTCAACATACTGAAGAAAAATGTTTTAGTTATATGAAGAATATTTTAATATCATTTTTTTTTGGAGGCAAGGTTGAACATTATTATTTCAGTACATGTCCTGAAAGAACGTTGTCTTTTCGTAGTGACCTATGAGCAGTATCAGTGGAGAAAAGATGATCTATATTCATTATTTACATGTCAGGAGTTCTTTCTGTTGTTGCTGCTGGTTGGGGATAGATGGAGAGAGCAGTGTTGTTGGTTCAGCTGGTCTCAGATCAGGTGGCAGAGTAGCACAACTGGAGCCCAGTCGCTTTGAATATTTGATCGCTGTGAGGGCAGGAGGTGCATCAACGTTACACAAAAAAAAACACATTTTCAGATTATCACAACATCGTAGATTCTGCATGCTGCTGCCTTCTCCGACTCCTTTAGTTTTCATTCCTTCTCAGCCACCTTGGAAATCCACAAACTTTTTTCATGAAAAAGCACCTTTAGTTTGCAAAATCGAAGAAGCAGAGCTGAATAAGAAATGTGAGACGTGAAGGGAGGAGCTCAGCATCAAGGACATCCAGCCTGCTTCAAATGAATTATTATTATTAGTTCTTTTTCACTTATTTAGTTATTTTAACAAAATAATTCAACGGAAAACACTTTAAATAATGCGTGTGTCTGGAAAATGTGGAAGATTTCAGTCCGCATTAATAACGAGTATCAACAATGAAAACTTTACCTAAATGTGATGTCTACAGAAATCACAGCTCAAAACAAAGTCCTGGTATCAGGTTAATGTGGCAGGACTTCAAATAAAAAATGTACTTGTGATATTGGAAATAGGTTGCTATCCCTTTAATCTTCTTCACACAAACACAAGTGATGGAGGGCGGATGAAGTCAGAGGGTGCACTCTCCATGGCCTCTATCGTCACCACACTGTGTGTAATTGCCCCTCCTCAACTGGAGCTTCAGTTTAAATATTTCATACCACTGAGGAAGTGTGTGTGTGTGTGTGTGTGTGTGTGTGTGTGTGTGTGTGTGTGTGTGTGTGTGTGTGTGTGTGTGTGTGTGTGTGTGTGTGTGTGTGCGTGTGTGCGTGCGTGCGTGCGTGTGTGACAAAGCTTCAAAATGAGGAGAACCTTTTTGAGAGAACTTAAATTGTTGCAAAAGTTTGCAAAGCCTTGGCAGGAATTTGTTTTTAACTGTTTCAAAAGAAACAGGATAGCAAGAATTTTGCGAAAGAAATATTTTTGAGGGGGAAACATTTTACATGGGAATACAAAACCTGTGAAAAAGAAACCTTTTTTTTTCTCAGCAAGGTGAAACTTGTGCATGACAATCAAGACCTTGTTGAAAGAACGGAAAACTTTTTGATCAAAAGAGGACGTACAACATGGGCAAAAGAGATACAAAATTTGAGGGGGGAAATGTGAATACTTTCCCAGTGAAAATGGAACCTTTGAAATAGTAGCAAAACTTTTTTTATTTTTAAATTGTATGACAACATAAAACCTCTGCAAGAGACTCATGTCTTTGTTCCAGCATAGCAACACCTTTGCAAAGCTTTTCAAAAAACTGCTCAACCTGTGAAAAAAAAAACCAACCTAGAATTACAAAAGAAAAGCAATAATGAAAAATCTTTATCCTCCCATCAAACATCTTTTTAACGGCCTCACCTCAGCTGTGTTTCTTTCAAACATAGAGTATTAACCATTTATATGGAAGGTTTTTGTGGTTGATTCATGATTAAATATTTCACACTCGACAGTGTATGAAGGGAAATAGCATTAATGACAGTGAAACATACAATTAGATTTGCTTCTCTGCATTCCCTAATTGGAATAATTTGCAATAAATTATAGTGAAGTTAAACTGCAGATCCTCTGAGGCATGTAAAAGCACCGTGTACCGAACCTCTGGTTCACATTGACAACACGAGAATGACGTGATCAAGTGATCGATAACATCAAAGGATCAAACTAATACCAAGCCTCCACTTAACAGGCCACAGTTGCCCTCTGAGAGCTGCTGAGAGTCAAAGTCTTTCGCATTTCTCCGTGTGGCTCTGCAACTAATGCACATTAATCTTCATAACTTCCAATTATCCATGAAAATTTCATGACGAACAAAGCCACGTTCAGCAGCCGCTCAGCAGCATGCTAACAAGCTGGACTCACGCCGTCCAAGGTTCGCCTCCCCTTGAGCTGCCTCTGCGCTGAGATGATGCAAGACCTGCTTTGCTCATCCATACTTCTTATCTCACAAACAGAACGATGCCGCAGGCAGCTATCAATAATAATAATATGAAATATTTACTAAATCTTGTTTGCCAAGAGGTCTTTCAGATTGAACCTGGATTTTGTCTCTGCTTCTGCAGCTCTGCCACAGAAGTTTATCATTGAATGTTTACATACACATCGTGTTTACACTGACATGAGTGTCCTGGTTAGGTTCAGGTTTTTGAAATATCCCATCTTTAGTTTTTTTTTGCGAGTGTAAACATCTCATCTTGACCCAAATATACTGTTTTATATCTTTGAATAAACTGATTTTTTTTTTTTTTTTTTCTCAGTGATAAAAACACGCTTGTGTAGAAGAGAGAGCGCATGGCTGACCTATTCAAGTCAGATTACCAACATGTACTGTGGATAAAGTCAGGTCAACATCCTCAGTCAGATTGATTTAATGTTACATGAATGTCAGATTAAACATTTCGAGACGGTAAATCTATGTTCCTGTGATTTTACTGCCGTCTATGTAAATGTTATATCCCCCAAGTTATCAAAACCAGGATACCCATGTTTATGTAAACACACTTACTTTATCTCACATGCATAAATATTGTAATGACAAGCCTGACTGATGTATCGGCTGGCTGATCTTATTGGCCGGTATATCACAGAGACGTTATTATCATAAAGCTTCTTTTATAAACCATAATGCAGAAAAATACGTTTTTTTTTTTTTACTATTTGAACTGCACTATTTGTGTGTTTTTAACTACTTAATTATAATTACTGGAGAGAAGTTTATTTTGTTAGTGCACTGATGTCGGTGTGGACAATAAACTGTAAAAGATCTTGCCTCCATTACATTTATTTGTCACAAAATAACCACATGTGATAAATAATGTGTTTATTCTGCACATACAGCATGCAAATAACGAATACTGGCCAATATATTGTTTTTGTTTTTATTTTCTAACATTGGTATCGGCATGTGACCCAAATATCCAGTACTAGGCAGGCTCTTGGGGAATATTATTTTGTCATACACTGTACATGATTTTGACCATATCCATATATATATATACCCTCCTGTAGCCAAAAACGATACAAGCTCTGAGTCTCTCTCTTGGGATTAAGTACACTTCTGGGACCGTAAGATCATCTAACAACAGTGTTTTATATAAACAATGGATCACGTGATTATGTAAAATGTAAAAAGGAGAGCACAAGCCCACACAGATTTATCTCCAGCTCATTCTTCCCCTTTCCTCAGCTCTATAGCTTTATATCCACTTTTGGCTCGTGGATGTGGTTTTCTGGCCTGCTTATTTTCAGCAGAACAGCTTTGTTAAATCCACTCTAAACTACTTATGCAGCACTAAATAGCAGACAATCTTGGCAACTACTTATTGAACAAAGTTGATGGTTTAGCAGCTGAAGAGCAAGAGATTGTTTCTTAAGAGTAGGAGGAGACTAAAACCAAAGAAAAAGTCTTCAGGTTGCCAGAGACAAACTCTAAACGAATACTAATGAGTCGTGTTTTCTTAAATATGCTTTTTTTTGGGGGTGGGGGGGGATTATCAACTTTCTAAGGTTATATTGGCAGTATTGTGTACACTTACTGGGGGATTTCTCTTTTCCACAAAAGAGTTCATGCAGCCTTAAACCACTTAGTGCTTGGTAGTATCAGCTGGTATCAGTTAATACAGTTAAGCTGTATGTGTGAGCCAATATTTAGGCATCAAACACAGAACATTAGCATTCAAAAGATGGGTTTCAGGTCAAATGATCTCCGCCAAATCCTGATGGAAAATATCATTCTCACTGCCAAATGTTCGACTGTGTTCAGCACACTTGTGCCCAGTGGATTTACAATTATGTTGTACTTGAAACAAATGCCTTATGCAGCTGGAAACAAGACAATGAAACAGTGAGACTGACTGAAACCGTAAAGTTAAAGGACATAAAACCAAAACAATGAGGTAAAAGACGGTATGAAGGAAAACCCGCCAATTCTCAGTGGATTTCTTACTAAGGGCATAATGAAAATTGTTCATTACAGATGGACACTTGACAATCTGTAATGTGCTAAAATAAAATATGTATTAGTGCAGTTTTAGGTAAAGAAGAACTATAATGTAGACTTAAGTTTTAAAAAGCAGATCTACCAGGCTACTTCATTTAAATCTGTTTTCTTTTCTAGTCCTCATGGTGAAGCATCGACACACACCTTGAGCCTGTGCATACTTCCAACACAGTTTAATAGGATGTTCCACCTCAATAACGAGGATTCAGACAGTTGACCTTATACTGAGATCCCGAGGAGTAATTATCTCAGTTCAGGAATCTTATCGCCCTTATAAATGCTAATACACACACACACACACACACACACACACACACACACACACACACACACACACACACACACACACACACACACACACACACACACACACACACACAGAGAGACCTTTAACCACACACGCAGACAGCAACGCTCACCTCTTAAGTATTTCATATCTCCTCTTGCATGGTCTAAAAGGTGTGACCATCTATTAGGGACCACACAGGAGCTGTCCACTCCTCCCTCCCCCCCCCACGGTCACACTCTGTCGTCGCAGATTAAAAGCGGTGAGGTTGATAACTCACCCTGGCTGCTGGGTTGAATGCCTCTGTGTTCGTTGGCACCACTGGTGCATGAACGGGCACACTTGTACTGGACAAATATACATGAGTGTTTTCATGTTCGCTTCTCCACTCACAGCGACGCGTACATCATGGATCGTACTGTACTCACTCATAGTGAACACTTTTGCACACTTTTATTCGTAGGCCAGTGTCAGGTCACATCAGTTCCTGAAAACACACACTGGTTGACATGTTAAAGCCCTACAAGTGCCGTGCAGCGTGCTAGTACGTGTTTAACAGACCGTCCAGATGTGCCCGTGGAGGGTGTTTTCATGTCAGACGTTTTCTGTCAGATCTAAAATGAATTGAGATGCAGTTTTGCTGTTTTTCCCCTGCCACTGACCCATTTGAGCGGTGCACTGTTGTGTTGTGAGGCCGACTGCTGATGAGTGATGTGCAAAGCTGCTTGACAGGCAGGCTTAATTCTCAGAGCAATCACACTGACCTGCAATAAACCTTCAAGGATGATGGGCTAATCAGAGTCGGCGCTATCCGCAGCTGCACTAACCCATCTATGAAGACAGCAGGAGATGTATGTTCCTCTTATTCTCTTAAATTATAGGACCAATGGATACCGCCTGATGTGGATTTTGAAGACCAACACTGATATCAATCTGTGAACTTCATCGGCTTGGTGCACACGTAACTTATATTAACGTCTGCATTTTCTAACAAGGTACCCTTTTTTTCCTGCTTTAGGAGTTAACTTGTTGTTAACTATGTGCCTTTAAGAAGATTGAGATCATCTGCTGCTGGTTTATTGGAAGTTAACAGCAACAGCCGAAAGAAAATCATGGATGCAGCTTTTGTCCGTTCTGCTCCGAAGCTGTGGAACACACTGCTTGTAGATATCGGGGAAGCTAACTCAGTAAATTCTTTTAAAGAAAGCTAAAAATATATCTCTTTACTTTAGCCTCTAACCAGCTCTCGCACTTGTCAGCACTTTGCATTACCGCGTCTTTAAACAGCATTTTGTTTTTTCTATGTTTTAACAGTATTCTTTTTTTATCAATGCGTTGTCTTGTTTGATTTCTTCTGCTCTTATGCATTTTCTTTCTTTTTTTTTATTAAATTACATTTTAACTTGTTTCTATGTTAGTTTAAATCTGTTTATATGTGAAACACTGGAGGTGATTTTCTTGCTGTAAATCACTTTTGAGCTACGAAATGTACTATGCAAATAAAGTTTACAATTATATTATTATTTTTATTTGGGCAGACACTGTTGGCACAAAGCCTAGCTCCTAACCCAAGTTTCCATTCGTCACTATATTGCTACCAGACTTTTTTTTCCGTCCATCTTCTCTGAAAAAAAATCGTTATTGAAAGAGCTGATGGAACCGCTCTGGTGTTCTGTACCAACATTGTTTAACATGTTCAGAAATTCTATATTGCAATTTGGCCAAGCAGACAGGTGCATATTTTGAATTAACAGAACATCCAACATTGTTATATTTTATGTGGGATGGCTGGGAGAGAAAAGAAACTTTCTTGTGTTAACTACTTGCGTGTGCTGACATCATCAAGACACCATCTGCTTTCACCACCAGCCGAGCAGGAGGTTGTTGTAGCAGGTGGGTAAAACCCCCAATGGGTGGAAGCTGAGCCATGTTTTTCAAATTTACAACAGCACCCCGATGTTTCATTGGGTTGAAATATAAATAAACCTGCAAAACACAATGCAGAAAACATATAGCTTACAAATGTATCTGCACTCGTTCATTTTTATTTTGCTTCACAGGCTATTCTGCAGAAGTCAAAGTTACTGTGTTTTAAATTAATTACTTGTTAAACCTCCAAAGGGAAATATCATCTGCCTTTTTGTATAGTTACAAAAAGGAGCTGCAGGGAGGTGTGTACTTGTTCTTATTTAGCACACAGCTACAGTACTTCCATGACTTTTATCTCTACAACCAACTGCAACCCCATTAATACCTCAAGGCAAAGAAAGCCTTGCTGTTGGGAAGTGAAACATCTTCAAGAAATTCATGTAAGTCCTGCTCCCTCCAGGTGTAAGTCCTGCTCCTTCCAGGTAACACTTGGATATCTCATGGTGCGACACTGCAGACAGTGTGCTAAGAGATTTTACGTTTTACATTTTTCAAAAATGTCATTCTCATGAATACTTTACAACCAAATAGAAACGCACTGTAGCGTCACCCAATGAATACAGATTTTGAGAATAATCTCACATTTTGGCTGTGACCATCTTGTTTTTTTTGTGCCAGAAGTGACTATATTTGGAGGACATGGAAAGGAGCGAGGGGTGGATCGGACTGAGAACCCGAGGACACTATACCCAGCTACACCATCAACCTGACTGCACCCAGGCATGTCAGTCAAACCAGGGACACCCCAAACATAATTACCTTAATATATAATTGTTTATGTAACTATTTTCAGGAGTACCACCAGAACACCGATCAGACGGAGTGAATTTAGACAAGGACACCATAATGACTTGTGGAAATAATTTATTAACTGTATTTCATGAGAGAAGTTGAGGCTTTTTTTACTTGGATTCGTTTGGAGCCAGATGTTTTTGGAGCCAGCCCCAAGTGGCCCTCAGTGGTATTGCACTTTAAGACACTTCTGCATTGGCTTCACTTTTCAGACCCGAAATCTACATCCATTTCTATATAGTGCTTACAACTGATCAATAAAAGTTAGTTGTAATTGTATTAACCATTAGAAAAGCCATTCGTTGAAACTCTTTTAAATGGTAACATGTTGGAAATAAACAGCAATTAGACCATCATCTGAAAATACAACTCTTTGGAAAATCCTTCTTTAAATAGTTGAAAAAAACGAATCCGTATCTTTGAAGCTTAACCGTCCGTTGACAACATGCATATGTATTCAGTGTTGCACTAGAATGACTTGGGGTGATAACAACCTCTGACACAGCATTTAAACCCTTACAGCACCATATAATCCTCCAGTAAGAAAATGTTCTGTTGACATACAGTGTTAACAGAGATAAAATCTTTAAAGGAGGTCACCTCCATTACCATTAAGCATCTTTAAAGCCTCCTCGCTGCAGCAATGAACACAGCGGAGCAGTTTTATTCTGCCAGTGCTTGATGTCAGTTTTTGCTTTGGGAACTCTCACAATACATCTCCATTTGTCAGATTTCCCCAGAGAGCCAAGCCACTCTCCACCAGTCTTCCCGCCTACGACTCCCACTCAATCGAACCCATCCTTCACCTGGGCTTTTATTTTCAACAGAGCTACACATCGGAAGACAGACACAAAAAATGTCCTCTTGCCTCCAACCCCCACCCCCTGAACCAAAGGTAGGCTACTGAAACGCACCCTGCTGTAACAACGTTAATTGTGACAGATTTGTTTATTATGCAAAACAAATGTCTTAATTGTCGTGAAGGAAGGGATGCGTGTTTGTTCCCGTGGGGACTTTATCCTGATCGCACACTAATCTATGGGGATTTATGTCACTGTGGAGACATAAATTGACATCCGAATGGGTAGCTTCTGCTGTATGAGGGTTAAGACTTGTTTTATACTTTGGGTAAGAATTATTTCAATGTTAGAGTGAAAGTTCATGTTTAGTGTGGTTTTCTAAAGTAAAAAAAAAAAAAAAAAGACACAAAGTTGTTCAAAAACAAATCAAATCAAACACGTGTTTACATGTACAGTTACCACGGCCACTCTCTGTAGTTCAACATAAGTTTGACATAAAAGCATTAATTTACAAATTTTGAACAACAGAATGTGTCCTAGTTACAGGTTAGTTGAACATTGTGTTAATCCTATGTACCCGGCGCTATCTTCCATCATTTGACATGTTAATGTAGTATCTATGTAACACAGTAGATTTCCTGTGTTTTAGTTTAGGACTGTCTTTAGGTCGCTCTGGGAGTGAATGAAACACGGCAAATGTTTGCAGTTTAAAACAAGGAACTGAACTGCAATTTATTATAGTTATTAACACACAGAAAATCAAGGGAACAACATAAAATTCAAATAATAACCCCAATACCGGTATTTCTCTCCCAGTCAGTCAGTTTCAGTCTCTTGTCTTTCAGTCTACTACCAGGTAGTGTATGTCTGGAGGCTCTCAGAATAACTCTTACCTGAATCTTTTTGCTCGTCGGTGCTCCGGCAGGAGAATCCAAGAAGACCAAATGCAGCTTCACCCACGGAGAAGATGATCAGGGGTCACAGGGTCACTCAGCTCCAGCTCTGTGGAGGTTTCTGGGGATCGCTGTCTCCATCACAGATCCATACAAAAAAAAAAAAAAAAAATCTGCATGCAGCAGAATTGAATACAATGTCAGTGCTGTAATTTATAAACTCTATTGTTGGTGTAACAGTAAATGACCAGTAAAATAGTACACACACACACATATATATATATATATATATATATATATATATATATATATATATATATATATATATATATATATAATATTCACTATGGTCAATATTAACATATTTCACACACACATGTACTCATGTCTCAGTGACATCCATCACTTATACCTAACAGACATTATTTAAACGTCCACCGTTACTAAGCAACACACTCAACAGCTGTTCTCAATCTGACCGTTTACTTCTGGCGCCAAAACAAGAACATGACGTCATCGTTCCCGCTCGGTTCAACAGGTCCCGACGCATTAACCCCTCAGCGCTTAGCTAGCGCTTAACTAGCCCCGTCGGTCACATGTAGCTCCACAATCACAGATATCAACCCCGTAAAATAATATTCAACAACAATTTAATATTTATCTCCGACTGGTTTTGTTCTCTTCTCTCCTGATAGATATCTTTAGCCCAACTAAACAACTGTCCTCCTTTGTAGCTCTACAGCAACGGCTAACTCTTAGCAACGCATTCGTCACTCACCGGAGATTCTTCTCAGACTTAAAGAAACTTCTTCCTTCGGAGTCGGTCTGGTTAACGATCAAATAAATAAACATTCTCAACAGCAGTGAGGAAAAATCAACCAAATGAGATTCTTCCTGGTGGAGATCATGACGCTGCTGTTTCCTTGAAACATAAAGGGTCGTCTCCCGGGAGACGGCTTTGATCTCCCGACGTGCACCACAGCGCCCCTCTGGTGAACGTCGGTATTGCATGTTTGAGTTAACCCTTTAGTTGCTGGTAAAACTAATGTGGGTTACATCAATAATTTTTTATATATATATATATATATATTATATATATATATATATATATATATATATATATTAGTCTTTTCAGCAAGTAAAAAATGATGTCATGAAATTAGGTTTCTGTTCATAAATGTGTTGTGGAGACTGTCTTGTATTTGACAATATCAGAACCATGATGGTGCAACACTCTATGGCTTATAATTTGAACCGCTCAGATGTTACCATGTGACATTAGTTTTAATAACTATGCAATTGAGACGCTCTGCAATTATTACTTTTTTTTATTGTACAAAGTGGGATATAATGTCAACCCTATGTTAGAGACACTGCAGAAATCAGCTCTGGTTTCAAATCTGGAATGGGTGGACAATACTTTTTGTCAAACCGAGAAGTGCAAGGTATATCATCTAAAAGGAGCAGTTCTGCTCTTTATTTTGATGATATGCCGTACGTTATGAAGCGATCAGGATTCTGAACTTATTCAACGGTGAAGCAGAAGTTTGTAAGTCACTGAAACCCCCTCTAGACTTCAATAAATGAGGGATTTTAAAGGGGGCCATCACATTAAAGGATAAACACTTCTTTAAAACAACTTAACCCTCAGAACTACACAACCCGCTGGCAGGTTTGAAAGGCATGTTTAAAAAAAAAATTTAAAAATAAAGTCAAAATTACCCCATTACTATTTATCAGAGTTGGAAACTGTAAAAATATATTTTATTTTTTCCCGAAGGCCCTTGAATCACTCGTGCACTGAATGCCTCCGTCAGGAAAAATAACCAAATCTGAGCTTAATTAAGTGATATTTCATCAAAGTCCCTTTCGGGCTCATTTAAAAGTTTGTCAAAAATGAAGCAATAGCAAGATCCAGATTCTGTA
This sequence comes from Brachyistius frenatus, assembly GCF_029030835.1. NCBI lineage: Eukaryota > Metazoa > Chordata > Actinopteri > Embiotocidae > Brachyistius > Brachyistius frenatus. Next base: position 359,345 of record NW_027210873.1, read on the forward strand.
AAAACAAAAATAGTTTAAAAAAAAAACTAAATCCTTTTCTATTCAGCTCAACTGGGAAATGGCTTGACTTTGAATGACTTGTCTGAATCCAACAGTCATGTTGCAAAAATTTTGCAAATGTTCAACTGAACTGCCGCCTGGAGCCCATAGGAGATAGGACATGAGGAGGTTGGAATAATGTATATACAGTATGTGTAGCATGTGGCATCCTAAATGTTTTTCAATATCTGACAGAACTTTTGGCGAACAGTCACAAGCTCTGTCTAACAAAAACTATTAATTATATGTTATATATTATATAGAATTCATTTTCTTAAATTCAAGTCAAGATGGAAAAGTTTTGAGACATTTTTATGGATGGATGGATGGAAACCGTTATTTAGGCTTTTGTATTCAGTGCACAGTAAAAATACTGTTAAATAAAAATCCCTGTTTAACCCTTGTGTTGTCCTTGGGTCAAAATGACCCGCAGCTGTGTTCAACCAAGTTCTATTTTATTTTCATATTTTTTGGGGATCATTGGTGACGAGGAGGCTGTGAGGGTTTCTTTAAAGAATGATGACCAATGATCCCAAAAAATATAAAAATATAGAAATAAAATAGAACTTGGTTGAACACAGCTGCGGGTCATTTTGACCCGAGGACAACAGGAGGGTTAAAACAATGCTGTTGCTACTCAAGAATGTTAATTCATATACAATAAATCTGAGAAAATAAGGAAATGAACATTCTGTTCTTAATTTGTTTCTAGTTTCTCTTAAGAAATAACCAAAAGAACCAATATGAGTGTCATTAAAGTATTGGATTAATCACATCAGAAAGAATGGTCATGGATGGGTGAGGGTGACAATTCCCCAATTGACCCTTTACCCAACTCTAAATTAACCCCAAAAAATTCAACCTAAATAAAAATAAGAAACAAAAAAAATGCATGTGTTTGTATCTCTGTATGAAAATAATAAAACAAAGACTAAAATAAACTGCACCACATCTTGGCTGTTGGTTATGATTTTAAAAAACACTAAAGCTTTGAACATTATTATTATTATTATTATTTTAACAAATTAAGACTGTGTACAAGTTGTTTTTACAACTACTGAAATGTTAACATGGCCTTAACGACCATTCTAACAGGCTGATGTTCAGCAGCTATAATATATCATGTTTGAACATGCTAACTTTTGCTGATTAAGACAAAACACAAATATTATTGATTTCATATTTCTGTCTGTGGACCTAGAGGTTGTTTTTTTTTGAGCCAACCTCTAACGGCACTCTGTGGTATTGAGGATTAAGGCACTCTGCATCATCTTTCAGACCAGGAAGCTGCGTACACTTTTATATATACAGTCTACGGTCCCAGGTTCCTTTGGTTCAAAAAATTGCGAGTAGTCAGGATGAGGTGAAGGGAAGCCAGTCGCCACTCGGCATCACACCAATCAAATCATAGCATCCCATCAACATCACTGAATAATGGAAAATAACCATTAACCTGTTTGTATTGATATCACCGTCAGCAACATCAGCAAGATGCGAAAAAATTGTTCGCATGGAACACAGAGGCTGGTTTTGTTAAACTTCAGCGTCTATTTTGCTGGCCGTGTCTTTTTGACAGGGATTCATGCTCAAGAATAAATGGACCACCAGAAGGACAAACTGTCGCGGGCATTTGAGAAGCACGGCGGATGAAAGCGAAATGAAAGCGAAGTGTGAAATGAAAGCATTTTTGACCTACTTCTACCTTGATACCAGGCGATCGTCTGGTTACACTACATTGGTGTAAAGGAAGCAACGATTAGAAGTCACGTCTCACTATGCTAAGAGGCGAATGTGCTCCGTTTTTTAATGTGGATGGGATAGTTTCATCGTAAACAAACATAAAATGCATTACAATATAGCAGGAGTGGGAACTTTTCATTTTTTGGCCACCGTGTGGTTCACATTTGTGATTCTGAGTAAAGTGACACAGAGGTACTTCTCGAACTCAAATCCCACGGGACTTCTTCCTCTTATACTTTCGAATGACTGTTGCTTATGTGAAGTATTACCTTAAATAGTTTCTATTTAGTAGACATAGCTTCTTGCTGCTAACTGCATGCTACTGACGGTAACAGGCCAAGGACCTCAGTAAAAAAAGAAAACGTTGATGCAACTTTGCGTTACTGAGCCGAGAGATACACACACACACAAAAAGATTCCGCTGTGGACAAATGCTTTTCATTTCACTGTACTTATGCATTTAACAGCCATACAGTTCCCAGAGTCACCTCCCTCCTCATTACACGAAGGGATGGGCTCTTCAGATAGTGGCGTTGACAGGGTCTCTGTCTGCTCTGCTCTCTGGGAGGTTAAAGCACTCTGCAGGGCTGTATGTGCCGCTGCTGCTGCCGCCTCTCACAGGAAGAAAAGATAAATGAAAGTCCTCCTTTGTGGTGTGAGCTTTGCTGCGGGTGTCACGAACACTGGAAAAAGCCTCCCTGCGGGCTTTGTTGTGCATTGCATGCATCCCCTCCGCCGAGCTCCGTGTCAGCCAACCGGCTCCGAGGCCATTCATTAAAATAGGGGCCTGCATGCCCTGACCGTCAAAAACTGTCGCAATCATTTGACCCAAGTGACTTATTTTCCTGCTCTGGATCTGATCTGTGTAAACAAACATCCCCTTGATGATACTGCGAAGGTCTTGTTAGTCTTGTTGAATGAAAAGTGAAAGGGGTTTCAGATCCCCAAACATGAATAATTGAACAACCTTGAATATGTTGTCTTCTATTTTGTGTGGAAAAAACATAAAAGCTAACTTTCAAACAAATCTGTATCCGCCCACCAGCTCTTGACCTTTCTTCCATTAGCAGGTTTTTGAAGTGAACTTCATTTCCGTCGGTGTCCTTGTGCTCTCGCTCTTCCTCGGTGTCTAAGCCCCTAATTCATTTGTGTCTGACTTCCATCAGCCTCGCCCCCTTCCTCCCGCTCTTATATCACGTCGGGGTAGAGGCGAAATGCTCCAGCATCTCTGGTGAACAAACAGACAGCTCTGTCTGCCGCGCCGTTCCCAAGGCTGCAGGGCTCACAATGACTATTCATGAGGGCTAAATCCTTAACCCAGATAAGCACCCAACAAACACAATCATCATGCGTCCCCAGTCAAACTTTGGGAAGGAAATAAATAGGAGAGGGGCTGCGGTCAATGAAAAGAAGGGGATTAGTTCTGTTAAGATGTCACAGGTTTTGGCTTTTATATTTTAATTTCCCAGAACTCCTGAAGCCAACATGATTGTACAAAAATCCCCACAAACAAATCAAATGAAAGGGTTGCATTTATGCAACTGCAAAGGATTTTCTTGAAATAATAACTGGAACATTAAGAACTCCAAAATTTATTTTGATTCTCGACTTGTGCAAAAGTGCAAAAAGAGTGCAAAAAGCAACACAATGACAGAGCCAACTCTATCTGCTGATGAAGATCATGTGGTATGACCAAAATTCGAGCACGGCTCCTTTTGTCAATCCTTGTCGAACACGAACTCTTGACGTATCTTCTTTCTCATTGCAACACATTTCTGAAAACGAAACACCGATTTGAATCGAAGCACTTAAACTCAACATTATTCAATTCCTCACAAACATTTAAAAAAAAAATATTGTCTCGACTTGGTTGCAATACGATTGACTGATCGAAAAGTTCGGACGCTGTTGCTCACGGAAGGGGTGCAGCACAGACCACAGCTCCTTGATCAACATCAGCACCTGAGTTAGATGCGTTTTTCTCGCGTCTGAATACGTGTGTGTGTTTGTGATTTCACCATGGAGCTGAGCAGAGTGCAAATCAAACTCCGTGTCAAACTCCGGAAATCGGCAACAGAGACTCTTGAAATTCTCCCAAAAGCCTGCGGCAATGAAGGAATGAGCTGAGAGGTGTTCGGAGTGGCGTCTGTGTATCGAGAAGAGCATATCTGGAATTTCCTTATTTTACAAACTTCTATTTCATGTTTAAAGTTCACAGAAGTATGGTTAATGGCTTAGTTGAAGAAGACACTTGTGATATTACATTTTAAAGTATAAATTGTTTTATTAAGTATATAGGCCTTTCAATACAGTTTTCTTTTATTAATTACAAAACACAATAAAATGTGCAATTTCACATATTTTTAACTTAAAGGTTGTCAGTGAGTTTAGGACTCGCACATCTATGATACAGTTTTAGAGCAAGTTGTTTCACGTGCAAACAAACTGTTGATGCCTGACTCCAAACACTAGAGTGCGCTGGTGAGACAAATGCACGAATTCAGTCATCTGTATTATAATAACGGATATCATCATAAAAAGTCATAATTTCCCTCAAAGTGTAGTCAACCATAAAGGAGTACAAAACTGAATTGCTCAAAACTGTAATTAAGAGCAGTATTGAAGTATTCATTTGGACTGCTGTAAGTTTGTGATGTCACAAACTCATGTCACATGCCTGCCCTCAGAAGAGCCCACTAAGAGCCAACCTTTTACGTGGAAGAAAAAACACACTCATTCTGACACAGAGCTAGCACAAACGAAGTAAACCTGTGGTTGGTCTGTGAGTGCTTTAATCAGGAAAGAGTCAGCCAATCAGAAGAGAGGTTCATTGAACTCAATCTGCCTTAAAGACACAGACACAAAACAGCTCTTGGAAGAGCTCCAGAGAGAAGCTTTACAAATTTAAAACTATTTAGAGTCCGTTTTTGGTTCGTAAAACCACAAAATATCTTCTTAGACTGCAAATTAAAGTCTGTAAAACTGTAAAATGAGAGACCCTTCATTCAAATACAATAATGAACGCATTTTGTTGAAAAGTCTTCAACTTGCCTTCGAGGGAAAGTAAATAAACGCAATTAAAGCATCTATCTGATGGTGCCAGTCTGTGGCACCCGAAGCTGCACCCGAGCATTCATAACCACCACGTTGCCCGAGTCACTTTCCCATCAAGCACCAATCAAAAGTCTTTTAAGAGGATCATTAATAACACACATCAAAGTCCGACTCTGCGCGGCTTCATCAAAGCAGAAATAAGAGGGATCCGTGCTCCACCTCGCGAAACAAACCTCCTGCTAATGAGGAAGTGCCGTCCTGTCTGCTCCGCTTACTGCAGAATGAAGGAGTAATTTGCTTCCCTTCTCTTCTCTCCCTCTCTCCCCCCCCCACCCGTTGCCTCAACGACTGAGACGTGTGAACAGGTGGAGTCATGGTGCTCAGCGCATGGAGCACAGAAATGGCAGGCCTATCAATTAGCTCCGCCTTGTCAGATGTGCACCGAGAGAAAAGAAGGAGAAAGACGAGAAATGAAAAGGAGGTTGACGTGAGGAGAGAGACGGATGATGCAAGGTTTCATTTCATCTGCGATGACGCTGGTTAGCTGATGGGAAGCAGAGTGACAACACATCTCTGAACGAACAGGCTGTGAGTGGGACTGTCACGCAAAGGGGCTATTTGACTGTCACCAGTCACGTTATAAATCCAGAGCTGCACATTTCACCTTTAAAAGCTGCACAGGTGGAGTCCAACTCATAACCTCAGTTTTATTGCTCTCATCTGACTGCTAGAAAAACAATAGGGCCTCATTTATTTCATAGCTGCAAACTCAAACAGGAAGGGAAAGGTAATGGAGAATAACAGCCAAGTAAAACTGCTACATTAATTTTAATGTGCTGAAGCACATTAAAATTAATTTAGCAGCTTTACACAGAAACCAATGGCTTGTGTGCATGTGCTGTTGGCTGCACTGGCTCAAGGAGCCACCTGCTCATGCCCTGTAGACAATGAACATGATGAAGAAAGTGACCTTAAAGTTGCAGCTCAGATAAACAGCAACATTTTGAGGTTTAGCAACCACGATGGCTTAAATTTAAAACAAGAAACTGAGGAGAAGTGTTTACAAAGGAGCGCTGCCTACAGAACAGGTTAAAGTGAACTCCATCTTGCTGCATATAACAAGATTTCATGTAGTTTTGCATGTTGGCTGTACAATGTGTAGCCTACACTGATGTAATAACTCTGAATCCCAGCCAATTACAATCAATGAGCATTTCATCTTTCACTTACTTTAAAAAAAAAAAAAAGAGTCCAGAAGAGGCTGTCTCCTTGGTAAAATGTGCAATTACGCTCTGTTAAGCAGGCAACGCAAAAGCTGGAAAGGAAATGGCGTTCGTATTTATTTATTGACTTAATTTTATTTCATTTATTTGTATATTTCTCTTTCTCAATTTGTTATGTTCTGCAATGTTTAATGTTCTGTGTTCTGTAAGTTCTCTTGAATTGTTAAAACGTTTGAAAATAAAATACCCCCCGCCCAAAAAAAAAAAAAGAAAAAAAAAAGTAAGTGCCGCTCCATTCATTTAGAAGAATTTCACTTGGCCTGGAAGCATAGTCTAATATTATATAAGAAAGCTCTTCGCAAGGCCAGAACTGCATATTATTCATCATTAATAGAGGAAAACAAGAACAACCCCAGGTTTGTGTAAGAATTTCTGGACTGAATGTAACTTCATATCTGTAGTTGAAAAAAGGATATTATTGTAATGAAGACCCTCAAAAGACTCCATAACTACCCCCTTTACCAAGCTCGTCCAAACCTCTCTCTTGCCACGGTAGACACCATGTCCTGTCATGAATCTGTTAAATCTGTCAGCAGAGAAAAATGGTCAAATAACTGAATGAATAAATTCTGTTATTTGTATTTGAACTTCTGTTTTTTTTCTTTCCTCAAATGAAAAACAAAATCAATTTGAGTGAACCGAAGTGTGTCGAGCCCATGTTAATTCAAGTATTCATCTAGGCTATGTAATAGTGTCTGCAATGCTCAGCAGTATTGTCATATGTTGTGGCTCGGACCACCGTTTTACTTCCATTGTGCCTCCAGATAAACAGGATAAGAATCTTTTCCAAATTGGTGAATAGAGTATCGGTTTTATCTGGAGAATTTTCCTGTATTAGGTTTTTAACTTCCCGAACACACAGCTCACCTCTGCCCCTCCCGAGTGCAGAAACAACACTTTGATCTTAAATAGATACGGAGGCAAAACGTCACCATGTTTTTTTTCAATCACGTGAAGAAAATATATCAATGCAGTTTAGAGGCCCGACTGAAATCTTTCCCCTCTCTCCCCTTTGTCCCATAAACTCTGAACTTTTGCACTGTGGACCCGTATTTGCACTACATTGTACTTATATATATTGCAGTTAAACGTCACTGTGGTTGTTGTCTGTTTTATTGTCTTTATTGTTACACATTTACACTTTTCTTGTTTGATCTTTTTATTTTGCACACCGTGGGTTTGTGAGAAACAATATCTCCATCTCTCTGAATGTCTTGTACATGTGTTGGATTGACATTAAAGTTGACTTTGACTTCGACTTTGAACTTCACATAATTCCGACTAAGCTGATCACCACCAGGAAAAACACGTGTTGTCTGGTGTCACATTGACACGCTGGGGATAAAATAATTCAATCATGCCATTCTTGCAGACTTTCTGAATGTTATCTGATATAATTCGTGTTTTGAAGGTAAACGCAATTTATCGACCACCTCCCAACTGAGTGAAAGAGAAGCAGAGCCTTTGACACACACAGTCTTTTGCAATTACTCTCACTGACAGAAGGGGGAGACAAAAGTTCTGCACTGCACTAAAGCTCCATCAGTCAGGTATTCTTTATATTGTCAATGAATGAAATTATTCAGTATAACGTGGAAGGCTTTGCACATAGTGACAAAGAACAAACAATGATCACCCTTCCAGCCCCATTTAGTTGTCCGTACTGTATCACCACCATATTTGAGGGAAGAATTTGAGATGATTTTTGTATTTCTCTTTAAATGACAAATCCTTGGCAACTTTTGAGATACCCAACATTTTCAGCTGCTTTGATGGTATTTGTAGAACTCTGATATCTGGGGATAAATACATTAAAAAAAAAAACAACAACAAACAAACAAAAGAAAAAAACTATTCTGTCCATTGCAAGAAAAAAACAAAAAACTTTTCTGACAGTTATATTTCTCTATATTGACAATGATGCTCTATTTTACAAACATGTATTTGCATTTGCTGTGTACAATAAGCACTAGTGTACACAAAAAATGAAAATGCATATTTGGAATAAAGTTTTGGAAACTGGGGCTTAATTAAGGTCCACAACTTTTTTTTTTTGTCTTTTTAGTTTTACGGACAAGGCAGCTGTCAACCCGCTGTCCATTACTCATCCAGCACCACACAGCAGACAAAGTTAGAGGGCAGCTGGGGTAGAAAAGTTGTAAGAACCAGATATTTGTCTTCAGGGTTGTTGACATACATAAAGAAGAGTAAATATTGGCCTTACATTTGCCATGTGGCCAGAGGGCCCCCCCCCCCCCCACCTCCCCAAGTGAGTTATACTACACCATTCAAATCTGTCTTATTTTGTATTTCTTATTAACCACTAAGAGATAAAACTCTGAATATGCGCGAGTAAAACATTAGAGTTGAATAACCTTGTTTGATAAGGTTTTTAAAAAAAAAAACCTGTCCTTGGTCACGTGTAGCACAGTCACCTTTAACGTACACGCAACCAAACTACGTGTTGACGTCATCAGACGCTTGAAAGAATTGAATTGGTCAATTCGGAGGGCGGGACTTCGTGCTCGTCTCTGATTGGCTCGCGCCGCTGTCACCGTGGGTTGTCCGAGCGTCGTGCGAGCGTGTGTCACAAAGGAGGTTTTTTTTTTTACTCGCACCGTGAATTGTCGCGAAAATGGCGAGCTGGTGTGTTCGAGCGGTGAGACAGAGCTACTCGGCTGTCGCTTCACCTGCGTTACTGAGGTAAGGGGGGGCCTCGCTTTGGCTCCACTGGTGCGAGTCTGCTGTTAGATTATTTTATTTTTATTTATTTTCAGGAGTCTGCTGCGCCGTTTGTTTTCCCTCGCTGTTTTAATGGCTCCACTTGTAGACAGAGAATATCAAACCAAACTCTATTCGTTATTCGGGCTAATTTAGTCTTTTGACTCTTCGTTTGACTTAAATAATCCGGTATTGAACGGACGTCGGCGTCACGTCTACGCGCTTTCTCTATTGGCCGGTGAGAGATGACGACATAAAATGACGTAGGCTGAAACCACACGCGTAATTTGGCTGCGTGTTTTATACAGAAGGGGTTTTTTGTTGTTGTTGTTGTTGTTGTTGTTTTTTCCCCTTCAGATTGCCATGTGGGTTCAGTTGCATAACATCCTGGCAGTCTGTTAATTAAGCTGTCTGATACTCTCAATTAGCAGGTCTGTACAAAGAACCATAATAGCCTGCTGGAGAAGACCTAAGACAATGTGTGCAGTCGAGATGTGGTGACTGCGAATGCCCGTGGGTCACGTCGTTTTCATTACATCTTCGTGTGCTTTACGGAAAGCATTTGTTATGTTTCTCCGCTCTTTTATTCAGGGTTTTGTCACCGACCTGTATATTATTATTATTATTATTATTATAGTAATAATACTATATAGTGAGTTACTTGACAGCGTTATCTGTTTGCACCAAACTGCTTTAAAGATTTTACTCCGTACGTCCTTCTCACCCAGAGCCTGTCCGCGGTTGCTGTGCACGGCCGCCCAGCAGAAGAACGGCCCGGGGTCCGAGGAGGAGGCCGAGAAGCCCGAGCAGAGCGCGGCGGAGAAAGCCCTGACGGAGGAGAAGACCCAGCTGGAGGAGCAGCTCAAGGACGTGACGGTAAGCGGGAGGCGGCCGGTTTTCAAAAAGTTCAGACTGTCCCAAAATACAAATTTTGAATCGATGCGCTTGCAGGTCTGCTGAATAGCTCATCGATTATTTTACAGCCGGTATAGATGTAGTGTAATTATTGGATTGTGTTTATTGTGGTGTAACGCTCTCGTCTGTAAAGCGTACGCGTGGTTAAATATTTTGGCGTAGCCAGAACGGGAGGTCAATACCAAACTTCTTAAAGTACCAAACGGACACGATCGAGTGATTCCGGTTTGTTTGATTCAGCGATGCAGATGACGTGCAGTTGTTAAAACGCTGTCCTGCTGTTTCCGCCGTCGTTCCAGGAGAAGTACAAGAGGGCGTTGGCGGACACGGAGAACCTCCGGACGAGGAGTCAGAAGATGATCGAGGATGCCAAATTATACGGTAAAGACCCCCCCCCCCTCCTCCTCCTCCTCCCCCAAAAAGGCAACTTCAGCCTCTGTAATTGTTTGAGCACCGGAGTTGTATTTTTCTGACAAACCTGAAGCCCCTCCATTTTTAATATGCACACAGGACAAGTCCATTGTTGCGTTAGACGCGAGTTTTAAAGTGACGCACGGCGGAGCTATCGGGGTTTTCCCCGTCTGGTTATAATTTCAGACGTATCAAATTTGAAGCTGCAGATAGATGCCCGGCTGAAAAGCACTTCCCGCTCGTCCTCCTCTACGTTTATCGCCGAACAGCTGTGCATCTGTGATGTAATCATTCATTGACTCTTAATCAATGGAATTGCTGGCTCGACATTTGAGCCCGTTAACAGACCCAGTAAACACCAACTTCACCAGGAGACGAGTTTCCTCCTTTCGGGCTCACTTTCTGTCAGAACATCTACTGACGGTGTTATTGCTCAGATCATCTGCTGCTGGTTTATTCCCGGCAACAGCCGGAAGAAAATTGGGGGATTCGGCTTTTGTCGGTTCTGCTCCAAAGCTGTGGAACAAACTACCTGTTAGATATCAGGGACGCCAGCTCAGTTAATACTTTTAAAAGAAAAGCTCAAAACATACCTCTTTACTTTGGCCTTTAACTAGCTGCTCTTGAAGCTCTCCTGCACTTTGAACGACCGCAACTTTGAAAAGGGTATTTCTTATTTTATATTTGAACTCTATTTGTGTCTAATTTGATCTAATTTCTTTTCTAGATTTCAAATGTTCCTTTACATCTGTTTTTATGTGAAACACTGCGTGTCATTTTCTTGCTGTAAAGCACTTTGAGCTGCATTTCTTGTATAAAAAGTGCAATACAAATAAAGATTATTATTATTATTGTTATTATTATAGACGGTTCGCATTTCATTCAGCTCACATAAAAGTAAGTGGAAGCTACAGAAGACGCGCTGGGTTACACCCTCTCCCTCCAAAACGGCATGAAAACGACAGACTCGTACACGTCGTCTCGGGGCGCATAAATTGGTATAAAATGTTCATTCGGCCTCTTCCCCCTCCAGGGATCCAGGGCTTCTGCAAGGACCTGCTGGAGGTGGCGGACATCTTGGAGAAGGCCACGCAGAGCGTGCCCAAGGAGGAGGTGACGAGCCAGAACCCCCACCTGAAGGACCTGTACGACGGCCTGGTGATGACCGAGGTCCAGATCCAGAAGGTGTTCACCAAGCACGGCCTGGTCAAGCTCAACCCCGACGGCCAAAAGTTCGACCCCTACGAGCACGAGGCCCTCTTCCACGCCCCCGTGGAGGGCAAGGAGCCCGGCACCGTCGCCATAGTGACCAAAGTGGGCTACAAGATTCACGGTCGAACCCTCAGGCCAGCCTTGGTGGGCGTGGCCAAAGCCCCCTAGAACTGCCGACGTCACTGTAGGCGAAGTGGGAATAGTGTTGTTGCCGGGGGCGACGGAGGACCTCGGGCTCAGCAGACTGGTCAAGGCGCCCCGGCCACCCTTTTTTCCCCCCGCAAGCCTCGCGCCACCCTCCCCCACCCAATGAAACGTCAGTCATGTGAGTCATTTGAGGTTTTGTCAGATTGTAAAAAAAAAAAAAAAAAAAAAAAAAAACTCACCAGGTCACCGGCAGACATTTCAAAGGCTCCTCTCAGGATCCTGAACCCCCCCCCTCCTCCGCCTCCCCCCCTCCTTTCTTCCCCCCCCCGTCAAGACTCGTTTGGGGTGAGCCGTGGCGTACAATGCATTCACACGGTGACGAGCGCCGACACCGAGCCGCTGGCATCATTCCGGACTTTTATTTAAGGCCCTCGTAATTCTGATCATCTTGAAGGCCGAAGCAGGGAGCAGCACCGGAGGACGACGGAGAGGTCGAGACTTTCACTTCGCGCCGACGTCGGTTTCCAAAGGCCTCTTCGGTAAAAAAAAAAAAAACGGGCGCGTCTCCCGAGGTCCGGTAAACCAGCGTCAGCCGGGGTAACGTCCCTCTGCCACGGTCCGATTTAGAAGAAGAATTGTACGCGTGGACTTTTGTCCAAACCGTCACCGCATCAGAATAAAAACCGATCGACCTCGAAACCCGCGTCGGGTTTTGGTGTTTGACTTTGACAGGCGTCTTCGACGTTGGCCATTAAATACACACCAGAGTACAAGTACAAAGACAAAAACACAATTATGTTCTGCTTGCACTATTTACCTGAAAGTATAAAAGTATGTACAACAGTAAGAACTATCATTAAATTACGAATGAATTAATTTTAAGGAGGGAAAAAAATGGAAAACGGATGTAAATATGGGTTTTCATTTTTCCCCTCCTTAAATATGTTCTTTTCTTTTCCCAATCACAGTAATAAAAAAAAAGAAAAGAAAACGGCGTGTCCGACGCGGCCTCATTGACATGCTGCTCAGACAGCTGGAGGAACAAACCCTCTCTTTGTCGCAGTTTGTGTTCCGACGGGTTCCCTTTTCTTTCTTTCTTTTTCCTATTCAAGATCACAATTACTGAAAGTTAACAGAGAGGAAAAAGGACTATTTCAAATTATAAAGTATTTGCACTTTTAATACATCTCCGTACATACTTTGTCATGTGCGACAACAAAGGAACAGAACAGCAAAAAAAAAAAAAAAAGAAGCTCAACAGCAATCAGACAAAGATGTAAGACGGCTCCACAGCACGCCGTCACAGGAACCCAAACGCCTCTTTGTAAACCCACATTTTTTATTTTTTTTTTATTTTATTTTTTTTATTACAAAAGTTATAAAAACTTCCATGACACAAAATACTGTACATTTCACAGGTCAGTAATTAGACTTTTTTTTTTTTTTTCTTATTTCTCCGATGTATTTTATAAAATTATTTACATTCGGTGACATAAAGTAAGCAAAATCCCCCGTACAAAAAAAAAAAAAATATTCTCCCACTGGGAACAGAACGGAATCGGATTTCCACGTTTCCTTTTGAGACGTTTGCACTGAAAACACACCGTTTTTGGAACAGTCTGGAACACATGGTTGCGCATGCAAGAGCACAAATGTCAAACTCTGGAACAAAAAGTCTGTCCTTAAAAAAAAAAAAAAAAAAGGAAATAATTAAATAGCTTCGACTGACGGTTCTTACATCATCGGCTGGACATTAGCATCGTCTTCGTGGAACATTCTGGGTCAGAATAAAGTCTGGTTGACTCCAAAAAAAAAGAAAAATAAATGCTTATTGTCTCTATTTTACAGCATCATTCTTCAAGAAACCCATTAGAGTTGAAGAACGCATCTAAATTCATAAGCAACATGTTAGCAGAGGCTTGCTACGGTCTTAAAAAAAAAAAAGAAAAAGTGATCTACATCCTGCAGTGGACCCATTAGTGCTGGTTGGGAAAAAAAACCCCAATAAGAACATTTGTTTGCTTGCGTCTTCTACATCCCGTACATCAGCGGCTCTCTCGACTGGTGTGCGACTGAAGCCCAAAGTCGAGAGGCCGAACAAGTTGACGTCACTTGATAAATAATGACCACCGTTAAAAAAAAAGGAGGTGCAGCGTTTCTCGATGAATCCAATTCTTTTGTCAACAAAACCCATGAAAAGAAAAAGTGAAGCGCATCCCTTGGTGATAAGTTTTAAAAATGTGTGTGTGGGACGGAGTGAAATTAAACTACTGTGTGTGTGTGTGTGTGTGTGTGTGTGTGTGTGTGTGTGCGCGTGTCACCCAGTGCCACAAGAACACACTACTTGCCAGCAGGATAACGCTGATTGTCCGGGACCTTTTATGGATTCTGTTGACGATATCGAGAGAAACTTTCCGTCAGGGTGCAAATCGTCGGGGCGGGATGGTGCGTGTGAACCAAATACGAATATAATAGAAGAACGACTTTAAAAGGACCGCAACGCCCCCCCCTCCCCTCCCAAAAAACAACAACAACAACAACAACAACACGTACCTCCACAACTCATCCGCGATCCGAGCGCTGAACCTCTGGATCTGCGGACGCTACGACGAACGACAACCGGAATGAAGGTAAAGCTCCTACTTTTAAAAGCGACGGCTATTTCTGACATTTCTCGCGACGTCGGTTGATTGAGATGCGCACCGACGACCTCGGTCTTGTCGCGCGTCTTCACGCCGGGATCCCGCCCGCCCGCGTGCAACACTTCTTTTTTTTTTGGTTATTTCGCACGAGAGACGTGCGCGCGTCCGGGTCGCACCCTCCCGGGAACTAGTCGGGCGCCGGTTTGAACCCGATGTCGGGACGACGGTCGGCGAAGTTGTTTGATCAGCCGTCAGTCAAATTCGATCAAACCCCACGTGTCGTGAAAATAAAAAAAAAAAGAAATGTGTTCGTTGCGGGATAATGGAGGAATAGACTTTAAAACTCAAAAGAGCCCCCCCCCCCCCCCCCCCCCCCCCCCCCCCCCCCCCCCCCCCCCCCCCCCCCCCCCCCCCCCCCCCCCCCCCCCCCCCCCCCCCCCCCCCCCCCCCCCCCCCCCCCCCCCCCCCCCCCCCCCCCCCCCCCCCCCCCCCCCCCCCCCCCCCCCCCCCCCCCCCCCCCCCCCCCCCCCCCCCCCCCCCCCCCCCCCCCCCCCCCCCCCCCCCCCCCCCCCCCCCCCCCCCCCTCTCTCTCTCTCTCTCTCTCTCTCTCTCTCTCTCTCTCTCTCTCTCTCTCTCTCTCTCTCTCTCTCTCTCTCTCTCTCTCTCTCTCTCTCTCTCTCTCTCTCTCTCTCTCTCTCTCTCTCTCTCTCTCTCTCTCTCTCTCTCTCTCTCTCTCTCTCTCTCTCTCTCTCTCTCTCTCTCTCTCTCTCTCTCTCTCTCTCTCTCTCTCTCTCTCTCTCTCTCTCTCTCTCTCTCTCTCTCTCTCTCTCTCTGTTTTCACATTCATTTTGCTGAAGGGGGAAA
The DNA here is from genome assembly GCF_029030835.1 of Brachyistius frenatus. Lineage (NCBI taxonomy): Eukaryota > Metazoa > Chordata > Actinopteri > Embiotocidae > Brachyistius > Brachyistius frenatus. The sequence goes on from NW_027210873.1 coordinate 374,373, forward strand.
AGTTGCTACGCGCTCACTGAAAAGCTGATTTGAAAAGGGTGGGGGGGGGGGTGCGGACCTACGAGTGTAATTTGTGACATCACAAACAGTTTGGTGGCCAAATGGTGGATCAATTCGACGTACACGAAGTATGATGCGTAATCCTGAAACTTCCTGTACGCTGAGAACGGACCCTGACTGTGAAGCAAGTTACTTACTGTAAACTGTAGAAAATAAATCTATTTGCATATTTTTAAGATCCTGGAATTTTGAATGAGAAGGAATGGATTGGATTTGACAGATTTCTAGAAGATGATTTTAGGTTGGTTTTTTTTAGGGGGGGGGGGGGGGGACATGTCAGGCACAGTTTCTTATCCAAAGTAGAGTATTTTATATACATCTTAAAACATGTCTGGGGGGGGAGAGAGATGGTGGGGTTTAAATACAACCTATTGAACAATTTTGTTGTTGTTGAAATAAACATGTAACTTGAGCAAATATGTTTGATCAGGATCCTTTAAATTTGGTTGTTTCACCAAGCCCTACGCTGAGTGGGACATTTTTAAAGTTTAAAAATAAACGTGGCAGCGCCCTCTGGTGGACGTTATTATCTCTTCGTTTCTTTCTTCTTTGGCATGTTTTTACAGACAATTCTCGTGTTCACTGGCCGACCTACGTGCCACTGCCGACATATCAGTGAGAAATTAAAATTAGTAGATATATCAGCTTGGCTGATCGAGCTAACTCTTGTCTGTCAAGTTAAACGATGACTGAACCCTGTTTTTGTTTTTTTGTTTTTCGCTTTATTTTGCCGTCACCTACCGACAAGAAAAAAAAAAAAAGATGACTTCGCTTCAGAGTGGTTTCTGGGAAATAAAGATTTAAAAAAAAAAAAAAAAAAAAATTGTCGTGCTGGAAAGTTACGGAAAGTTTGAGAGAGCCTCAAAAACAGAATATGTGGATCATTTCTGTCTCCCATCAGCTGTCAATAATTGATTTAAAAAAAAAAAAAAAGACTAAAAGATGTGTTCCTCGGTACCCTTCTTTGTCATGTAATGGCTTTTGCCCTTGTCGCTGGTTGGATTTATAGTTTAATTTCTTCAACAATAAAAACAACTGTGTGATACAGTTACCGTCGCGTAGAAACATTATCGACAGAAAGTACTGTGAGCCCCGCGGAGCTGCAGTCCGCCTCGCTTCCCTTTCCAATTGCAAAAATATAGGCTCGGTTTTCTTCCCGGCCCCGGTATGAAAATATACTTCTCTCCAGTGGGGCGTCAGCCTTCTTTATAAATGTACACGTTCACAGAAAAAGGGGGTCACCGCCGGAGGGGGGGGGAGGGAGGGAGGGAAGGGAGAAAAAAAACAAAAAAAAAGAACGGTGGAAAACCAGTACGTTTTATCCGGCGCCGTGAGCTCGTCGGCTTCTTGCTCCTCCCGGGAGAGAGAGAGAGAGAGAGAGAGAGAGAGAGAGAGACGCCCGGGTGCTACGAGGCGTCCCGGGATATCCAGCCGCTCTCCGTGAGGAAGGTGAGGATGCGCTTCTTGAGGACCTTGTCCAGGTAGCCGGGCAGCCGGCTCTTGGCCGGGATGCCCTGCCTCTTCTGCAGGTGGTCTTTGATGATGATGGTCTTGACGGTGAGGTAGCGGGCCGGGCTGAGGTTCAGGGAGCTGCACAGCACCTTCTCTCGGTCCGACAGCAGCTCGAAGCCCGTCAGGTTCTCGATGGCGGCGAACTCGCCGTCTTTGCCCTCCTCTTTGATCCCACCTCCGACCCCCAGCAGCCCTCCGCCGCCGCCGCCGCCGCCCCCGCCGCCTCCTCCTCCTCCTCCGGCCCCGACCCCGAGTCCCATCCCGGAACCGAGCCCGCCCCCTCCCGAGCCGCCCCGTTTGGAGGTGACCACGCTCTTGTTCTCCTTGCGCTTCTCCCGCTTGTGGCGAGCCGCCTCGTACTCGGCCGACTCCTCCAGGCAGGCGATGCCGTTGCGGCGGTAGCGCTGCAGCTCGCGCACCTTGGCCCTCAGCAGGCGCTCCTTGTGCATGTTCTCGAAGAAGTCTTCGAACTCCCGATGGGCCATGAACTGGCAGAGCCCCCGCAGCCTGACCCGCTGCTCCTTCTCCTCCTTGGTGATCTTTCGTTTGGGCGTGCTCGGAACCGGAACCGACCCCGCCGCCGCCGCCGCGGAACCCGATCCGATTGCGCCGCCGCCGCCGGCCCCTCCTCCCCCCGCCGCGCCGCCGCCGGCAGCGCCGACGACGACGACTCCCAGCGTCCCGGGCTTCTCCTTCTCCTTGTCCTTCTTGTCTCGGCCCAGGAACGAAGGCACCAGGTTGTAGTCTCGGGCGATATTCTTGCGTCGCTGCCGTTCTCTGAGCTTGCGCACGTACATGTCCACGTGGGCCCGCTTCATCTCGATTTCCACGTCCTCGTCGTCGTAGTTGACCGACAGCCCGCTGATGAGCTTCTCGGCGTCCTGGTCGTACTCGATCTCGTAGTCGTCCCGCAGCGGCATGTAGCCCAGCTGCTGCTGCTCGGCCAGGGTGATGTCCAGCGGGGGCAGCGGGGTGGTGAGGCTGGGCGACAGGGGGCCCCCGCTTGGACAGGTGTGGTCGGTGACCCGGTTGGGAATGCTGTCGGGGATGCAGGCCTTACCCAGGTTTCCGTGGATGTACATGGTGACGTAATGCTCCATGACTTCCTGGGGAGTCCGCGACGCTCCGACATGAGTGGCCATGTCCTCCTGAAGAAGAACACAAACAGGAAGTTGGTACCGAGACGTCACCTTTGACTCCAGGAAATTGGAACATTTTGAACCGTGTTGATAAACGCAATGGGTACGTAATCATTTTCAGAACAAGTACCGTGTCACGTGACACCAATGATATGGAAAATAGACCGTATTCAAGGGGTAAACGTTGTCATGAAAAGCTTATTTATTAAATAATGCATTACTCTATTTTGTAATATTTATAGACTAAGTTGATATTACATTTTTCGTAAAAGTAATCATTAAATGAAAGATGAATTAATAAATAATTTTTTTTTTTTAAAGTATAATTTCCTTATACCAGGCTGAAGGCAGTATGGGATACAGTGGTACAACTGGGTTGGGTGTACATATTTGATACCGGGGGGGTGAGGGGGGGGGTGAGGGTGGGGGTAGGGGTAATTTAGAAACGGTTCCATTCGTTAGTGCTGTTTTATTGAATAGTTGTTTTATTGAATAGTTATTTACAATCATGCGACAATGCACTCCTGCGACTTGGGAGCGATAACGGTACACGCCTCCCACATTTACTCTCCGTTGCCAACTTTTTCTTGACGTATTGATCCGAACCTGCTGCCGGGTCAGCCTCAAACATCCGGTTCTCGGGGCGGGTACACGGACTCCCTGCGGGCGGAGCTACTTAAAAGCACCTGCACCGTAACTCCAAAATCGTCGGGATTGTTTTTGGAGTTTCCAAGTCAATCATTTGCGTTTATTACAGTCACGTCCCCGTGATGTGTCCTCCCTGAAGGACTTCCTGCCGTGTCCACTGAGTGACCTGTGGACTGATGCCACTCGGTCCTCTGGAATATAAACACACACGCAAGTTTCTCCTCTGTGGTGACTTAAGATCTTCTTTTAAACGTCTTGTGCTTGTCCCAAACTACACGTTAAGACTGCTGCTCTTGTTTTGAAGTCACGGAGTGATACTGCCTGTTATAAACGTCCCAACTTTTACGTCTGATGAAAAGAAAACGCATTGTCGTCCCCTCCCTCCCTAACACCGCCCCCACACACCTCCAAAATAATATTAAAAAAAAAGGTCATTAACGTTGTCGTAACGTCACCGCTCACGTTAAACTCCCGACTCTTCGTACTTTACTCGGCACTTTTAAAACAAAAGTCGCGGTGGTGTTATATGAAGCATTGCGGGGGGGGGGGGGGGACAAGTTAAGGAACTTAAAAAGTGATGTACCCAGTTTCCAAATCCATATTGCTCGATAGCATCAAGGAGCGACTGCTCTTCCCTGCTGGTCCATCCTCCCTCTGCCTCGGGACCCCAGAGCGAGAACCGACCTCCGTCGACCTGCTGGTAGCCGTGCCATCTCCGGTGGTTACCGATTTCTGCGCCCGCTGAGAAGCACTCCGGGCACAGCTCGATATCGGGGCAGTCGGTGCAGCGGAGCCGCAGGTTCGTAACATCTGCAAGGCAGTTAACGCAGTACTTCTTCCCCAAGTCGGCCATCTTGCCTGGCTCCTGCTTCTTGTTGTTGGAGGCAGAACCTCGCGCCTGCGCACTCCAAGCCTCGCCGCGCGAGCTCCTTCCATTCTGCTTGTTAATATTCATGAGGGTGGGCCGGGGAGCCCCGTGATTGGCTCTCGGGCCTAGTTTCCAGGACAACAGAAACAAAACGAACAGTTTCATCGACTACAGAAGTGCACGAGCCTCGTTGCTATAGATAAAGTGATTAATACTTCTGGGAATTCTTTATTTTTTTAAAAATTTATTTTATTAAAATAAATAAATTAAAAATAAAATGGACAGAGAGTCAGAACATGAAGGTAACGAGGTGAAGAATGACACCGAGAGGGAAACTTCAGAGGAGGATGAAGAAGATGAAGAAGAGCCGGAGGAGCGCAGTGGAGAAGATGTCCTCGGTGCCGGCGGCGTCGACGAAGAGCCGGACGTGAGAGCGGATGAAGTCGGCGAGCAGCCGCTGTCCCGCGAAGCGAGCGTCGCGTCGGAGGTTAACGGCACCTGCGACGACGGAGCCCGCGGGCTGCGGGGAGAAGAGGAAGAGGAGGCCGAAGGACGGGAGGCCCCGACGACGGAGACGGAGACGACGCCGGGTACGGAGAGTACGCGCGGCTCCTCCGGGAGCTGAGCGAGGAGAGAGCCGAAGCCGGCCGACGCAGCGGCCGGCTGCAGACGACGCTTTCGGAGCACTTCCGCGGGACGGCCGGAGACGAGGCGCCGCCGGGGAGGCCGAGGCCCGCGAGGGAGCAGCTGCAGGAGGAGTACGACGAGTACGTGGGCATCCTGACCGGCCTGAAGCAGCAGCTCCGCGAAGACTCCGAGGCGGCCCGGCAGCGGGCGGAGGACCTGAGGTTACAGTCCCAGGACAAGCTGGACGGGGTTAGTTTGATTGATCGACACGTTTTATTGTCCGTACTCTCCGGTAAGAATACTGCAGTAATAATTAAACCTCGTGAAAGTTTCATTCTCTCTCTCTGTCTCTCTGAGTCTGGCAGCTCCTTTTTGAACGATATTGTTTGTTTTATTTATAGAATAAATAGACGTAAAGACTGATTAACGGAATGACACTTAGAGAAAGTTGGGATTTGTTTTTGTTGGTTTTTTTTGCCTACATTTTCTTCCGTGTCTTTTCATGTTCACCATGGAGACAACATCTTTTTCCCTGCTGTGATTTTTTTAAAGGCCACCAAAGTTATGTTGAACCACTCGGTCTCCGTGAGGACATGGTCAACGCCTCAATTGTCCACCGCTCAGTCCTGCATCACAATTCCTGAAACCAGCTTCGACTTTGAGCCCGTGTCCACCTGACCACCGGTCGAAGCGTCCACCTCTGCTTCTCCTGCCTTTTTGGGTGGACGGGGCTCTGCTGGGATCACATATTCCTGTGGGACAGGCCAGCTTAGCAACGTCTGAACCCAAATCTGATAGTTTAAATGAGACCAAACCCCCCCTCCCCTCCCGCCACCCCCTCCTGATGGAGCAGGTTTGCAGAGTATTTGACAAAAATAGACAATCTTTTTTTTCTCTACCCGTCCCAGCTTATTAAAGAATATTTCATGCTCTGGAAGAAAGCTTAAGGTTTGAAACGACATATAATGGGGGGGGGCTTTAAATGATCCCCTCTGTCTCTGGGGAGAAGCTGTACAAGGCATCCACACATGCAGCCTTGCAGTGAGCTGGGTGGATGTGACATGCATGCTGAAGCATGAAGACACTGCTCCCAGCACCATCGGGACACAAAGACAATTTGCCAAATACAAATACATTTTCAGAAGTCTGGGAAGAAAAATAAATAAATAATAATTCTATTTTAAACCCATTGTAATGGAAACTACAATTAAAACATCTAGCAAGTACTCTTAGAGACACAAGTGTCCTGTTGTTAAAACTATTTCCAAAACAAGGGTGCGTGAGGTGTTATGTCCGGGTTACGCTGCACTGATCAGTGGGGCAGAACTGTCCCGTCTTCGTCCCCAGGTGGACAACGAATGGCGAGCGTTGATGGCTCTGAAGCGGGAGGCGGCCGTGGCAGCGCTGAGCCGACGTCTGGGCAAAGAAGCAGCTCGGTCCGAAGCGGAGTCGGCCCTGACGGCGGAGCAGCTTCGGCAGGACGAGCTGATCGAGCTGCGTCTGAAGCACATCAGGCTGACGACCAGGATCCGCAGGCTGGAGGCGGAGCTCCGGGACGGGGAGGAACAGGACGCCGACCCCCTGCAGGTCCAGTTTCAGCGGCTGCGGGCCGCGAGGCTGGAGCGGAGAAAACGAGCCGAAAAGCAAAGCGAGGAAGCGTCGAAGCTGCAGAAGAAGATCAGCAGCTGCTTGGAGGTACAGGCTCCACGAATCCACAGTTAAAACGTCAAAAGTCCAAATCTCCGCATTTTCCCCGCACGAAATACGATCTATCACTCGAATCGGTGACGGCTCCGTGTTTTTCTCCTGCTGCGTCAGCTCCTGTCGAACGTGAAGGAGAAGCTGTGCTGGAGCCAGACGGAGGTGCGGGCCAAGCGAGCGCAGCTGGCCGAGGCGGAGGCCGCGGTGGCCGGGAGGAGGGACCTGCTGACCAGGACCGAGCGGGCCCTCGGCGGCCTGCAGAGAGACAACCAGAGGCTGAAAGAGCGCCGGGGACTGCTGGGCGACAGGGTCCTGCTGCGGGACTTCGAGGACACCGCGGACGCCTCGGACCGCCTGGAGGAACAGCTGGAGAACCTGAAGTGCCGGCGAGCCGAGGTTGCCGTCAGCCGCGGCAGACGGAAGAAGAGGCTGGACACGACCTGACGAATTAAAGCAAATGACGGAACTAAAGTTGCGAGCGGGCCACAAAATATCAGCGCGGGAAGAAAATTAAAAAAAATAAAAATAAAAATAAAAGTGGACACAAACTGAAATCGGACGACGCGTGAAATAATAAGCAGAGAAAACGACGACGTTTAGAAAGCGTTCGGTGCGTAACGACGCGTCGATCCTTTGTGTACATTTTATTTGCGTCGTCGAAAAAAAAAAAAAAGTCCCAGAGTTGCTCCAGGTGACGGTGATGCAACTCATTCACAGACGTTAATAACTTCTGTTGTCTTGTCCGTTCTCGTGTTAAGTCTCACCAAACGACTCGGGCAGTAAAAACATGGATCGTGACTGAAGCGAAAAACTGCCGAGTCTGTCCAAACGATTTAGTTCAACTCAGTTCGGTCGTGTTTATACACTTCACATCGCGACAAATTAAAAACACGACAGGTTATTTCAAGGGCACTTAACACAGTAAAGTCTTTAAAACAGAACTTTACAAAAAAAAAAAAATTCAGAGGGAAACCAACAATTCAGAACTTCCCGCGTGAACAGCGCTCATCGCCTCCAACCAACAGTTCTTCTCTTCTATCTCTATGCTGTCCTTTTCTCTCTCTGCTCTCCTCTCACCACAACCGGTGGAGGCAGATGGCTCCGCCCACTTCTGAGCCTGGTTCTGTCGGAGGTTTCTTCCTGTTAAAGGGAGTTTTTCCTTCCCTCTGTCGGAGGTTTCTTCCTGTTAAAGGGAGTTTTTCCTTCCCTCTGTTGGAGGTTTCTTCCTGTTAAGAGGGAGTTTTTCCTTCCCTCTGTCGGAGGTTTCTTCCTGTTAAGAGGGAGTTTTTCCTTCCCTCTGTCGGAGGTTTCTTCCTGTTAAAGGGAGTTTTTCCTTCCCTCTGTCGGAGGTTTCTTCCTGTTAAGAGGGAGTTTTTCCTTCCCTCTGTTGGAGGTTTCTTCCTGTTAAGAGGGAGTTTTTCCTTCCCTCTGTCGGAGGTTTCTTCCTGTTAAAGGGAGTTTTTCCTTCCCTCTGTTGGAGGTTTTTCTCCCTTTAAGAGGAGTTTTTTTTTTTCCCTCCTAGCTTATGTGGGAATTGTTGAATTGTTGGGTTTCTCTGTATAATATTGTAAAGTTCCGCCGTGAGGACTTTAACGTGTTAAGTGCCGTGAAATAACCCGCGTTGTGATTTGGCGCTACATAAATAAAATTGAATTGAATTGAATTGAACAGCTGTGAGGAAAAACTCCCTTTAACAGGGAGAAACCTCTTTGATCCTCGTAACATATTCCAATTCTCTGCAATAACTCATCACCGACTATGGGGTCTATTAATTATTAAATGTTCAATCGTGGATGTATTTCAGAACAGTGCGGACCCATAAGTCGTTGGGATCACCACGGAGTCGGTTATTCTGAACGGTAACCAGCCTGGAAAGAGAAAAGAAAATGCGTCATTACATTTAGTTGTAGCTCTGAAATGCGTCGAAATTTTGATATTTTAGACCAATTTGCATCTGTGACGTCATGCGTGTTGCGTTTCAAATAACATAACATAAATAATCATGTATTTTTAACACCGGTGAATTATTTGCAGCGCAAATGTGAAAAAAAAAAAAAGATATGATGGAAACACTTTTGAGCATCACAGGAAGCCAAACATTCAATTAAAATGATCAAATAAACGTTCAGGTGGAGAAGAGAAAGTCTGGTTCATAATCCAGATTCACAATCTCCGTTATTACTGCTGTCACAGCTGCAGCTACTATTGTTTAATTTTTTTACTACAGGAAGTATGAATCACTCAATAAATGACCCAATCAGGAATGAACGGTTAAGTATTGAATCATTACTAAGTAGTTCCTGAATAACTTTGAATCGAGGGCTATTGATGAACTCGAGATAACGGCAGCATTAGAAGACAAATGAAGAACTTCTGAAGAACCACACACACACACACACACACACACACACACCCACACACACACACACACCTGAAACATTACAGCTGATGACATTAACCAGAGCTCAGTGTTCATTAAAAAAAACAACCAAAAAAACACCTTCTCATTCAGTCACACATTATTTTGCCAGCAGGGGGCGCTAGAGAGAAGGAGCTCTGCGAGGAAGGAACACGAGGCACGCTGTACGTGATGAAGAAAAAAAGATGGTCCAACTTTTTTTCTGAGGAGGATTTCTGGCAAGTTCTGCTTTATTTCAGCTCATTAAAGACTTCAAATGCACGTAACGGGGCGATCCGCAGTAACTGCGTGTGGTTTCCGTTGGAATGACAGCAACTGTACATGGAAATACTATATATGAATAGAATCTAATTGAAATACATGGGGCCCAATTGGTTCTAGATTAAACCATCAATTTAATAAATAATTCTACGCGTTATTTCATACCTCTGATGAGGGGAATCATTTACTCTGTTAAATCCACTAATAAACTGCCACGTAAGATGTCAGTCCCATCGAACATACCAGCCTGTATGCAAACAATAAAACATGGATCATTTATAAGCTAAAAAAGAAAAGATGTATTTATATACACACATATATATACACGTATATGTATATGTATATGTAAAGGGGGCCGGCTGCAGTTTGAAGGGGGGGATTTATATACACATATATATACACATACACGTGTGTGTGTGTGTAATGACTGAAGCAGCAGCAGATACACTTCTTTAAACAAAATGTAATGTTATATCATAACGACATAATATGGTAAAGATTACGTTCCTATACGTTTGTGTCGTAACAGACTGACAGGCGTCCGTTATTAAATTTCGTAGAAATTTTGTGGGCAAATAATAATAAACAAACAAACAAAAACAACTTAAAAATATAAGAATAAACAACAATAAAATAAAACCATATTTGAATCACGTCTGACAGCTATTAAAAAGAATTGAGATGAGACGAGGCAAAGTTTTTGTATGACTTTAATACGACAGGATAATATGAGTACTACAAAGCACGCAAAAGTCAAAAGTGCATAGGGGGGGGAGAGAGGTGGGGGGGGGGGGTCCATTCAAGCCTCCAAATGACTCGGCTTTAAACCAAAATCGGCGATGACTAAATCAACAAGATTTTCATATCGTTATCAAAATGTTGACCGCGGCGTCAGGCGCGTTAAAGAAGAAGGGAAAGGCGTAGAGGCGAGCGGGCGGCCGATTCAGAAGTTGCTCTCCTCCAACCTTTTCAAGATGTTCTCGACCCAGGAGAGACTCATATCCACGCAGATGTGGCGAGAATGGTTTTTCGTAACCAAGCTGAAACAAAGAGGAGATGGAGATGATGATGATGTCACAATCACAACGAACAAATCTTCTTTTACTTTTTTAACTTTTTTTTTGTCTTTTCTAAATCACAATAAAAATGCCACAAAGCTGCAAAAAAAAAAAAACAACAAAAACAACTTCAAGCGGTGTCTGGCGTAAAGCGAAGGCAGCGGGGAAATTGAGAGAACATGGCGCGATCGATATATAAAATATAAGCTTCATTATTTTTATTTATTTATTTATTTATTTTTAAATGTCTGTAAATCGTAACGCATTTACGATGTAATCTCAGCTGGCAAGCACTTACATGGCTGCGGCCCTGGGGCATCGGTGGTCGGTGATGTAGTACGAGCCGATTAACTTTTTGCTCAACTTTCTCGGGTAGAATTTGAAGCAGCAGTTGTCGGGACCGATTGCACCTGAAAGACACACACAAAAAAACAAAAAAAAAGAGCATCAGAGTCGGCGGATCCCCGCTTCAGAAGTGACACCACCCACCACCACACACCAGCAGAGCGATCCGAGGTCGTCTTACTGTTGCAGAAGACCGCGGCCATCAGCGCGGCCGCCAGGACGCAGAGCAGGAGGACGTGGGGGGTCTTCATGGCGACTCGGGGAGGACACGAACGGTTGGGGCGACGGGGCGATCTAAAACGAAACGCGTCGCGGCCCCGATCGCTTTTATCGAGATCGAAAAAGGGTTCGAGGGGAGGAGAGAGAGAAGAAGAAAAAAAAAAAAAGAAAAAGAAATAACAGCAGGTGTAGGTTGGTGTGAAAGAGGAGGGGAGGTGGAGGTGGAGGTGGGGGGGGGCTGCGGTTTGAAAAAGGGGGGGAGGAGGAGGAGGGGGGGGGGAGGTTTAGGTTTGACGTGCCACTCGGGTTGAGTCGGTTTTAGATGGGAGGTGGATTTGCAGAGGAAATGCGCTTGCGGTGAGGCTCAAAGACCGACGGCGACAGGCAGCAACATTCGTACAGCGCCGAACAACTCTTTAATTCAGAAGATGAAAGGAAAGATCTGAAACAAAAAGACTTCCAACGTAGCAAGTCGTGGTGTTTTTGTTGTGTTTGTGCTCCATCCTGGAGTTTTGTCTAACGCCAACTTCTTTATACCTTCTTTTTGCAATATATGTAGTTACCTCACTTTTCTTTTCTTTTTTTTTTTTTTACATTTCCTCGCATTATTTTATTTTATTTTATTTTTTTAATTTTAAACTAACAAAGCAGCCCACCTCGCTTAACTACGAGGAGGCGATGATCCCTCGTCTTAGATCGGTCCATTGGTTCTCCAACCGGCGCAACTCATTATTGTCCGGTTCCAGAAATGGATCCCTCGTCCAGGCAGAAGTGGGTTTAAAGTCCAATACCGCCGAGGACCACCGGGGGGCAGGCTCCTTTTCAAAAAGCAAGAACTTCCTCACGAAATACAATCAGTCGGAGGGTTCGACGTACGATGAGACCTACAAGCTGTCGGTTTTTATGTCTTCAGCAAAGACGGACAAACGATCCCGGTTGAATATGTACAGCTTTTTTTCTTTATTATAATACAACCATCATTTATTTACATTTCAAGTGAGATACAGTTGCACGGTGACGCTCTGCAGTCTCCATGCACGTCTATCGGTCCTCTACAGTACACGGGGTCTCTTGAAGAAAAATTAAATAACGCAAACAGAATTAAAAGACATTCAGGCGAATCAAGCCCGACCGATAAGCAACGGCATATTAAGTTGATTTCAATTCAAATTTAGTTTGGATTTACTTCTTTTATTTATTTTTTTTTTTTCCAATTCACACCCAGGGCCGGGGTCTTCGATGTAAACAGGAAAGACACACTTTGAGGTTACACCGCAGCTTCTTCAAGCACAAAACAAAAACAACAAAAAAACACCGAGGAAAAACAGCGATGGGGGAAAAAAAACCAACAACCAAGAACCCGTTTTGAACCGCGAGGGACGACAGAGAAGTGATGATGCGAGGCACGACTCAATGCAAAGGCTTACATGTATGTGCAAAAAGCTTTATTGCGGTCCTGCGGTGTGTCACCACAGTGGGAGGAGCGGGGGAGGGGAAGAGAGAGAGATGGGGGGCACGCACACGCATAACGCACGCACACGCATAACGCACACGCATAACGCACACGCATAACGCACACGCATAACGCACACGCATAACGCACACGCATAACGCACACGCGAGAGGTTCAGAAGTCGCCAACATAACCGGGGCACAAAAAGGACGCCAAGTCCGTCTCGCGCAGAATCAGCAGCGCGACACATCAGGTGAAGCAGCTTCACAAACAACAACAACAACAACAACAACAGGACAAACCGGACCGCTGAACTCTTCCTCAAACATCCACGACCAACTGAGATCTCTGCTCTTTCCACTTTTTAGTCCTTTTGACGGTGTTTGTGCAAAATGAGCTTTTAAAAAGAGAACAATCTTCACAACAACAAAAACAACAACAACAAAAAATCATCATGAGCAACAGGGTGACGTTACTTTTTTTTTTTTTTTTTTAAATCTGATTATCAAATAACTTCACCCTCGACAGTGGAAGTAAATACTGGCCGCTACCGGTCAGGACGGAGAACGACGACGATCTGCGATCCGAACAACAAAAAATAAAACCAGCAAACTATTTTTTTAATTTTTTTTTTTTTTTACATACAAGTTCTGATTCGGGACAAAATTTTCAATAAAGGTCGCGCGGCGCTCGACAGCCGACGGTCAGCTCGCACTTTGGATCAAACTTTGTAGGTTCCTCGTCAGTTTCATTCAGTGATGAACCCAAACTGAACGCGTCTACCTTCACAAACTCCATAAAAAAAAAAAAAAATTAATAATAATCAAAAAAAGTATCAAATCCTGGAACAAGTTTTAAATTCTTGACTGCTGAAAATTGGAGAACATTTGAAGTTACTGGGGAAAAAAACACTCGTGGATTCGGCTCTCGCCTGCAGGAAGCTCACTGCTTTCACACTAGAGGACAAAAACAACAACCTGACGGCTCGTGTCATAATCGTGAGATCCGGATCTCAATATCTTTCTAACTTTTCCTGCAGCAGCCAACGTTAGTGCCGACAGACCGCACCTACACTTTTCTCATATTTACAAGATCTGGATCTTCCAACTATGAGTTAATTATCTTGATCACGAGAAACGATCCCCTAATTACGAGAAGGGATTTCATAATTACGAGAACGGATTTCATAATTACGAGAAACGATCTCCTAATTACGAGAATGGATTTCCTAATTACGAGAAACGATCTCAATTACGAGAAAGGATCTCCTAATTACGAGAAATTATCTCCTAATTACGAGAAACGATCTCCTAATTACGAGAATGGATTTCATAATTACGAGAAACGATCTCCTAATTACGAGAAACGATCTCAATTACGAGAAATTATCTCCTAATTACGAGAAACGATCTCAATTACGAGAAAGGATCTCCTAATTACGAGAAATTATCTCCTAATTAAAGAACGGATCTCCTAATTACGATTTCATAATTACGAGAAACGATCTCAATTACGAGAAAGGATCTCCTAATTACGAGAAATTATCTCCTAATTACGAGAAACGATCTCCTAATTACGAGAATGGATTTCATAATTACGAGAACGGATTTCATAATTACGAGATCGGATTTCATAATTACGAGAAACGATCTCCTAATTACGAGAACGGATTTCATAATTACGAGAATGGATTTCATAATTACGAGAAACGATCTCCTAATTACAATAAACGATCTCCTAATTACGAGAATGGATTTCATAATTACGAGAAAGGATCTCCTAATTACGAGAATGGATTTCATAATTACGAGAAACGATTTCATAATTACGAGAAATGATCTCCTAATTACGAGAACGGATTTCATAATTACGAGAAACGATCTCCTAATTACGAGAACGGATTTCATAATTATGAGAAACGATCTCCTAATTACGAGAAACGATCTCCTAATTACGAGAACGGATTTCATAATTATGAGAAACGATCTCCTAATTACGAGAAACGATCTCCTAATTACAAGAACGGATTTCATAATTACGAGAAACGATCTCATAATTACGAGAAACCATTTAATAATTACGAGAACGGATTTCCTAATTACGAGAAACGATCTCCTAATTACGAGAACGGATTTCATAATCACGAGAAGCTGTTGATTTTGTTTTCCCACATGATGCCGTGCTCTTCCGTGCTCCCCCGCCCTCTAGTGGACGCTTTTTAAACGACGTGAACAACGCTGCTCAAGTCCCGAGTTTAAAACACTTTGCGGACGCGCTTCGGAGGACTTCGGGCGGAGAGCGTTTCAGCTACGAACCTTCACTTGTTCAGAACGAGTCTCGTTTGCGTCCCGCCCCACACTTTGATAAATATTAAATAAAAAGTACAAAAGACTTCAACGCTCACGCCAAAGACGACGGCAATCAAATGACGGACGAGCCGGCGCGCCGGGAAGAGTCCACATCTGACGCCGCCGTGTGGTTTCCAACGACCTCCTTGAGCGTTTCGTCGACATAAATATCAGGTGAAACTCATCGCAGGCAGCTTTTAGAGGGTTCAAACATTTCACCGACCGACAGCACGAAGGTTCATGTGCAATTTCTGTTGCATCTTTATAGATTTTAAAGGACAAAAGTCACACACAAAAAAAAAAAATAATAATAATCTAACGCAAAGGAATGATTCGAGTAAAAAACAACAACAACAACAAAAAAACACAAGAGAGGTGAATCTACAGGACAAGAGAGACAAGAGAGACAAGAGAGACGCAAGCTTTTGTTTCATTTCATCAGAAGTGTCATTTCAGGACATTTCTGTCGAGTTCCCTGACGAATGTTTCTTCAAAGATCCGAAACAGCCAAATCCAAAAGATCCATTTGCCAAACGAAAAACAACAACAACAACAACAACAACAAAAACAACAAAAACTAGTGGAATTGTAGTCAGACTGAGAGTCGACAGCCGTTGTTCAAAAGTGACGTGGAGGATGTCGACCGGTGTGTGTGTGTGTGTGTGTGTGTGTGTGTGTGTGTGTGTGTGTGTGTGTGTGTGTGTGTGTGTGTGTGTGTGTGTGTGTGTGTGTGTGTGTGTGTGTGTGTGTGTGTTACATTCCTGCAGCCTTTCCCAGCTGCAGCTTCCAGGTCACCGCTGGGCCTCCGAGCAGAGGAGGGGTGTTCGGGAGTCAAATAAGGCCTCGTCACCGACAGACAACTACCCCGCCCCCGCCCCCCCGCCCCCCGCCCCCACCCCAGGGGTGTCCGGCAGGTCCGTCTGGTCCGGGGGAGGGGGGGGGAGCTCTGATCGAGTCTTGTTAGTGGGTGGTGGTGGTGGTGGTGGTGGTGGTTCTCCTTCCGATCTCAGCTCAGCGCTTCAGCACCGGGCTGCCTCGCTCCGGACCTCTTCTGCTCCGTCAGCGCCTGCGGCACCCGACCAGGTGGAGGAGAGAGGGGAGAGAGGGGAGGGGGAGATGGGGGAGGGGGCAGTTAAAACATGGATCTGCACCGAAGCCGTCAACAGAAGCTCCGGCGCCCCGTCTGCGTTCAGGACCAGCAACGAGTCCGACCGAAAACGCTCCACGGTTTCGGCAGCTTTTCTCTGGTGGATTTTTCTTTGGTCAAATTGGAGGAATTTGCAAAATCCAAAGCCAAACGGCTACCTGATAAAACCAAATTTAAAAAAAGTAATACGTAACCACTTCCTTTGATGTTGTAATATCTTATTTTATTGTTTGTTTCTTATTTATTGTAAGTGCAGTCTCTAAAACTAATTCAACGTCTTCCTTGTTCCCACGATAAAACCGCATTTCCCACAAACCCCGTCACTTGTTTTTTTTTTCCCCCCCCCGGTTTGTTTTGATGGCTTACCGGCTCGCGGAAGGGAAAGAAAAGAAACAAACAACAACAAACAAAAAACAAACGCCTCCCACCTGCGCCCACTTCCTGTTGCGGCTGGTCATGTGGACGGCGGCGATGTGCTGGAAGAGCTGCTCGGCGGGGATGAGGTCGGGCAGCCGGGTGAGGAACTGGGCCATGTGGATGAAGTCCATGCGGGTCAGGACGTCCTGGTAGAGACGCAGCAGGCCCAGCCCCGTGCGGAACAGGAACTCCTCGCCGTCCCGGCAGAACACGTCCCACACTCGGCACGCCAGGTCCAACGGCAGAGACTTGCTGTACAGCGTGAAGATCCTGAGGGGGACGGGACGGGACGGGACGGGACGGGGGAAGGAGGGAGGGGGAGGGAATGTGATTATTCTGAAATAAAAGTGTTTTTTACTAAACAAATAAGAGACTGAAAAAAAAAAAAAGTCAGAAACAAAACGCCTTCAAATCGGGTTTTTTTCTCCCCGACATGAGATTGAGCTTATTTACGCACAATCCAGCGGTTATGGAGGAACTTGTTATTTTGCCAACTCCTGGATTTTTTTTATTTATTTTTTTCTTCAGTCCCTACAAAGTCCTCAACGTCTTCGTCTCCAACCGTATCGAAACCGAAAGCGGAGGCGAAGCGGCTGCAGACTTAAAGCAGGATCAACGATCATCCTCCCCGCGCCGGTTTCATGTCGTAATTCAAAATATCGTTTGACATTAGCGTTTGAGAAAAAGAACAAAAAAAGAAAAAAGAAAATGAACGATCAATTCTGGGCCCTTTAAAAGAAATCCCTTTCAGAAGAGATCAGCAGGACGACGGAGTTTAAAAAAAACAACAACAACAACAACAACAACAAAAAAAGAAAGGCAGAGAGCCCCCGCCCCCACCCACCTGCCCCCACCCCCTCCACCCGAACAGACCGCTGCCCATCTTCCTGTCTTCTCAGAAACACTGAAACTGCGAGGCCACTGCGAGGCCGAGCGTCTCGTTTCGAGACGAAGGTGCGAAACCACCGAGTCAGCAGGATGGAGCACGAAGCGATCGCTGCACGTTTCACGTCGAGCGAATGCAAGTTGACAGGATGGAAAGTTATTACGAGAGGGAAATTGTGGTTGTTGGTTGTTTTTTTTGTTTTTTTTGGTATATATATATATATATATATCTGGGTAATCGATTGTCTGGTTCTAAATTCTCGGTCTCACTTAATGACCCCAAAAAAAGAAGAAAAAGAAAAAAGTTCACCAAAGTTGCAAACAAACGAGACAAACGAGAGGACTCACCAGTCGATTAAATAAATATCGGGGGTCAAGTTGTTTTTCTTGAAATGTGTAAAGAGCTTTGGTAGGTTTTCTTCGAAGAACACTTCGAACGCCGCGAAGTAAGTCAACATCTGTGGGGACGAGAGAAGGTTTGTTGTTTTTTTTAGAGATGGACAGATCGACAGGGGATTTTTTTTTTTCCCCCCCGCTACGTCAGCATTACAGGTACAAAGGTGTCGGGACAACAGAGACGCCGCCGTCGGCGATTTAATTTGATTGACTGGCGGAGGGGGGGGGGGACGCGTTTCCTTTTTGGACACATTATTGTGGTCGTTGTTTTTTTTGTTTTTGTTTTTTTTGGGACATTTTCAAAAACAAACTCTTCATTATTTGAGGAAAAAGTGCTACAGATCACTCAAAATAATGAGGATAATGGTGAGCTGCAGATTTAATTAATATGATACTGCAATAGAAACTGTTAAAAATGTCCTAACAATGTAATTACAAAAAAATATATATATAATATTGAAATACAGCTATAGATACATAGATAGTTACTTTATTAATCCCACAAGGGGACTTTTCTTTTCTTTTCTTTTTTTTTTGCTGACGCAGCATTATAGGTACAGGAAAGCAATAAAGCAATAAAACAACAGAGTAAAACAATGAAATATAAAAATGCACACTATATGCAATAAAATAGAAGAATTAAATTCAATTAAAACGAATTCAACAATAGCGCATACTTCACGCTCCTCGTGTTATTAAAGACCGCAGATCTGAATATTTGAATATTGCTCTGCACTAATGCGGCGGTGTCACAATGCGTGTCATTGGACGGGCGTGTCTGCGTTCCTCGTCAGGTCACTGGACTGCGGGGCGTGACAGCGCGCGCGCGTACGAGCGTCTTTCTGCGCGGGTTCAAACGTTAAATAGGAACTTTGACATGAGATCCGTGTCAAATATTAAAGCTGCAGGTGGAGCTGTGATGTGGTGTCGAAATGGGGCTGTGGTCATTAAGGACGCCGCGTGAAGTGGGTCAGGGTGCACGCTTCTGGTTGGTTGCGTGTGTGCGCGTGTGTGTGTGTGTGTGTGTGTGTGTGTGTGTGTGTGTGTGTGTGTGTGTGTGTGTGTGTGTGTGTGTGTACTGACAAGGCTGTGGTCGACTCTGAAGAAGGCCATCTGACAGGGCTTGTTAAGCAGGTTGGCAAAAGCTATGAAGGCGTCGGCCGTGTCCAGATTCAGGATCAGGACTGCTGCGATGAACGACATCCCCTGCACCTAAACACACACACACACACACACACACACACACACACACACACACACACACACACACACACACACACACACACACACACACACACAGAGAGAGAGAGAGAGTTTGTACAAGCAAACACTGTGCAACGGGTCTTACCGTAAATATAAAACCCTTAGTGTGACTTCCGTTTCTAATGACAGAGAAGCGGTGAGTTTGGAAACCGTCGACAATTTAAACTAAACTAAACTAATTCATTACAAGACGAAGTTCTTCTGACGAAACGCAGACGGAGCCTGACGGAAATATCAAAACAAAAGGACCTGCGCACAAAGGTGAGTGTGTGTGTGTGTGTGTGTGTGTGTGTGGGGGGTTGTGTGTGTGTTTTGTGTGTGTGTGTGTGTGTGTGTGTGTGTGTGTGTGTGTGTGTGTGGGGTGTGTGTGTGTGTGTGTGTGTGTGTGTGTGTGTGTGTGTGTGTGTGTGTGTGTGTGTGTGTGTGCGTGTGTGTGTGTGTTTGTGTGTGTGTGTGTGTGTGGGTTGTGTGTGTGTGTGTGTGTGTGTGTGTGTGTGTGTGTGTGTGTGTGTGTGTGTGTGTGTGTGTGTGTGTGTGTGTGTGGGGGGGGTTGTGTGATTGTGTGTGTGTGTGTGTGTGGCAGCGTTGGGGTCAGTGCAGGAAGTCTTAGTCATTCCACCCGCATGCAGACAACGACAACACGGTGCAGCAGTGATGTAAACCGCAGCATCCTCAGCTCAACAGCTACAGAGTCTGAGAACTGACATCCGAGCAGAGCAGCGGTCTCCCGCTCGACGCCACCGGCCGATTAACGGAAGGATTACATGTCGGCGAAAAGCGCCGGCGGCGCGCGAATATATCATCCCGTTTCTGCCGCCGGCTGCGACCGTTGGCCGACGTGACACAAACAGTCGCAGTCGTGGTCGGGGCGCTTCGGAAATGTGATGATTTGACACTTTTTCCTCGGTCGCGTCTCGTCACTTTTCAGTTTTGGACTGTTTGATGAACAAATAAGGAAGACGATGGCAAAAAATAAATAAATAAATAACGACGATACTTTTTAGGTACAGTCCCAATTTCTGTCTCCGGGGTTTGATTTAATACACAAACGGGACGAGCGTCAGAAAGGCCGCGACATGAGGTGACGCGCCGTCGTCGTCGCGTCGCCAGATGTTCTGAGGCAGGAAATCTTCTGGTTCTGATGTCTGATGTCGGAGCGCGACGCTTAAAGTGGAAACAAACCTCACCCATCACTCGCAGCGTGTCGCTGACATCATTTGACACGTTGCCCAGAACATATCGGACCAATTGACATATTGAGCAAACACCGCTATCAGAATATGAAAGTTGGATTTGGGTTGATTATTTGCTTCTTTGTTGTTGTTGTTGTTGTTTTCCCATGTTTTGTATCGAGTCAGAGAGACAGGAGGCGGAGCAGCGAACCTGCCTCTGTCCAAACGATCACCTCTAATCTGTAGTGCGTGTTTTTATGTGCTGTAACTTCTGACTGACAGCTTCTGGAAACCAGATGTGCTGACTCGAGCTTCCCCGACGAGGTCCCTCGATCCACTCGTCCGAAAAGGCAAACGTGTGAATCTGTGATCTCGACCTCGACCCCTCCCCTCCTCCCCCGGGAAAGTAGCTGCTCAGTTTGCGTTTAAGTGCCGGCGCTATTTGGTTGCGTTTTCCCTCCACGGGGGGAGGTCTGATGATGAAGCTGCATCTCGCACGGAAATAGAAAATATTTGATTTTCTCTTTTGGAACAACCTTCTCCCGCCTCCCACCAGACTCGTCCCACCGGGTGGAAATCAAACCTCTGAAACCGTCCCGTCATCTCGACCGAGATCGTAAAAACACACTACGTAGGCGTTACGTGGGAGAGCAGAGTCTGTGCCCGTAACATCTTCTTTTCTTTTCTTTTTTTAAACCACCGTACCCGGCACTGCAAACACTATATGAAAAGGTCACTTACGATGTCTGACAACTGTCACTACTTCCCCCACAGTGCAAAATGTTCGCTGGTGTTTTTCCTTCATGTGCTGTGAGGTTCACCCACCCCCCCCCCCCCCACTTCCCCTGCTATTTTATTAAAGGTGCAGTTGACCAAAAGCTGTAGAGAGAAAGTTGAGGTCAATAATAGTGACAAAAAAAAAACAAAAAAAGGCCACATGACCCACAACAAAAACAAGACTGACAGAAGTGTCGGGTGGTTTATGGCCCGTCGATGACGCTCATAAACGCAGCAAATTCAAAACGGATACATTCAACTTCAAGTGCGTAACTTTGATCAAATCTGCTTTAGAGGACCGTCCCGCGCACGCAACCGTCTTAAAAAAAAAAAAAAAAGCCGCGATGTTACTTCGCACGTGTTCCACAGACGCGTGTGGACCGAGCGGGTTTTCAGACACCGGCGATTAAAACGGCGAGCATTTCGGCTCGGCGTCGCGTCTTGGACTTCGGCAATACCTCCGGTGAACCGCCTCGCTTTTTGTCAACACGGGAAGCTCATCAGTCCCCCTCCCTCCCCCCTCCCCCCCTCCCCCCCATCCCGTCACGGAGACCCTTCCGGAGGATCAACAGGACGTCATGCTGTGTTTGGTGCGCGTGACTTACGTAGCCGACGTCTGGCCGGTAACAAGTGTAAGCTCCCAGAATGCTGTGCAGCACGTCGTGATAGGGCCCGCCCTGATGGTGGAGGAAGAGGTGATGAAGACAATGAAACAAACGGGCCTTAAAATACACTCGTGATACACACATGGGGTTTTATGACTGAGGGATACCGTGTGGAAATGTAGAAAGGGGAAAACAAATAAATACAAATAAAAATTGTCGTACCAGCAGCAACATTTCATTTCCGTCTTATTCAGGTCTAAAGCCTCTTCTCCACTGACGGGACCGGCTTCTTTTTTTTTTTTTTTTAGCCGTCTATTGCCTGTGGATGGTACCTGGTGCTATTTTTCGCATCGCCTCCATCAGGGTTCAAAAATGGAAGCGAGCCGCTGACTACAGCGCTCCCGTGCCGCGTCGCTGCGGTGACGCCGCCATCTCGCGAGGGCGACTTTCTGACACCGGGGATCGAAATCCGGAAAAAGTACCCCGGTGCCGGACGCGAGTCGAGTGAAGATGCCACTTGGACGCCGGCGCGTTTTGGTTTTCTTCGGTTCAGTATTCGCCGCGCGCAACGTGAACATCTCTGGAGCCGACTCGTGTCACTGACCTGCTGGAAGATGCACAGCTGGGGGAAAGTTCTCGAGATGTCCAGCTTGATCAGCTCCAGACTCGACTCCCTGTCTGAAGAACCTACATCTGAACAACACGGCAGGACGTGAAGAAACGCAGGGGAACGTGTTGGGAGGATAAATGACACACTTTTATTTTTATTTTTTTTAAGCGAACGGGGTTTTTCGTTTTCGTCTCTACCGTCATTTGCCGTCTCTGTTGTGGGTGCTGGAGCGGTGTTCCACTTCTCTTTGGCCCGGGACAGACAGATGTTATACAGCTCTGCAGGGACACAGAACAGCAACACAGTGCAGTCAGTATCAGAGAGGGAGGGAGGGAGGGAGGCGAAATTGATTTTTAAGGCAATTTATGGTTATTAACTTGCACCTTCCAAGGATATGAATGTCTCTGATTACAGGTCGTAAACAGTAGAAATATTAGCTGTAATGTGCCATCGTGTGTTCAGATGTAATTCAGCTCTAACTTGCAGATAAAGGTCCGCACAAAAGCCTGCAGCTCCATGCTCAGTGTTTTAAAGTACTTACAATGGCCTCTCCGAGCTGTGTTTCAATTTCCATCTGCTATCCGCTGATAAAGTGGACTGAATAAAATGGAACTGCCTTCCTGTTGTTTTGGGAACAATGGAACACAACTTTCCTATTTCATCTCGTGTGGTTTCTCCGCGTCTCGACTCTTCTCTTCCTCCCATTAATCCCGGTGAAAGTTGAAATAGAAATACACATTTTCGGAGAGACCGAGAGAGAGAGAGAGAGAGGCTTGAAACCCCTGTCTATCATTAATAGGAATAGTGCGCCTCATGCATGAAGACTCCTTGAGAGGCCGAAGCTCCAGATGACCTGCACGTCTCTCGCCGGCTTCGTAGCGGCTCTGACCTCGTTAACATCAAACGTCAAAATGACAACCAAAACGCCTGGTGACCGACGTGCAGGCGGTGCGTCCCGGGCTCGAGAGTCCCGAAGAGGCGCGCTGTCTATCATTTTGAACACATCTCCTTCAAAATATAGCGGCGCTCAAAGGAGCCACGATGGTAAATAGTGTTGTGGACAGCACCGTAGCAGCATTTCTACTGCAAGCAGTTGAAGCCGCTAGGAGCAGGAACGAAATTGAATTTAATTGCAGGAATACTGTCACTGAGCTGCTGCAGCACTTATGGAATGACAGATAAGTTTGAAAGGACTGAGCGTGCGCTGTGCGCGCGCGCGTGTGTGTGTGTGTGTGTGTGTGTGTGTGACCTCCTCAGCACCCTCTGGGCTACTTGCAGATAAGCACTCACTCGCTTCCTGCTGAGCTGGCCCACTCTGCTTTGTGCTGCTCATCCTTTTAAATGGAGCCACACTCCTATGCATCAGTGTCTGTGTGTGTGTGTGTGTGTGTGTGTGTGTGTGTGTGTGTGTGTGTGTGTGTGTGTGTGTGTGTGTGTGTGTGTGTGTGTGTGTGTGTGTGTGTGTGTGTTCTCCTTGCAGGCTCAGGGAACTCATTGACATGCTGCTCAGTCCCTCGTGCCGGGGGGAAGCACTGGACCATGCTCCTCCATATCACGGACACTCGTCCTTCCTCTGCTATCTCACTGCCTCTTATTCAATTACAGACACCGAGACAAACTGCTACACCCATCTGTGTGTGTGTGTGTGTGTGTGTGTGTGTGTGTGTGTGTGTGTGTGTGTGTGTGTGTGTGTGTGTGTGTGTGTGTGTGTGTGTGTGTGTGTGTGTGTGTGTGTGTGTGTGTGCTTGTGTTACTCATTTTATGGAGACATACATACATTTCCAGTCACATCGTGTAAACAGACTAATTAACTAATTTTTAAAGGGACAGAAAGCAGATGCTCGTAACGTCCAACCCTAGAAGCTGCCGTGCGGAGCGTCCGTGTCCTCCTTCTGTCAGTGACGGTAATTACAGAAACTCGGTTAGCGCGTGCTTACTTCACAGCATCTACTGCCCCCTCCCATGTCGCTAATGTTATGGCCGTGATCAAGTCAAAACTGCCACAGCGTTCATGTTAGTATGATAACATCTGGAAAGTTGAATTTATTTTACCCAAATTCACGTCAGCATAAATCGGAAGTTATAATTTACCTGGCGGCAATATGCGTGACGTAACAGACGTTGATTTATATTTAAAGTCCCGCACTCTGTGTTTTTAGATTGTGGGTTGAAGACGCGCGCCGTGTTCCAGATGACATACACTCATAAATAGTACGGTCAGGACATGTCAGGACTCTTACTTGTGTGCTCACTTGTAATTTTGACAGAGCAGTAGGGTTTGAAATCGCACACTGCTGTTCTGCAATCGGAAATAACCTCAGTTCGACGCACTCAAAATGGTCACTGTTGGTGCACAGGTGCAACACCTGGAACACAGATCTGGTTTTAAGGTTGGGGTAAGGGTTAGCGGTCACAGTTAAAGGAAGTGTTAGAAAAATGAACCAATGAAGGCTCAAATGTTAAAACCTAGAAGAAGAAGAAATAAATAACCGTACCGGAGTGTTTTTAAGTGACAAGAGGGGTTCAAGGAACGGAGTGTAGAGCAGTAAGATGATGGTGGAAATCAGGACATGAAAAATCACAGGTTCATTGATTCTGCATAACGCAGACAGTCAGATCCAGCACACACACACACACGCACGCACACACACACACACACACACACACACACACACACACACACACACACACACGCACACACACACACACACACACACACACACACTCGCTCCTCTGTACCATGTGTGATGTTGAGCTCGTTGCCCACAGCCAGGCTCCACACTCTGCCTCTGACACTGGGGGGGACGCCCTGCCACCACAGGTCCCTCACCCGTCGAGATGTGCACCTGCAGCAGGGGGAGACACGCGGGTGAATCTAGACGGAGGGAACACGCACGCTTTGAGGCCGCTTGACGACCGGGTTTCACGGGTGAAACCGTCATTTGCTCTCCAGCGCCACAAGGTGGCAGTCACCCCTTCCAGAGTCCTTCCTTCAGACCGAAACTAACCTTTAACCCAGATGTCTTTCGCCTCTCAAATTCCTCTCTATACTCTCCTCTTGTTTGTATTGCGGTAATGGAAGTGTTAAGTCCGCATATTAATACAATGCTCGTGGTTGAACTGGCATTTCGGGGGAGTGGGAGGTGAGGGGGGCACCGCGAAGCATTTAAAAAAATTGAATCAGCCGGTGAAGAAAGATCACAACCAAAACACAAAAGCTCCCTGACTTTGATATGAAAGGATGAAGTTATCATCTCATGCCTCACACCCACAGCAGTAGTAATATTTTGGAACACTAAGTACAACTACTGCGAGGAGTTCTGATGCCAAGGTCAATTCAAATGACCTCAGGAGGAATAAACACGAGGCAGTTAAGACTTATAAACAGGTTGTGTTTTGTCAATTAATTATCATGTCTGCACTTGTTTGTATTTGCAAAGCAGCTGTTCGGCGAACTGTCGGCTCCCAACGTGGCGCTGATCGTGAAATGACAACAAAACGGTCACTTTGAAGCGTCGTATTTCCTTCCGGTTGTGATGTCGTCGTTTTACAGATAACTTAAGGGAAGACGGACATATATTGACCGCGTCACGCATTTTATGAGCAGAGCAGCACATCTGGAACTTCGTGTGTTAAACTGAGACGATTAAAGCGCAGTATAACGACGATGTACGACTGTACTACACCGTGTGACGACACGGTGCTGTAAGGATGACTTTACATTATAGGCAATCGCCACGAGCTTGTAGAAGCAGTTGGTTTTTTTCTCTCTGAGGATTTTTTTTTTGTTGCATTCACAAATTGCTCGGTTTTGCAGCAGCTTTTCTCAAAACTTGCAATAAAAACTTGTTGACTAAAACTAGTCTTATGTCATTTTGTTGTAAAATTGCAGGAATTGGTTAAAAATGGCAAGTAAAATTTTTTTTAAAAAATGTAACTACTAACTACAAAATATTCCTTCAATCCTGTTCCACTATAAAAGTCATCGTGCACACAGAATCACTGAATGAGCTGCAAATAATAAAATAAAATAAAAACATCCGAGTCATCAAAGTGACACAGTTTTAGAACACAGACCGTCTGTGACTGTAATCCACAATTAATAAGCTCAATCTTCTGTAAGATCATATTAATTCAACACAAAGTGCAGACTCTTGATGGCCAATAAACTCGTGTTCCTGAACTCACTGTATGATTAGACTGATGCAGGGAAGCGACTCGTGTGTTCTAACTCTCAGGGTAAGACCACATTTCCCATAAACCCCGTCACTTCCAGTTTTGGCCCGTTTTTTTAATTTATTTATTTATTTTTTAAATCATTCGACATGTGGTTTGTTTCCGACGAGAGCAGATTTCTGACCAGAAACGAGGGGCTTCTCTTGTTGACGAGGAACGGTTTTGTTTCGAAAGTCTTCCGTCGCGTCGTTAAAAACCTCCAGCAGACTTTCTACCGAGAACATTTTGTTGTGGAGGAGTTGCAGGAATTTTACGAAATTGAAAGCTCCCGCGAATATTTCAGAGGCTGTTTGGATTTGCTTCAATTACCGAGATTAAAAAGTGCCCGATGTCCCGGAGGGACGGATGAATGTGGGCAAATGTTAAACACTGATGAAGAAACTGCCACTGATAATTACACAGTCCAGGAAACTGTGTACACTGCTATGACTAGGAAGAAGAGGCAGTTTCCTCAATAATGATAATGATGATGATGATGATGACGGATTCATTTTAGTTTTGTTTTTTTTAAATGTTTGTAAATGAGATGAGGGGCTCATGCCACAGTGAGCTTTGTGTACAACAAAACAAGAGCAGGTGATGCGTCGGTGAGTCCCAGTTTAACAGTTCATAATCCAAAACGTTTTTTTTGTTGTTTTGTTTTTTTAAACCAAACACTGATTTACAGACTAATGACGGCACTTCTCTCATCCTTTTATTTCTGTGTGTGTTCAGAAGAGATTAAATGAAATAACCGTCGTTCGTTTGAAGCGCTTTGAAAGTGTCACCGGTGGTTGTATGGGAGAAATCCCTTCTGCGTGCGAAGGATCTACGTGCAAGTCAAACAACGTCTTGAAAATAAAAGTGTTGTCTGGAGAACACCGGGTATCACGAGTAGAAACCGAGTCTTGGTACTCACACGGTGCTCCAGTTCGGTAAGATGTCCTGGTTCCAGGTCTGGGCAGCGGAGCCGATGCTCTCCTCGAGTTTGCATCGATCCTCCAGCTGCTTCTTCCTCTTCTGGGCTTCCTTCAACTCTACAGAAAAGACGAGGGTGATGACAAAAACGGGGGCAAACGGAAAGAGGGGAGAGGACGGCAGGCTGAAAGGAGATAGGAGTCTTTTTTTTTCCTTTTTTTTTTTTTTTTTTTTTTTTAATGCCGTGATGTGCAACGTTTTACAGAAAGGTGGGGGAACCTTTCAAGCAGGTTCGTGGAGGATGAGCTCACCTCTCTTCTTGGCCTGGGCCACCATCTCTTCATACTGCTGTCGGTGCTTCTGTGCCTCCTCGGCCGGCTTGGCGGGCAGATTGCTGGAACCCGCATTGCCGTCGCACACGGAGAAAACGGGTTAGCCGCTACGTGCTCTCTGAGCTCAACGTGCATTATTCATGGCGTGGAAGCATGCGGTGAACAAAGAGGAGCGGGGACGGGGAGGCCTTCGTGTCGCTGGTCTGCTCACGGAGTGAATTCGACGCCCGGCGTGACGCGGCACGAGCGACGCGCTGTTGGTTCGATATTTCTGCCTTGTCGTGATCAACATAAGGCAGCACTTAAGTCATCGTAAATTGTGTCCTTGTTCAAATTTCTACTTTCAAAACCACGTTAAGTACGTCAACCTTTGATTGGCTATTAATATCCAACTGACCAATCCGGTTCGCGTTTGTTACGACGCTGGGCATTAAAAGTTCCCTCTGAAAACAAGCCGTTTCCAAATATCACATCGCATCCCTAACAGAAATGAGGAAAACAAAAAACAAAAAACAAAAAAAAATGGTTCAACCGTGCTGACGAAGATTCGTGTTATACGATTAAAAGCCCCAGAGCAGCTACCGGAGCCCGGCTCGGACCGAAAAGATTCACAACAAGACTCGACCGAATCAGAAAGCTGCAGAGGAAAAGGTGTCAGCAGGTCTCGGGTCGGCTGACGGCGCCTCCTGCGATTCAGCCCGTCGACTCGACTGCAGTTTTCCGGAAGGCGAGGTACAATAGATCGCGTTTCGTCTGCTTATTAGAGAAGACACCTCGAAGGCTCCTCTGGAGAACACAACTGCTTCAGGATATCAGAACAGGAGAGAACTCTTGTGTCATGTTGTTTTTACTCGTTTCATCACTTCTAAAAGTGCCAATGTTGCAAATAGCTCGCGATCACTAACCTCGCTCCCATTTTTAAGATGGTAAACATTATATACAGCAAACAATAAGTCTGAAATGCCGGAGGTTCAAACAGAAGTAGGGAGCTGTTGCTATGGAGATGTGAGATGGTCTCGTGGAGTTGCTGGTGTGAACCGGTTCAAAGTTTAAAGTCATCTTGTTGCAAATCTTTTGGTCTGAACTGGCATGCGAGGGATCTTGTGACAGAATTTGTCAAGAGGAAGAAAAAATAAATAAATAACTTTAAGACACATTTACTCGCGTTGGAACTGAAGACGGAAACGTAGAAACCGCTGGGAGGTTGTTGTGCAGCAAAAGGAGCAGCAGCCGAGTACGCAGCTGTGCTAGTCACGGTGCTGGAAACAAACTTCCTACCATTGTTTTCACTCGTCATGTTTTTCAGCGTGTTCGTACCCTCGCGAAATACAAAAGGGGCTAACAACCAGCCTGGGAGGGGTGTGTGTGTGTGTGTGTGTGTGTGTGTGTGTGTGTGTGTGTGTGTGTGTGTGTGTGTGTGTGTGTGTGTGTGTGTGTGTGTGTAGGCGTCGGGCTCGGAGAGCCGCCATCAAACGTTCGGCGGCACTTCTCTTTCGCCGTCCACACCGATGCAAACGGGGGACGCCCGGGCGAGAGCTGGAACGACGCCGAACGCAGTCTAAATGACCCGGCGGGGGGGAAGAGGGAAAGGGGGCGGGGGGGTGGGGGGGGACCGCGAGAAAGACGGAGACGCAAAGACAAACGGGTGTGACTTTAAAGTGCCCCCAGACGGGGGAAAGTCCGCCCGGCGGTGAGGGAGGGATGGAGCATGAGGGTGTTTACATACGCGGGTCTGTCCTCCAGTATCAGCGCGGTGGTGGAGAGCGGCTCAAAGTCCAGGTTCTTTCTCACACCGTGCCTGGGGGACGTCGGGTTGCCAGGTCCAGCTCTGCCGCTCTTTGTTTCATATTCCTGACGACGAGAAGACAACAGTGTTACAAGGGGAGCCGGCTCGCAAGTCCAGTTTTGAACGGACTACGGTGTCACATTGCTGCCGGTGCGCCGCGTCCGAGCGTGGCGAGACTAGAGGGGGGGGAACACGTGGTAACGGTCAGGGAGCATTGAGGGTCACACCACTGTTAGGGTTTAATGGAGGCGAGAAAAAGAGAGAGAAAAAAACCCCACAAAAACAAACAAACAAAGGAAACGGTAAAACGAGAGGACAAATAAAGTGTACGTAAAGTCAACCAGAAACACTTGGAAATGTCACGACAACCTCGTGACGATGCCCTTTTCGGGCTTCTGAACATTTGCCAGCTGGCCGCTGGGAGCGTGATACAGAGCCGAGAGAAGGGGCAGGTCATGTGACAGTCGGTGTGTTACAGCTAAGGCCGCAGAGCAGTTAACACATGGTCACCTATCAGCCGCTGACTTAAAAGGTAGTGTGTGTGTGTGTGTGTGTGTGTGTGTGTGTGTGTGTGTGTGTGTGTGTGTGTGTGTGTGTGTGTGTGTGTGTGTGTGTGCGCGCCTGCTCATATTGCACTTGTCCCATTTGCAGTAGCTTCCTAATTAACTAGCAAGACATTGCAAGATCTTCTGAAGGTCTTGCCTGAACTGAAACACACACACACACACCATTGTGTGTCCAAAATAGCCTCCAGTGTGCATTGCGCTGGTTAATAATGCAGGCTGAGGTCCGCAAGCAATCAGCGTAACACTGCGCTGCCACTGGGACGTTCGCACTGATCAGCACACGAGGCAGAGAAATCCATTCCTTCAATAGGAGCGTGTGTGCACGCGTGACTGCCGCGATACAGCCCGTGGTATCGATGGGTCTTTGTGTTGCTGTCTGTCGTAACACAGCCCAGCTTCCACCGGCCTTCAGGGGAAATTAAAAGTAATTCAATTCTATTGAATTTTGACTTCAATGGGGGGGCGGAGGGGGGCAGGATGTTTACGCGCACGCCGTTCGGTGCTGATTGGTTAAAGGCTGCTCCAACAGTACACGATGAAGCAGGAGGCAACGACCCCGTTTCCATTTGGCTCCATCAATAATCCAGACGTATCCGGCCCCGGGGGGCCGGATCGGATCGCAAGTGGTCAGCAAAAGCACGGGGCGGCGTTGCGATCCGATCTGCTCGGGCCTCGTTCCGAGGTTGCCACGGGCGACTGGTGGCCACGTTCGTCTCGGCGGGGGAAACGCAACGGCTCCTCCGCGGCTGCTGGAGAAAAGAGGGGATTGATGGACAAGACTGCACTGGGGACGGTCCGAGGGGAGAATGCAGCGACCCGTCACGACTTCCTCCTGCTTTGCTTCTCCTCTGCACTCCCTCCCCCTCGCTGCTGTGCATCCGTCTGCCTCCCTCTCGCTCCCCCTCGCTCCCCCTCGTCTCGTCGAACACCATCACCACGCTGCAGTTTTGGCCACGTCGGCTTCGAGACGACGCGAATAATAAAAAAAGACTATGCTTGGAAGCTCCTTCGTGAGCGAGTAAGCGTCCACGTCATTAAAGCTAAGCCGCTTCGGTAAACAGACCCCGACATTTTTATTGTGGAAACTGTGCACTTTATGACATTGGTAGTGCTTAAAATGAAGGCAGTCAAGTCTATTTGTATATCCCACGGTTTACGTGCGCGGCCCCAATGAGCTTTTATGGGCACACACCCTTAACATCTAACCACGCCAATATGAAAACAGTCACTACGAATGAGAAATGATCACCGAATCTGCAGCTCAGTACTTCCCGACTTCCCCGGCCCTGAGCAGCGCACCGACACGGCTGGAGACTGGCTGGTGGACACGGTGGAGGACTCGGCAGACAGATAATAGACATATTTTTGTCCGGAGGAAACGAGTGAATATAATCTCTCAATGCACGAGAACACTACATGCAAGTTAAATGGTCTGCACTTACAACAGCACCTTTTTAATCTGGGCACTTCACAATGTTTCGCACACCAAGGGGCGACGGGAGGCACTTCAGGTTCAGTGTGTTGCCTGAGGACACCTTAGCACGAGGACAGAAAGAACAGGGCATTGAACCGCCAACCTCACAGTAAAGGGGCAAACCGCTCCACCACCGGAGCCACGACCTGGACTCTTATCTGTAAACTACAACCATCGACTGTATTTGAAAGTGGTTGTAGTTTCCTCGGTCTGAAAAATCGAGGCGGTGCTGCAATACCACCGAGTGCCACTAGAGGTTGGCTCCAAAAAGCTAATAAGACTCCTATTCCACTTCTCATAAAATTCAAAGTCAATCAAATTTCTCCGCGAGTTCGTTCAGTGTCGTTAGCTAAAGTCACTCCCTTTTAGTTTTCTGGCGGCCCATCTGAAAATAATCCCGTCATTATACATAAAATAAGCTTAAAAAAAAAAAAAAAAAAAAGAGTTTTGTGGGGGAGGGGCTGTCGGTTTGACTGACAGGCCTGTGGTGCAGTCGGGTTACGGCTCAGAACCAGCAAGGTGGCGCCGGCCAAAGTGTGACCTCCGGCGCTTCATAAGGGTCGTTCAATGACCAACCGTCACTGTTGCTCGCCACTCGACCGAGACAGTTTGTGTAATTGTTTTACCGTTTGCCTTCCTTATCTCTTCCCGCCGAGTTCGATAAACCTGAAGGCTTGTTTACACCCCGCTTCGTTTTTATTCCCTCGTCGAACGTCCTTGCCTCTGCAGTGTCGTGTTAATGACTAATAATATTGAGCAGTAATAGTCAAACACACACAACCAAACACCGTCTTCTTTCATGTCTGGAGTCACTGGCGGTGCGCGTTAATGAAAAAGGTAACGGGCATGAGCTGCTGTTTGCTTTACTGAGGCCGGTGTGTACTCAGGGAAACAGCTACTGGTCAACAGAAAAGGTTAGCCAGAGCCCTGGGAATGGATGGATACTGCGGAGAGAGGGAGGGGGGTGGAGGGTGGAGGGGGGGGACCTGGCATCTTTACAGCAGCAATGCAGGTACGACCAGCAAGGTGAAACGCAAGGAAGGACATGCGCGACGCCGTGGCAACAGGAGGAGACAAATGCGGGCAAAAAAAAAATATAAAAGGAGTCGGTGATGTAAGAGTGTCACAAGTGCGTGAGGTTGAGACATACCAAAAACGAGCCCGGTCATAAAAGAAATCAAAACGATTGACGGCGCACCAGCGGAGACAATAGAGCAAAGCCTAACCACATTAGTGTACAGCCCTCTGCTGCCCGACCCGTTCTGCTGGTGAGTCAGCATTTTAGCGGAGAAGTGAGTTCGAAGCGAGCAGCTAGAAAACAGATGGTGAATTATTACTTCAGTGACTTCCTCGTGGAGCTCCGTTTACTGTTAGTACCGGCTCCGATTTTTTTTTTTTTTAATTTTTTATCATACAGGATCCTGGACAGATGTTGTGCCAAAGAAAGAACCAGAAAGTATTTTTTTTTAAAACTGTATCCTGACCTGAGATTTCATTCGGCGCCAGCTTTTTGGGACTTCGGCTCTGCAGAGGCAGTTCAGTCCGTGGTAACCAGCTGTATCCGTGCATCCGGATTGTGGGTCTAGATTTTAATACGATGAATTATAATGATGTGGCCCTCCATTCCCACCACCAATTGGAGCTCTACAGAAAGAGGTTTCCAACCTCTCTGGCTTGTGAACCCTAAAATCTAACCAGTGTCCACTGGTGACCTCGTACAACCCAACTCGGTGTCACGCCAGATCGCGTAACGCACCTGCCAAATCCACCAGATGACGTCGTGTCAGCGTCACATTTTAGATACGCAGCGTACCGTAGGTCACGTAAGTTACCCAGCAAGTTAAACCCGTCGCGTTATGTACGTGACTTGGTTAAGTGAGGTAACTAACCGATCCTGTGTTTGCGTCATCCAAGACCGTCGCTGATCTCTTCCGTACTTGCGCAACTCACTGTGCACGCGTTCACACCTCGGCGAGGCCAAACGTGACACCCGACGCCGTATCTCCCCGGGTGCGTTGCACACTTCGGCCGGGCTGCGGAATCGGTAATAAAACTCTCCTCCCCGAGCCGGCCTTCCCTTTTCCGGGGCCGCGGTGCGCCGTTCCAACCGGATCGGATGCGCTTGAGTCCTAACGACCGAAATTTGCAAAGTTGCCCCGCGTTGCGAGTCGGGCTTTCACACTCGTCCGCCGATACGTGCGGAGGACGCGCCGAGTTTCATCTCGAGAAACAGGAGCGTACGACTGATGAACTCGCGCAGCTCCAATGTTGACGGGGGTTTCATGGGACGGTATACCGTTACGTTTTCATAAATGGCCGGCTTCCGGTGCGAAACACAAAACCTGCCTAACTCGGGAGCACAGACGGGTCGGAAAAGACGCTCGTGTTATGTTACGCGCTTCACAGAAGATTTAACACGGGGAAACTGAAGAAACCTCCTGTCCGCACGTAGCACAGCGGCTTGCGTCTACTGCGTCCCACGATAACCTGCCGCCGGGGCAACCTTGCTTTGTCATTGTGGCTTTCAGCGAAGTTCTCCAATTTCCTGGTAGTGGTGCGAGAGTTCTCTCGAGGGCCTGGCTGCGCGGACAAAAGGCTGGCCGGCGTTCATCCGGCTGCTAATGGCCTCCGACGGACACTTAGCTGCGGGTGCACAGAAGCAGCGCTGCGAAGACGCCGTCAAGAGGTTTCTTTTACTCATTTACAGCTCGTCACAAATACGAGGGCCGACAAAAGTCTGACACGCGAGCAGACTGTCGAGAGGTTGCTAAAACAAATGGTTATAAATCTCTCCTCCCGCGTTGCCATGGAATTTTTCCACCGCGTCGCTTTCTTCGTGGAAACACCCCTGCTTTTCTTAATAATGTAAGCCGAGAGATTAATAGCCACGGCGCGGGGGGGGGGGGGGGGGCTTAGCCTGATTTCGCTAAATGCCAAACTGCTCCGACTCGCAGCTTTTCCACTGGAAGCTGCCGAAGGCAAAACCCCCGACAGCACCAGAGCGAAGGGAGGGAGGGTCATACGGCTTGATGTGGGGTTGGTAGTCGATCAATGTTTTTCATGTACCATCCAGATTCCATCAGAATTCCATTGATTTATTTATTTTTTAAATAAATAAATACATTAAACTGATAACAAGGGAAAATTTTTTTTTTAAAATACCAACATTCTGCAATAAAGACGACCGTAAAGCTCTTCTACTGATTTCGCACGTCAGGTCCGAAGTTCACCAGTCGTGGGAGAACTACTCGGAGAGAAATAAAACTTCCTCCGCGGCCCTGAGGCATCGTTTGCTCCGATGACATCACAGATACGTCATTCCAGTCACCGCGCGAGCCTGTGACGGAGTCGAGGGAATCAGGAGGACCCCGAAGGGGGGGGAGACGGCCGACGGGACTCCACCACCTACCTTCTGTGGTTTGCCGTTTTTAAACCTGCTGCTTGCGAGTCCCTGGAGTTTTATACAGGCACAATACTTGCTTTGCTATCGCTTGTGACGCGCACGTCCGGTTTATCTGCGCTACGACGTAAACGGGAACCAAAAAAGTGCCGAGTATCTTCAAGCGAAGATGCTCATTCTGCCGAGTTAGTTCAAGGCAAATATATATATATATATATATATATATATATATTGCGCTCGGTCGCCTTTGCGTCATCTCTGAAAGTATTCGGACCGTTTGATTTCCGAATGCGGGTCGGAGAAAAAAGTTACACCGTGGGACTTTCCTCCTACATTTCCCAAAACTGCTGATGGGACTATTTAACTTATTTATTATCTTGCGGGGGGAAAAAAGTATAGGCTACATTGGTAATTTGTGTCAATACTGTATTTATCAAGTATGATGAAGCAATAGATCTACATTCTTTTACGTTTAAAATTATGATCGCCATTATTAATCCGCATAAAGTGGAGTGCAAGTTCTTTTCACAGTAATGTATATATATATATATATATATATATATATAGCTTTATATAAGCTATATGCAAGCTTTAACACAAAGTGAAGGAAAAAAGTGCAATACCCTGACGGACGGGAACAAAACAAAAACAAAAACACCAGCGTCAAACGTGGATATATTCCAGTACTTTTATATCTGACCGCGTTCTGCTGGAATGACGAAATAAAGAAGAGCGCAGCTGATTTAGCTGTCGGGATGACTTTCATTAACTTCAATCAGCAGCGGGAGGAAATCCCCCCCGACACGCTTCAAAAAGCCAAAATAGAAAAAAGAGACCACACTGTCACACTGTCACACTGTCTCACTGTCACACTGCTACACGTGCTTTTGTTGTGCTATGATGAAGGCTCATCTCCGGGCTGGCCATTAATCAGTCCATCACCGCATCCTGAAAACCAGACATTTTTTTTTTGTTTTGTTTTTTTCCCCTCATCTTTCCACACAGTCATCCTGACAATCATCACCCGGCTCCCCACGAGCCTCAAAACAGGCCAATTGTGCGAAACCCGAGCCGTCCTCTTCCTCCGCTGCCCTCCGACTCTGCCGGTCGAGGAGAGAGAGACGCACACAGCGGCTCGCCGCGCTCGGGCCGCCGCCGCCTGTCCTCGCGGCGCAGCTGCTCACTCACCATGAACGCTGCTGCGGTTCCGCACAGACGGGCCAGTCCTCCGGTGGGTCGGTGGGCGGGTGGGGGGAGGGGAGGAGGGACGGAGGGAGGGCGGGTAGAGGGGGTGGGTTCCGTTTCCAAAAACCCTTAGCCTCGCGTCATGGCTGCTGCCCCGGCGAGGTTCACTCCTGGCAACGGGACACCCGGGAGGCGAAAAAGGAGGGCAGAGGGACAGTCAAGCTGCCGACGGACGGACACACCCCGCATTGCAAAGGATGCAGCAGCAGCAGCAGCATGACACCCTGCTCTCCTCCCCACCCCCACCCCTCCTTTTTTTTTTTTTTACCTCCCTCCCCCTCCTCCTCGCTCTCTCTGCAGTGACGCTACGCCGATCCACTCTGCATCAGGTCTATTGCTGCTGCTGCTGCATGTGTGCGTGCATGTGTGTGTGTGTGTGTGTGTGTGTGAGCGAATCAGCACCGCCGTGTGTTGTTAAGTCACCGTCGCTGCGCCGACAGGAGCTCTGAGCTCCACTGAGCCCTGGCAGTCCTTCTCAATCAACCCCAGAGTAATAGATCAGGTTTCAGCCACTCAGCCCCTCTGCTCTCTTAATCCAGTCAGGACTGAGTGAGCAGCTGCAGCTTAAAGGTTACGCGTTGTACATCTGGTGCTCCGGGATCATTTTCATATCGTCCCCTTCCTATCCAGGCATCATCACCATACGTGGATGTGATGGTTTAGAATCTTGACTCGTCGGTGATGTTCAGCTTGTATTTTATTTGCGTAACCTTTCTAAGACGTAACAGTCCAGGAGGTTTTCTTCTGTTAAATAGTGTGACCGCTCTTTGGGTGATACGACAACACCGTAAACCGTGAAATTATATTTGATAACTTTGCAATTTATAACCGTTAAACGTCTCCGTGTATTTGGACCTTATGGATGATTTGGCAAATCCATGTAGGTTTTTGCATTAGAACGCTGATGTAACCTGATTTGAGATGTAATAGTGTTTCTTACTTGTTTGAGGGAGTGCTTTAAAGCCATGTTCCTGATGGATGTTTTGGGAATGTTAAAGATATCTTTAAGTGTAGATATTGTGGATAATGTGGCATGTTCATGTTTCCTGCTCATTCTAGCCCACCGCAATTTGAGCCACGGCAGAACACAAAGTACACTAATAATAATAATAATAATAATAATAATAAACCAAAGCCAATACAACGGGGTTCTGCCACTGGGGCTTGAACCCTAAATAGAATTTGAACATGTTTAACAGAATCTATAAGTATGCACTCAAATACGTGACTGTAAATGACAAACTGGAACCATGAGTAATTCATTTCCACCTCCGACGTGACTTTTAGATGTCTCTCTCTTATTTTGCTTTTTACTCACATTTATAAATGTGTGAGGTCATCTGCGCGGCATGGCCGCCCACAGGTTCACACTGCCGGGGTTTGTACCGCCCGCCGCCGTGTGCGCCTTATTTGTCATTTTTATTGCTTTGCCCTGCATATGCTGCTGTAGCGAGAAAAAAAAAAATCCCTTTGAGGGATTAATAAAGTATCTATCTGTCTCTCTATCTGCTGCCTCACTAGCTAGTAAGCTGCGTGTCACCATACAGTGGATGCACCTACTGATAGTAATCTTGCAGGGCTGTTGTGGTTGGTTACTGAACTCAAGTTAAGATGTCACCAAGCAATTTGTTACAGCTGTTGTTGATCTGAATACTTTGCTTGTTATTGATTGAATCATTTGTGAGTCCTGCAGCCTACTCGTGTCAAAATACCGATTATGAGCCGCAAAGGATCGCTATCAGAAGCTTTCGTACATTTTCCTGAACCGTGACATCTGCACTGCCTTTAAAATCCCTCATTCAATAAAGTCTGGAGGGGGTTTAGTGACTTTTACATTTAAATGAAAGCCCCTGCTGAGAATATAGTCCCACTTTGAATTCAGCTTCAGCCCCTCGCACCTGAGACGTGTCTGGGCTGCCCCCACGAAGTGACTTAAGAGGCTCGGCAGGTTACAGAACCATTATTCTCCGCAGCAGACCAGACGTTGTAACGAGGCCTTTGAGACACGACGTGTCTCCAAACTCCCCAACGAAGCAAAGTGGTGTGAATTAGATTCAATTCGCAGCTTTGGTCTCGAAGGTGAAAAGTTGCCGGTGGAAAAAGCACACGGTGTGTCTGTTGAACAACGACGTAGGCGAATAAAGCATTACACACACACGCGCACGCACACACACACACACACACACACACACACACACACACACACACACCGAGCTCGGTCATGCCACCTTTAAAACGGGAGCAGCTGGACAAAAGCTTGAAATCCAAGCCTTGTTAACTGATTCCTCAGGTCTAATAACAACCTCAGATGAGATGGGCTCAGGATATTGAGTGAGTGAGTGAGTGAGTGAGTGAGTGAGTGAGTGAGTGAGTGAGTGAGTGAGTGAGTGAGTGAGTGAGTGAGTGAGTACATGCACTTAGATTCAAACCATTACAAGTTGAGTCAACATGTAAGTTTCCCACTTAAAGCGGATGCGTGACCTGTTAAAGGGCTGACGTGTACACTGCAACAACCACATATTATGGGGCCGTTCAACCAGGCGTCAAATGCACAGAGAGCGCTGCCTCCCCGCTGTCACACGCGGGGTAATTTGGAAGCCCAACAACGGCCTTCTCAAGGCTCTAATCACAGGCTGCCATCTTGTCTTTCGGTTTATTTTACCAGCAGAGAGCCGTCCTGCTTTTTAACTGGGCCCGAGACGCTTCCCCGTCTGCCTCCTGAATGGAAATGGGAAATTAGAAGTGTTCAGTCACCAGCTGGCTATCGAGCAGCGTGCCCTCAAGAGACCTTGACATTTTTTAACACTGCACCACACCGTGTGTGTGTGTGTGTGCGTCTGCCATGTTGAGCCGAGAGTGCAACACAGAAAATGAGCTCTTTTGCATATTTACAAAGAAAGGCATCAGCGGCTAACACGATGTAGCAGGTTCAATTCATGTACATGAACCGGCTCATTGTATTCGTGTTGCACGTCTATGATTTAATCGTCCATCTCGGGCTACCATGAAACTGCTGCAAAAACAACTTCAGAGCAACCACCTTTTATTTTCAAATGTCCAGTAGTGACGGCAGCCGCCTGTCAGTCAAAGAGCAGCTCCACCCTCAATTATGTGAAACTCCATGCCGAGTTCAAATGGAAGTCGTGAGCTGGCTCTTACGCCATGGGAAGTTGTGTGCACCGTATGCCTGGCGTTCAAGTGCTTAAGTTGTAAAAACACTATTGCTAGGCGACAGTAACGCGGACAATGTCGTGAAGCCACGGCGGGGGGGGGGGGGGGGGCTACTAGTTTAAGCCAGCGAACAGGAAATGAAAAGGCACAGAGGGAAAAGATGAAGAGCAACATTTTCCTTGGCCGTTACCCAAGTGGACTCTACATGACTAAAACGACAATATATTAGTTTAAACATCCAACGAAGAATGCATTTCCATGACCTCTGCCGTTTCCGTATCACGTCGACGAACACGTCACGACTCGTGAACTCGAGCTTTATGGAGAATTTTGAGATCCGGACGTCGCGAATACCACCAGGGGGCGCCGTTCGTAAGGGACAAACGGTAAATACGGACCCTATTGGAACGCAGCGGAGTCCCCCACTACCCAGTGGAGTTACATTACCCGGTCGTGAATGTGGATAAATACGCAACAGGGCTTCAAAAAGTAGCCGCACGACTTGAAAAACAACCACATCGGTACAGCTACATGTTGTTAAAAAATAGCGACGTGATAATCGAAGCGATGTCTTTGAAAACAGCATCACGTTTTAGGGAAGTGGCGTAGCGATGCTGCGTTCAGCATCTTCACCTTAAACTGACGCACCTAATTTATTAGTGCGAACATTCAAAAATCCAAAGCAACTAACAAACATACTACTGAGCAGAAGCTACGACTAGAATTTACATTAAAAAAAAATAATAATAATAATTCTCACATGCTACCAAACCATAACGTTCTGCCTACTGAGTGGCTGAGGTCGACGCTCACGCTGCCCTTTTCATTGTGTTTCTATGAATTGCTGAAACCAAACAGTGAGCGCTTGTTTGCTTTTCAGCACGTGGCTGCCGAATGTAAATGTCACTGATGGGGAGTGTTTGAGCTCTCGCTGTTCAGGAACTTTAACACATCACACTCAGTTACTGCGTCTTCTAACTATTTAGATACGATTTCCTTTATTGCCACTTTTGCGTACATTAAAAAAAAAAAAAAAACGTTTCTCCTAAAACTGAGACTTAAAACAATCAGAGACGTCTCAATAAATAGAACATTTTAAAATCCCGCTCCACGAAGTCACGATGTAACAGCCGTCGGTTACTTCATCTGCCTTGAGGAGGAGTGATAATGTTATTGCGCTCGTCGGTCTTTAACGTCCCGTCGTGCAGTGATGAGCTCCGCTGAAAAGCCATTATTACATCCAAAAGCTTGCTGCTCGTGAGTTTGACCTTTAGACAAACAGCTGCCCTGAAACGCAAACTGCGGCAGCACCGATTTGAAACTAACATTAAAAGTTAACGACTCAAAAAAAAACCAAAAAAAACTCAAAATATCCATCTAATAAATTATATATCTGGGGGGGGGTTCAAAATGTCAAATGTTAGTGGTTGAAGTGTTCCCGGTTTTCCCTCCTGAGATTTAAAGACGCTGAAATTCTAAAAGACAACTGGTGTTTAATTAATTGCATTTGGCAGCTGAAAGAATTGTGTTGAAGTGGGAGCCAACGTGGCCTCGTGTGGTTTAAATGTGAGTCAGGCCGCGGCACAGCTGACGGGCCGGATAAACTTGATTCACAAGCCTGTCACAGGTATTACATAATTCATGACTTGACTGCAATTCATTTTGTATATTAAATCACAATCATTTCCATTCAGATATATTTCCTTCACTATTTCCATGACGTTTTCCACAGTTTGAGGTTTGACTGGTGGTTTTTTTTTTTTTTTTTTTTAATGACATGATCGGGAGAGGAGAGGAAGGACCAAACCGGCACAATGTTTACTTTGACGACTGCCACCCGTCATTGCCAGTAATTTATTTGTTTATTTCAGTCAAGGTTTTTGCATGTTATCGTCGATATCCATGTCCTTCGTGTACCTGCGCGACGTTTGTTTACAAAGCCTGAAAGGCAAACGGGAACGTCCTTTTTATTCCTATATTTAATGCCAATAAATAGCTCCTCCACTAAATAAAGTGCTCTATTAACCTGTAATATAGAAAATGAAACCCTTAATTGCAATTATTTGCGTGACAATTAACCATCCACTAAAATATCCCGATTATGACGCGCTACGCATTTGTGGCTTGCTTTCAAGAACATCGAGCCAACAGTGTTCCCCGAACAAAACGTCCCGACCTTTGTGGAACGAATGCCAGAATTACGTTGCTCCTTTACACGTTTCCTGTTGGATTCGTCAACATCTCGGCACCAACGATCCCCGCCGAAGTCGTGTTTGCGCGCAGTTAGAGGAGAACAGCTGCTCGGAGGTTACGAAGTCGTCTGTTCTCCTGAAGTCAGGAAGGCCGCGTTGTCAAACACGCAAGAGACACAAACAAATAGTCCGAGGAACAAACAAACAGACCCATCGTCGGTTTGCGGGACCGACGTCCACCGCCGCCGAGCGCTTCCTCAGGTGCGTCTATTGTAAATGACGTGATGCATTATGCTGAGGGCAGTTATTTTTCCCCGACAGTAAACACGTACGGTCTGGAATATGTTCGGGATATTTTTTTCATGGATTGATCGTCAGCAGAGAGACGGCCGCTTCAAAACAAAACGGCAAAGACTTACTGAAGTGTTAAGAAATCCTTTGCGAAATCTCAAACAAGAGATTCCTGATGCTTTGTGTGAAAAAGAAACTCGGTTCCTTTTATCGGGTGAGAACGTCAAGAGAAGGGCAACTTAAAACCACTGAACCCTGAAGTCAGAAGATCGTTCGGTCGCGTGCTGGGACGGCGTCGCAGGGTAACTGTTACTTCCAGCCAATACGCAGTTCCCGACTTTTGAACTTCTGCACCACACCTCCACTTTTAATCGTGAGCCGAGGTCATCGTTTGAGGCCGCGCGGGGGTGGGAGGTGGTGGTGGGGGGGGCATCTGACCACACTGACCACGCGCGAACTTCACCGACTGCAAGGAAACGCTGATTGTACCTTTTGTATCTTCTTCGGGTCCTTGACGGGGCCTTCCCGTGGCGGCACTTTCCCAAACAGCTTCCAGCCGGGATCCCTCTGCTCCACCGGCCGACTCTCCTTCGCCTTCCTGGCAAACAGGCTCCTGAGAGAGTAAACAAGCAGGTTATTACGGCCCAGTGAACAATGTGCAGGGGGGGGGGCTGCATGAGTGTGTGTGTGTGTGTGTGTGTGTGTGTGTGTGTGTGTGTGTGTGTGTGTGTGTGTGTGTGTGTGTGTGTGTGTGTGTGTGTGTGTGTGTGTGCGTGTGTGCGTGTGAGACCCTGCGACTACTTGAGTTTACTGCTGAGATAAGCTCATAAAAGGAATCTGTGGATTTAAAATAAAGCAAAAAGGCGAACGAGTCACCCGGAGAGCTTTCGAACAACCTCTGTGACATCACGCGAGCTGGTTTTTTTTTAAAAAAGCAAAACGCGGATGGCAAAAAAAACAACAACATCCGAGCAGCGAGAATCAACGATCACAGATGCTAAAAAGTGAAGAAGAAGAAGAAGAAGAAAAAAAGCCGTGTTCGCCGAACAATTTGATCTTCATTCACTGCATTCGCTTCAAACTAACACCGCGCTGTCCTCTGCGCACTCGAGCACCAAGAGAGGCCGAGCTGCACGTTTATCATCCATCCACCTGGATTTAAATACGAGCCGCGGAGCTGCCGAGCGGACTCCCTCCCGTCGGCGGGGTCCACTCTCCTGTTTGCCCAGCTGGCCTTTCTCCTTTTGTCTCCGGCGAGGCGTTGTCACCGAGCTGTTAGCGGGGGCTTTAATTAAAAAAAAAAAAAAAAAAAAAAAAGGGCCTGAAAAGAGCCGAGCGGCGAATGAAAGCGGTCGAATAAAAAAAA
The DNA here is from genome assembly GCF_029030835.1 of Brachyistius frenatus. NCBI lineage: Eukaryota > Metazoa > Chordata > Actinopteri > Embiotocidae > Brachyistius > Brachyistius frenatus. Next base: position 417,259 of record NW_027210873.1, read on the forward strand.
TAATTAAAAAAGGACGGGTGTGAGGTGACGTTAACGGGCAGCGTGAAGGGCGGCGGGGGGGGGGGGGGGGGAGTGGAGGGAGGTGGGGGGACATCAAAGAGCCCCGATCCTGAACCGGATCTGGTCGAGAGGCGGTTTCATCTCGTGCCCTTGCGAGACAATTCGGGCTCTCGCCCGACCAATCGGCAACGTGCGCCGCGTTAAAACCTTTGGAAAGCTTTTGTTCTGAAACCGACCGGCTGGCGGAGGAAGCGAGGTCCGAAACGCACGATCTGACCCGAGCCCCGCCGGTTCGTCTCCGGAGAGGGGGGGGAGACTTTTTATAGAAGTTCTGCTTCACTGCTATTAATCCCCGGACCTAAATCTCAGCACGTCAACACGTCACCCGCCGACATATCTCGCAGCTTTTAATTATTTTTGACCCAGAAATCAACGTGTTTCCGGGCGCTTCCGTTTAACACACTCGCTGAACACACACGCACGCACACACACACACACACACACACACACACACACACACACACACACACACACACACACACACGCACACACACACACACACAACCGATTCTTCTGTCCAGCAGCACAAGTGAAAGTGAAAACGCTTTATTTTGGTGTTCAGAAACAGCTGCAGCTTCCTGAGACACTTTCGTTTGAAAATATTTGTTTAGGCTGTAAAATGTCCGCGAGTTTCACACTTTTTTTTTGTTTTTGTTTTTTGGAGCGTGCTGCACGTTTCTGTCCTCCACAAGTGTGAACGCGTGACATCGTAGGTCAGCGAGCGTTACCGCACGAGTCTCTTGCAGATTTGCGGCCATTGGCGAACAACGCCCGACGGACTTCGCAGCCAACCAAGCTCGCCTGAGAGAAAGGGAAATAATGCATTCGATGAATCCGCGTGCCGATATTACCGAACGAATTAAAAAAAAAAAAAAGATTCGGTGATAATCGGCGGTAAAGATATATATATATATATATATATATATATATATATTTAAAAAAAATTAAAAAAATTAAAAAAAGCAGAGAGTCCTTCAAAAACATCCTGATCGGCTACTTAAGAGCCCGGCGGGCTACGACGGCTTATGAAACTAACCACAAGACAAACAGGAACCGCGCCTCGCTAACTGCGAGTGAAAACATCACTGGGTCTGAAATCGTTTGCCACGTTTCGGTTTCCCGTGACGACCGAAAAAAAAAAAAAAAAAAAAAACTACCACAAACTTCGCGCTTTCTGTTCTCCAACCGTTTAATAATAATAATAATAATAATAATAATAATAATAATAATAATAATAATTCCCTGGGTGACTTAAGAGTTTAATAGAAGAAGCTGAAAGGCAGCCAGAACATTTATGTTCTTGCAAATTGTGAACAACACGCAGCGACAGTGTGATATTTAAGTGTTTTTTCAGCGGGGAAACAAACAAACAAACACCTGTCACTTTCCATCCATCGTATTTATTTATCTACCTTTATTTGATTTGTTTTCGTGTGTATACTCTGCGTGTTGTGTATTTATTCTTTTATTGCTATTATTTTTTTTTAATCCAAAACAAATTATTATTATTATTTTTTTTAAATCTATCTCATTTCGTTTATTTCATACGTTTATTTCTAAACGCGTCCGTGCCGTGCGCACGCCGCCGCCGTGGCGACCACATTTCCCCGCTGTCTGATCTACCGCGGGTCTTCAAACAAGCTTCTCTCCCCTCGGAAGAGATAACGGAAGAATGCGCGAGGCGGCAACAAACTCGTAGAGCAACATTTTGCACTCGAGTGAAGAGGAAGCTGTCGTTTGGACGCCAGGATATCTGCCGTGATCAGAGCCGACGCCACCCGCAGAAAACGAGGGGAAAAGAAGGAAACATTAGCTTTTAGTTCACAAGGAAGTAACAGGAGAACTGAAAATGGGGGTGGGGGAGGAGGAGGAGGAGGGGGGGGGGATTTGATCTGAAGAGAAGTTACCAACTAAACCAGTGAAAAACTCAAAGTCCTTTTACTAGATTATAAACTCATCTCGCAGCCTTAATCAGCATTTGTTCTCACCAAAGTTGAGAACCGTTGGCAATATGACTCCATCAGCTGATGAAGGCTGGAAGCTCGAGGGGGGGGGACAAAACAAATAGAAGTAATAAAAACTTTGAGCTCATCCTGTGAATTATCTATGTGCACATTTGCAACATCCAGCAGTGATGGAGGGATTTTCCGATTTTTCCGCGAAAAGCGGAGCCCCCCCCCCCGCATCCCGTCAAGACATCCACAAAGCGGGAGCGCCGACTCGCATTCAGTCCGCGGGCCGAAAGTGCCTCGACGTTGACAGCTGAATGGCCGAGTCACCCGGGGGTGGGGGTGGGGGGGGGGGGGGCTGTGCTCGGCCGCTCAAGTGGAACGGCTCGGAGGTCCAAAAGGGGACCGGCGCAGGTCGCTTTCCGTTTGCGAGGTCAGTTCGAGCCGAGCCGAGGCTCCGCGCCGCGTTCTGCTCCCAACCCGCTGAGGAACTTCGGCGTTGCCCGAATCTGGTTGTGTCGGCAAATAAGGCGATAAGGCGTCCCAACAAACAAGGGAGGACGCCTGGCGTGGAAATGGCAAACAAGCCGGTGCTTGACGGAGGTTCTCCCTACCCATCATCAAAAAAGACATGAGCGAGCAGGAACGAGAAGCGCTCCGGGCTCTCTGCAGAACACGCTCGATCCTGGGAACACTGTGTATTCAGTCCAGGACAAAAAAAGAGGAGGCTGTCGAGCACAATTATTCAACCGGTGAATCAAATCACTGCAACTTGCTCGCGCGGAAAAATGACACTCAAAAATGTTCACGTACCGGCCAAAGTACGTCAGCAAACGAATGTCCGTCACCCTACCTGTCGATGTACAGAAGTAGCGACGGGGCTGCCATCCTGCTCCGTCACCCCAAAAAAAAAAAAAAACCTTGAGCCCAAAAAGGAGTCCAAAAAAAATAAATAAAATAAAACGAAAAGCGGAAACTCCCGGTTGAAGTAGAAGCACTCCTTCAGTCGAGATTCACGCTCAGAGCCTCCATGCTTTTTAGATACGGTGTCTTAAGAAGAAGAAGAAAAAAAGAACAAAGTCCCACACAGCCACTCTGTTGAGGCGGACTGTGAAGGAACAGGAGGTAGACCTAACAAATGGGAGGGGAGGGTGAGGGGAGGGGAGGAGAGGGGAGGGGGTGAGGAGCAGCAGTCTGAAGGGCAGTGAGGGAATAAGTAACTTCTCCATGAGAGGGAGGCGGCATGACACAACAGCAAACGTCAGTAACACAGAAAGTATCCCATCAGCTGACTGATCATCAATCGTGTACTGTAAACAACCGCTTCCTTGTGTGTGTGTGTGTGTGTGTGTGTGTGTGTGTGTGTGTGTGTGTGTGTGTGTGTGTGTGTGTGTGTGTGTGTGTGTGTGTGTGTGTGTGTGTGTGTGTGTGTGTGTGTGTGTGACATTTTTAAAAATCACAGGTTTACTTTGTGAGGGGGACAAATTTGAGGAGAATCCAAAACCATCACTGTTTAAAAAAAAAAAAAAAAAAAAAAAAGGCCAAAGAAAACTAGTGTTACCCACGGGGACGTTAAACCGACAGCGCGTTAAAGCTTAAAAAAAAAATAAATAAACACGTCACTTATCATTACCAAAAGCGCAGCTGGACTATTCGCTCGTATTATAAACCAGCGTCCGGCAGCTCACTTGAACTTGTAAACAATTACTTGTTTACCCGCTAGGGAAGTAAATGGTAAACGGTCTGTACTTGTATAGCTGATGGAAGAAAAAAAAAAAAAGATTTGTCTCTTCCTCTTGTTTGCATTGTGGCTCCAAAAAGTCTCTTCTGTTGTCTGTCTTATTTTCAAGTGATTCCTTTATTGTTTTACTTTCCGCATCTAATTGACGACTCCCAGGTGTCCTCATCTTGTGACCTGCAAATCTAATCAATATTACCATACAAAAGCAGACACAAAGGGAACGGGGCGGGGGGCTGTCAACTGTTTGTCACACTGTATTCACTAGCTAGGACCCCGCCTCGGCCGGGGGCGAACCTTCATTGATTGGGGGGGGAGATTAAGCCGGGGTGAGAGTTTCGCGGTTTAGGCTTAGTCGAGGATCCACTGCGGCTCCCGGGCCTTGCAGATCCCCCGAGATGTCCACGCGGGACGGAAGGATACATGAAACATGATAACAGGCCGAGGTTTGGAGCGGGTGGATAGTTTACGGGAGTGCGACCGGAAGTGGGGGAGTGGTCCTGCTCCTGAAATTCAGCTAAAACTTTATCGCCAATAAAAGCTGCCCTACGGGGGAGATCTGGGAGCACTGCTGGACACCTCTCTTTGGAGGGTGGCATGTATTTGCTCCGTCTTGCGAGAATAAACGTCCGATGTGTTTGATTTTGAACCAAGCCTCGGAGTCACTTTTCCCAACAATCACCTTTCGGTCTCAAAGCGCTTTAACACGTACCCCCCCCCCCCCTCCCACCATTCACCCACTAATGAGACAGATCACCGTGCAAGGTGCTGCCATCAGGAGCACATTCACACGTATGGTACGCCATCGGGAGCAATTTGAGGGTTCAGTGTCTTGCTCGAGGGCGCTTTGGCACGTGGACGTAGTCACGTTACTTCACTTAACTTTCATCTCAGAACATTTTTCCAATCATCCCGGGCGATTCACCGACTCGGCAACGACGGCCTTTACCGCCGAAGCAAAAACTGTGCGGCTCCCGAATACGGGCGTACACGGTTTTTTTTTTTTTTTTTTTTTTTAAATCACAAGATCGCAAGGTGCAGGGAAAGGTCCAGGAAGTTCATGAAGGATCTCAGCCAATCCGACAGCAGACCCGTCAACTGTGCCTCGCACACACACACACACACACACACACACACACACACACACACACACACACACACACACACACACATCATCCATCAAGTCATTAATACCGCCATCAAACATGTTCCAATTACCACAGTTTACTGTAATTGCCCAGCATTTTATTCTTTGTACATATCGCCTCCGTACACGGTTCTGCTTTGAGCCAAGTTCCCACCCGCTGATTGAAGTCGAAAGGAGTCAACGCTCAGCCTAACCCGAGCGGGCTGACCGAAGTTTAACGTGGAGCGCGTCTCCTTATTTTACCGAGAACGGACCGAACGTCCCGTCTGCCGAGTTTATCTCCGTTCGCTAAAACTGGTCGCGCTGTCGCAACGCCGGCTGCCCGAACAACGCAACCAAATCGCATCGAAATCTTATCCAAACCTCGCTTCCGAACGCCGACGACTCTGCCGCGTTCCCATTCGGGACGTCGGCCGCGTCGAAACGAGCGCTCCTCCTCGAGCCGCGATTCTCACTTTAACGTACTGTACGTCATCGTCCGCGTGACCGGTACATTTTGGATGACCTCCCACCCGGCTGCACGCGGGAGAAATGTTTCTTCCTGCAGTGTGTGTTAACGTGCCAACACGTGCTTATCAGCATTCAAGCGCCGCTGAAGATGTTAGAAGATCAGATTAGATTCGACTTTATTAATCCCGCGGCGGGGGAATTCGGTCGTCGCAGCAGGAAAGAAAACCCAAAAGTGCGCACGCTATGAAACAAAATATATGTACAAATACGTAGAAGATATAAGTATTATATAAGATGGATACAAAAAATTAAAAAATCTTATTTTATAATAAATACACACACAGACTACGCGCACACACACAACAAAAGAGTTTTGTCAAACCAAAAGTGTCCAATAAACAAACTTTGACCTGCTGGTGGCGCGAAACAATCAGAGGATCATCCGCCGGACACGTCTGGAACCGGGTTCTGTGGAATCCGCCCGGACCGACGCGGAGAACGGACTCGACAACAGGTCAGTCGAGAAGCCAACAATTCAGCAGCGTCTTCCCTGCACTTGTGAAAATCAGCCACAACCACCAGCTGCAGATGTTTGGCAGCTTGAAAATATCATTTTACAGCATGTAATGTAACATTACGTCGCTATTCTGTTGAAATGAAATTAGTACGTAATCAATAAATAAACAGTGAATGCTGTTTTTTTTTTTTGTTGTTGTTTTTTTCCCAGCTCGGTAATGGCAAAAATCACATGCTTTCGTTACAAAGTTTAAAGTCCCTTGCCGGTCCACCATAAAACAATATTTCAGGCACACGTCATAAAACAAAACGGCACGTGCCGGGTTTGCAGCTGTGAACTTCATTTTCGGCCAGCGGCGTCGTCCAAAACTTTTCTTTTTTTTCCCCATAATTAAAAGTTTGACTCGGCGGTGCGAAATCCTCGTCACTGTTAATCGAAGCCCTGGTAGAAGGAATGTGGCAGAGCAGTGAAGTGGAGATGATTTATTTTTTGCTTTCTTTTTTTTTTTTAATGGCAACGTGTGATCCAGGTCACCGAGTGTGAAACCAGTTATGGATCCACTTCGAGGAATTTCAAACGGACTTTCCTGAATTTTAAATGCATGGTGCGTTTCATTATGTTCTGGTCTGATCTCCATCAGCCGACTGACCTCCCGCTTCTCAACATGCTGCTCTCCTCTCGAGGATTAGTACTCCCCCGCCCCTCTCTCCATTTTTCTTTCGTTTCAGAATCTTAAATTAAGATTGGAGAGTTACATCGATCGCACTTTAGGATTTTGCAAATGCTCGTGTCTGACCTTTTTTTTTTTTTTTTTTTTTTAAATCCCTGTGTGCCCGACGGATGAATAAAACCTCCATACGAAGCTACGGACACCCTCCGGACGCCGTCCTCCACACGGACGCGTCCCCCTCCTCCCCCCGGACTGGTTGTCACTAAATGTCACCACGTCCCGCTGGCCGCCAGGGACGGGTCAGGAATTTAGGAACTATTCGAAAGCTCGCTTTACCGTCGCCCGGCTGTGATGCGTCACTCCCGTCAGAAGGTGGCGGTAAAGCGCCGAAAAAAAGCTACCCGCCAGCCGCATTAAACAAACACGTGAATGGGGGGGGCTGCTGCTGCTGCTGCTGCTCTTTACCAAAAGAACTTGTCCCACGCCGACCACCCGCCTCGCCGAAATAAAATCCTGGATGCGAGCCAACTTTCTCCAACTGAACCGTGACAAATTGGGAATGATTGTCATCGGCTCCACACTGCACTGCTCTTCCCGTCCCTCAACGGGTCCAGTTCGAAGTCCTTCTCCTCACCCACAAGGCCCCTCCGCAACCAACCGACCAACCGACCGACCGACCGACCAACCAGCACCCCCCTCCCCCCCTCAGTTTTTCATAACAGTTTTTACGGTCATCAGCGGATTTGAACGTGATTGTCGTGTGATTTATACTTGTATTGTGTTGTCTTGATCACTTTAACCCGCAAAGTGTCTTTGAGTATGTTGAAAAGCGCTAAACAAATAAAATGTGTTATTTTAATAAAAGAAGTCGCCAAAAGGTAAACCGCTATCTTTTTTTTTTTTTTTTTTAAAAGAGGAAACGGAACACCCGCACACACAAAAACAGGAAGTGACCCATTACAAGCAGCGGGGGGGGGGGGGGGGGGAATTTGTTTTTACAGCAGCCTCCACTTGCAGGTTGTTAATTACCCTTCAATTAAATTATAGCAGAAACTATGTGCATGTTGTTTATCTTCTGCTTAAATACTAACGGCGAGCACAGATGAAATTTAATATTTAAAACTCGTAAGCATCTATTTTTGTGTATGACTTAAGGGGAATGTCGTGTTGTAGAAAATACGGTTTGCTTATGTACAAAATGAAGTTCATGGAGCCACGTTGGAGGGTGTGAAAGCTTTCTTCTTCTTTTTTTAAACTCGAAAACATCTCCCCGTCTGCTAAAATAAAGCGTTATCCTCGTAGCGACAGATGCTGTGAACTCACCTGGTGAACAAGCTCGCTAGAGGTCCCAGTTTCTTCTGCCGTCCGTCCTCGTCCTGCTGCGCGGCCCCCGACCCCGGATGCAGCCGCGAAGGACTCCACAGGTCCCGGAGGTTTCCCGACGACGACAGCGTCACGTCCGAGAAGTGAGCGGTGCCGCTGTCGTCCGTCTCCAGGGTGACGATGGCGCTGGAGTCGGAGGTGACGGTGAAATCCAAGATGTCCTCGTTGGAGACCGACAGCTCCGTGCTCATGCTGGACACGCTGCACACGGAGACGTCGTCGCTGCGGTTCAAGGCTCCGCCGGCGGCGGCGCCCGTGCCCGAGGCGGCGGGCGACCTGAGGGCCGGGCTGAAGAGGCGGATGGAGTCGTAGCCGCTGCGGGGGAAGGTGGAGGACTTGCGCATGGCGTTGCCGTCGGAGGGGTCGTCGTCCAGCGGCAAGGTGGCGGGGGAGCCGCGGCTGGAGTCCGGGGGGAGGAGGAGGCCGCCGCCGTCTCCCGGCCGCTGGTGGCCGTGGAGGATGGGCTCCGGAGGGTTGATCTCCAGAGTGGGTATCCCCGAGTCCTGAGAGGTCAAGCTGTGGCTGTCCGGGTCCAGGTCTGAGTAAGCCTTCTGGGGGCTGCTGTAGTAAATGGGGGTGGAGGAGCAGGATGGCTTGTAACTGGGCAGGGTGGGCAGGGTGGGCTCGCTGTGCGGGGTCGAGCGGTGGCGGGTGGCCCGCTCGTGGAGGCGGGAGGCGCCCGGCTCGCCGACGGCGGCGCCGTTCTCCACCGTGGCTCCTGCGGACGCACCGTCGAAGAGAAGAGCGGTCAGATCAATACGTTTTTAAAAACGACACTTCTTTTTCTTTTCTTTTCTTTTTTAACCCTTTAAGCACCAGAGGCCCCCCAATCGGGGGCCGGGGACTAAACTATTATCAACATATGGTTGCAGAGATGTACTCTTTTTGCAATTTCCAAGCAGACGCCTAAAGAAATTGGTGTTTTTAAAGGGTTAAATTTAACTAAAAGAAGTTAACCACATCACAAAACAATTCTTACCATCCTTATCGTGAGCAGTGTTATCCAATGAGAGTCCACAGCTGTTTGGACATTTATTCCAAACATTTATTTTTTTCTACACTTTCTTCTTTCATTTGTCAAATATCGAAGCCATCTACAGTATTTTGCCCCGTCTTGTTTTTGTTTTACCTATATTGATATTGATATTGATATTCTGCTGCCATACTTCCAGAATCACTTTTTCCGTCAGGAATTCGACTTGGTGATAACAGCCGAGTGGAGCAACAACAACAACAAAAAACAGGAGAATAAAAACATAAAAAAGGGCACGAAGCAAACGTAAAGATGAAACTTAGTAGAATAAATTAACCGTAAAATAAAATTAAAACGTACTGCATATATTCAAATTAAGTAAACGTGCTCAAAACATTATGATACATATTGTGCAATATTTACACTAATTTTTTTTTTTTTTAATTTTTTTAAAACGCTGTGTATGTTGTTTATCAATGGACAAAAGATGATTCTGAAAAAAGTTGACATATCTGATAAGTTGTGTAAAACTTATGAGGTCACTTTTCAACCAAAACAGTGAAACATTTGATCAAAGTGAGGATTTGCTGCTGTTCTCAGTTTTATGGTTATTGAATATTGTTGGTTTTGATCAGCCTGACGGAGTCATGTGAAGGTGTCACCACGAGCTCTGAGGGACGTAATGGAGGCTTGTCATCAACTGTGCAGATCGGGACCAGGAAGTTCCCCTTCTGGCAAGTAGTTCGTGGCTAATTGAGTAACTACCGCTTTATTTGGTGATGTAAACGCCCCCCCCCCCCCCCCAAAAAAAAGCAGTATTACCAAATATGAAGTTCTGCTCTGAGCTACGTTTTCAGTTGATCTACTGCTTTCATGGAGCATTTTTTTAAATGTTTGGTTTTTTTTTTTTTTTTTTTTTTATAGATTTGTGCCTGACAAAATAACCACAACTTAAATATGTTTTAAGTAACGTAGCTAAAGTGCAGATGGGTGTCAAAAGCTCATTAAATCAGCCCTGACTGTAAAACCTGTAGTTCATAATAATAGAAAATATTTACATGTTGACATTGACAGCTCCGCAACGTCATTAAAAAATTTTTTGTCTAATGGACCAGGACATTGAGTACATGGGCGTGACACCATGATAGGTGAAAACTAATCCCGCAGTAACCACCGGCCTGTAACTGGAGTCTGCGGTGTAACGTGAACGGGGCCTCGGCAGGAGCGCATCGGGCTTCAACACACGCTGGGAAACTAAGCCAGAAATGAAAACACACTTTATGACAAACTAGATGTTTGTTTGTTTGTTTTAAATGGAAGGTAGGTTCAAGGTTTCTACCAGCGCGACTCACAGAGTCACCGACGTATTCGAGTGAACGCAACTCAAAAGTCTTGGTCTCACAGAAGGTGCACGATACCGAGAGTGTGCCGACTTGGAGAAATTTAAAAGGACCAAAGCTTTTCTCGGTCAAATAAATCCACTTAGAGAGTGTAACACACGCCAGAGTATTACCCAAGCTCTAAACCCTGACCTGCAGGTTGTCATGTGAGACTGGCAGACTTTGTCCCAAAACACAGCAACAGGTTGTTCCTGTGCCAAGTGGGGTGGGTGGGTGGGTAGGTGGGGTGGGGTGGGGGGTGGGTATCCACGCACACACACCAGCATAAAGACACGAACGTTCTTCTTTGTTAAAAAAAAAAAAAAAAAAAAAAACCATGAAACAACGAGGTTGCCATCTTTGATTGTCTTACCGCACCACCCTTTTGAATACACGCACACAATCCTGTCCTGTGAGTCACCACAGCATTTTAAACGGGCACCGTGAGGAGAGGCAATATCCCTTTTTTTTTTACCCTCGGACGGATAACGTCGGAAACGCGTTCGGGGCTTTGCGCTATCAGTTTGAGTTATTACACAAAAGCACAGCTGCATATTTATGAGCGCATAAGAAAGTCGCAGTCAAAGTCCTATTCGATGAAATGAGGACATTTGGTTGCACGTATTCAAAACTTCTGAGCCTTGGAATCTAATCCCGCATTACATTTTATATAGGCCTACATAAAATGTCACATTCTCGCCGAGCATAGTGACGCTTCACATTTTATATGTGCTATTATTGAAGACTGTAAAAGAGTAGCTGTGGGGTTAAAAAAAGAAAATTATTTCATTGATTTGCATTGAGGGAAACATGACCATGTATGTTGAACATTAAGGATGTGCTATGGCTAAACTAATCATAATCTTAAAACAATTCATACAGAGTGTGGTTAAAAGTTCACATTTGACTGCGTGGTTAAAAGTTAAAAATTTCCTCTCATTGAGCGGCTATTTTTTTTGTATTAAACGTATGCCGAATTGAAGAATGGCATTAATTGCTGCACAAAATGTTAATTATCACGGATTGATAACGGTGTGAATTTACAATATTAAAAAAAAAAAAAAAAAAAAACACGTTTAAATGTGATATTTTTTTTGAATGCAGTTTGGTTGGACCTGGGACGTCACCGAGCCTGCAGCATCAGGGGGGGGGGGGGGGGTTCAAAGTGTTATGCGAGTTAACCGTGATAAATAACAAGAGGAGGACCGAGGGCAGCGAACGTACCGCAGCGGCTGTCTGTCCGGTCCCGGGTGCCGTGGGTCGGGTTCGCCATGCTGCCGGTTGACGCTACAGGTGGGCGGCAGGTGGTCTCCGGCCGGAGTGGTCCATGGTGATGCTGCTGGGACTAACTGCTGCTACACCACCACCACATCCATCACCACCACCACCACCACCGCCGTCGTCGTCGTCATCATCTCCCTACCTCCCTCCAACGCGGCTTAGTGCACACAAACACGTGGGTTCACGTGTTTTGACGGTAAATTCACCTCGAGGAGGAAAGGCTCGTGAACGCACCGGCTCGCCGGCCGACTGCACTTGCCGCTGACGCCAACTCACCGATTTCACCAGCGCTTCCTTCCTCAAGTGGAAGCAACAAAAAAAAAAAAAAAAATTTAAGTTAAAAAACCGCGAGAGACATCCGTTTTGGCTTTTCGAGGCGTCGCGACAGCAGGTGTGTGGGGGGACGGACACTCCGTCACCGCTTGAGAGAAGAAGAAGAAGAGGAAGAAGCGGAATTTCTCAAGTTTATCCGGAATCGTGAACATTTCATACCTGTCTCGACGCTTCCGCCGCCATTTTAAAACAAACTTGTACCGAGTGCGGTGTAATCGAGTCAAGAAAGTTCCCCGTCGATGGATTCACCTGTCTGGACCTGAAGGCATTAATAATCGACCGACACGCTCAGAAATAAAAGTATGTTTCCTCCTGAATTATATTACCACACAATATTTGAATGTGTTATTAAAGTGAAATGGTTATGGAACTTTATTTCTATAAGACTTGAGAGTTTCTGTCAGCATATATATATATCTAAATATTTACATATATATATATATATATATATATATGTAGAGAGAGATGTCCAGATATATGTATATATATATATATATATCACACACTATATCAGTCTACATGTCTGTCTACCTATCTGTGTCTGCCTGTCTATCTATCTGTATACATACATATATCTGGACTCTCTCTCTCTCTCTCTCTACATATATATATATATATATATATATATATATATATATATGGAGATATGTGTATAAAATACTGGATAAATATAACAAATATATATATGTAGAGAGAGAGAGAGAGAGATGTCCAGATATATGTATGTATAGACAGATAGACAGGCAGACACAGATAGGTAGACAGACATGTAGACTGATATAGTGTGTGATATATATATATATATATACACACACACACACATACGGAGATATGTGTATAAAATACTGTATAAATATAACAAATAATATGTATATTAATGTGCATATTATTTCCAATATATATACTAATGTATAATTAGTGCATTTGGCCATAAACTGTTCACAGCCCAATAAATGCAAAGGTGACACACACACACACACAAAGTACAGCGAGATGTTTTTACGTCGCGTCACAAAAGTATTTGATTTTCAACAGTTATTTCTTGATATATTCAAAGCTGTCACCGGGATGTCATAAAACAGCCACAAAACCAACGGGTTAAAGCCTCGTCACGGGGGAAGTGAAGGAGCCGACGGCGTCCTCACCCTGCTCTCTAGTGTCACCATGAGGTCACGGGGCTGAAACGTACCGCCGCTCCGGCTTCCTCCTCTGAAGCCGCAGACTCGAAAGAAGTCGCAGAATGAGACAGGTTGAGGTTTGGTTTATTCCTTTATTGGGTGTTAAGAAAATCCACAATGAAACAAAATAATCTACTCAAGGGTGTACATGAAATTAGAACAACACCGCTACTTGGGACAGATGGGATTCAGGAACAGAGAGGAACGGGAAGGGAGGTGGGAGGGCGGGGAGGGGGGGGGCGGAAAGAGATGTCGGGTGAAGGAGCATCGTCCAGGTGGGAATGAAAAAGACGAAGAAAAGTCAGGTTTTCAGTGCCGGATATGTTCGTCGGACCGCAGTGCCGGCGGAACCTCGGCGACCCGGAACCGCGTCTGTCCGAAGCGCACGCGACGCGTCACTGAACGCTTTTGTTGTTGTTGTTGTTGTCGTCGTCGTCGTTTTCCTCGTTGTTTTAAACACAGCCTATCAAAATGGAAGAATTAAATGGGGAAAGGTGTGATGCGCTCCTTTCATCTCCCATGTAAGCGCTTTTTGTGAATTAGCTTCTTACACGGTCACTGACAGACTCACACCCCCACACACACACACACACACTCATATAACATTCTTTCAATCACTGATTTAACCTCACTCATAACTCTTTTTTTTTTTTTAAACCAAAATATATTGTTTAATCCAACTTAAAAAGATGGAGTGTGATGTTTGCATGCTGTATTTTTTCTTTAGAGACATTCCATAGTTGTTGTTGTTGTTGTTTTTCCTTTATCTCAGGTGTCCCTCACTCAAAAGTAATCCACATGCAAAATGAACTCCATATACTCTTGAATGCTCACACGCGCCAAGGTATTGCATAGGACTCTGGGCCGTTGAATTTCCCGGCGGCGTTGCTTATGCAATCTACGATGGCTTAGTTCTTCTTTCTTTTTTTGTTTCCTCTCGACCCTAAAACTACAGCTCTGAAATCGACGACGGCCCTCCTCTCTCTCTCTCTCTCTCTCTCTCTCTCTCTCCGTTTGCTTGGAAAGGAAGGGCCGTCAATAATTTCTGTTCCACAATCAAAAGAAAACGTTTTACACGGATGCATCGATGCACTGTCACAGGTCTGCGCGTAGATTATAGCACTATGCTTCATATTAAAAAATTCCTGAGTGTCTGATGACTGTCAAAAGAAAGGTGACGAGACCCTGAAGTTGAGTACCTTTCAGCTACGTGTGGGGGGAGGGTGGAGGGGGAGGAGTTGGAGTGTGTGTGTGTGTGGGAGTGTGTGGGGGGGGGGGTGAAGAAGGGGAGGGGTGTCCTTTTTTTTTTTTTTTTCCTTTTTCAGTTAAAGTAGCGCTGGACTGGACGAAACCCTCGGGCCTTCGCGATCTATGTGATTTTTATTTATTTTTTTCTAAAACGAGGAAAGCCATTTTCAAAAGCCATGCCGGAGATGCGACGCCTTCACCTGCGACAGTGCATTACAAAGCCAGCGCGCCGCCGCCGCCGCCACGCGCTCGATTGCCCGTTTCGACGGGAGGGATAATTCGGGAGTCGGTCTTGCGCTTCGCGATGGTACGACGTGTCACCGAAGCAGCCGCGCCGCTTAACCGTCCTCGGCGACGGGAGGGACGGGGACGGGGGGGGGGATTGTCGAAGAGATGAGTTAAGATTGGAAAAGAAAAACTCCAAAGAGTTTAAAGAAACGCACAATGCATTTATCTGTAAAAAGGCGTCCACTCTTTTTAATTTTCCCCCAAAAAACAAACAAAAAAAAAGCACAAGGTCACAAAGGGGGGGGGTAGGGGGTGGAAGGGGAGAATCAGTAAACCACACACAAAGGGTTTCATAGCTAATTTGTTCAGGGGGTGAGGGGGTGTTCAGATTTCGGGGGGGGGGGGGGGTACTAATGCATTATGCATTTTTGTGTGAATGTTTTGTGTCTGCGGACATTCACGTTTCTCTGATATCAAGTTCGAATACACTCGCTCGGAACCAGCGCCTTCACAAGTTCTATGCCAACACACACACACACACACACACACACACACACACACACACACACACACACACACACACACACACACACACACACACACACACACACACACACACACAGAGTGAGACGTTATTCAATATTTCAACAAGATATATTGTAAAACAAAAAAACAAAAAAAACAAAGAAATTACAAATAAAAACATCTCATATGGGGGAAAAAAGAAAAAAAAAGCATTTGTACCTTAAGGTGTAGTTATGCCTTATTTTTGGTTTGACCTTTCGCCCCCACCTCCCACCCCACCCGCCTCTCATTTTGTATATTTCTAGTTGCAGCTCGGACAGCCTTGGCTGGTTTTTGTCCTTTCCGCTCGGGGGACAAACGAACCGAGAGGACGTGTAAGAAACGAGAGATTTAAAAACACCTGCAAGTATTTCCGCTTCAGCCGTTTACCAAGAGGTTTACTAATAAATCCCCCCAACCCCAAAAAAAACAAAAAACAAAACAACAACAACAAAAAAAACAAGCCACGATAAGCAAGAACTGCGATCAGGCAAAACTTTTCTCTTAAAAAAACCCCCCCAAAAAACAAGGGAAAAAAAGAAACGAAAGAAAAGATATTCATTGGGAGTCTGACTGTCTGGACTACAAACAAAACTCGACTATCCCATCTACTTATCACAGCCATGCCGCATGGAACTGCAACTCCAAAAAGATTTTTTTTTTAGTTTTTTTTTAACGTATTTATAGCACCAATAGTCTGTACCATAAAAATGACAGAAAAGAAAACTTAAGTTTCATTCGGTTGCAAGACGGGTGTCTGTAGAAATGGCCGTCGTCATATCTTTTCATGATGGGCGTTTTTACCCCAAAACACAAACCTTTTTTTTTTTTTTCCCATGTTTTTTTTTAAGTTCCCCCCCACCCCCAAATTCTTTTACAGCATTGCATTTTCAAGTAGATTATTAGTAATTTTTTTTTTTTTTTTTTTTTTTTTGCCAACAAAACTCCTTTAGGTTTCCTGCTTTTTATTTTTAAAGGATGATTTTATTTTAGCCTCAAAAACCATACTATGTCTACAACTACTTTTGTTTTGAAAAGACTTATCGCCGTTCCAAAAATCGAGACGTAGAACTCTTTTTTTTTTTCCACACACGGGGCGGGAGGGGGATTGACGGATTTTTTTGTTTTAGAAGAAAGCTGCGCACGTTTCTCTACTTCACATTCAGAAAGTCGTCCAAACAAAACTATATAAATTAAACTCTCAAATTCTTACACAACTCCCCAAAACAAAACAAAATAATAATAATAATAATAATAATAATAAAAAAAAATTAAAAAAAACCTCAACATCCTTATATTGTCTTTCTGAACACGAGGTGGAAAGTCGAGGATGCGATTAGCGGTCGTTTCACACAACATTAGGTTCGACTAGGAAACAGAGGAGCGACGTTGGCTGGACGAAAACGCACATGCACAAACCATTCAGACGTCACCGACTACCGGGGGGGGGGGGGGGGATCCTAGTTCAAAAAGCAAAATGGTGGGAACGAAACCGATTGGAGGGGGGGGGGGGGGGGGGTTGAAGATTTGCCCCGACCGGCTAACTGTGAGACGTGGATGAGGACCGGCGTACGGAGGGAATCAAAAATTAAACAAATTCAAAAACAAACAAAAACAAACAAAAACGCACATCCGCATGTGGCGTCACTCAAAAAGACGGAACGGATTTTTTTTTTTTTTTTTTTTTTTTTTTTCCTCCTCCTCCTTTCGAGTTCATTCACTTTTTAATCGATCTGATTGTTTGATTTACACGAGGGGTTGTTTGTTTTTCTCCTCGAAAAGTTAGTAAATGAAAAACCAACAGGGTAATGCTTTTGGGGGTTATGAGGGGGCGTCGGTGGGGGTGGGGGAGGTGGTTTTTGAAGGTGTGTTCTCAGAAAAATTGGCTTACGTTAGGTTTTTGTTTTTTTTGTTTGTTTTGTTTTCCCCACCCCTCCCAGCTCTGAGATGACCCTGAATCTTTTGCTGGTAAAGAGGTCCAGTCACAAAAAAAAAAAGAAAAAAAAAAAAAGAAGAAAAAAAAAAAAATATGGGAGAGGAGGAGTTTTCCTCTCGGGCGACAGGCGTCCTCTTGCGGAACCGCAGTATTCACATGTTGCTGTTCCCTGGGGAAAGAAAAGTCAGGCGACGCGGTTAAGATTGTTGAAACAAAACAAACAAAAACAAAACAATGCATCTGGCTGTTCACTTTATCGTTTCCTTTGTTTTTCTTTGGATCTGCCGTACGTTCATCGGACGTTTTTGTCAACGTTATACGAGGGCGAAAGCGATACTGCGGCTACTCGACGTCGATTGCTTCGGCGACTTTGATCAAGAAATTCTAGATCGAAAATTGGAGCTGGGGAAAATATTCCGCTTTTTTGACGCGGTCGGGTGGCGGGCGAGAACTCCCAGCTGACGGAGCCCTCCGAGACGCCAGGGGGCGCTGCAGCTGCCGGACCGAGAAGAAAAAGAAGAAAAAAAAAACACTCCCCCCCCTCCTCCCCCGACAGTGGAAAACATCATCTCAACGTACCGAGTGCGGAGGAGTTTCTGGCCGAGGATAACTTTCACGGTGTTTCGGGCGACGCGGATTTTCCGGCTGCCGTTCCTCGAGACGACCGAAGAAACGCGAGAGGACGCGGCTGGCGGGGGACCGGAAAACATCGATCACTCTGCCGAAATGAGAGCCAGCGTGGGAAGTTATCGCCGACGCCAACAGAAGTTTGCCCGTGTGCGCGTCCCTACCCTCCCCCCCGGCCTTCCCTCCCCGGATTATTAAAGCGACGACTCGCCTCGACAAATCCAAAAGACGCGAAGGCTTTTCCTCGTGGGTAATTACAAAAAAAAATATTATTTGAAGACGGTCATAATCAAGTTTTCAGGCCACACTCTTATTACAGCGGGTATATATACACAGTACATTTTCGGGCTGGTAGGTAGGAGTTCAATAAGTGGTATAATAATAGCCTTAGAAAACAAAAACAAAATCTGTCAACATAAAACAAAATAATGGCCAAAACACAATTATTGGTTTGATGTGTTGCCAAAAGAATAGTGTGAATAGTAGTGCAGTCGTCGTTTGGTTTCAGTAGTAATCGTGTGGTTTACCTGTACACTGAGATCCGGGGAAAAGAGGGGAACAGATCGTGTTCTGCCACCAGCACTCGTCCTGCTGGCTGCCAGTTCCTCCCTGTCCACTTATACTCAACAGTGGGAACTAGACGAGACAGATGGGAAGTGGTTAGTCACGGGAGGAACCCAATTTTTTTTTTTTTTACAGCTGATGACGGAGCAAGAAGTACCGCGGGGCTCGGCCAATACGGTAAAAAAAAATATAATCATTTTAGGGAAGTCTTACCTCGGCCACGTCTCCGACAAAGTCGCGAGCAATCCCGTACTCGGGGATTTGACCCGCCGGCGAACACGAGCAGGACCGATTTTCTCCCGAAGATTCTTCTTTTCGAATCTCACCGACGGAGACGTCCGTCGGTCCACCTGCGCTGGATGCGGCTGCTGCCGTTTTGCAGTCTAAGCAAATCTCTTGCTCGGCGATTGGCAGGAGGCTGCCGGAGCCCTCCTGTGAATCCAGGGACGTCTGGGCACTCTTCTCCATGCCAGACTTCTTTAATCTGGGTAAGAATTTACCAGATTCCAGTTCTGACTTCCCATAATACGGGCCCTCGCACTCGGCATCCTCCTCCAGAGGTTTGAGGTCTGCCTGAGGGTCATCGAAGACGTCCACCGGCGCCAGGACGGACAAACCCATCTCCTCTTTGTCAGTCTCAGCCTCTGAATCACTCACGCCACCAGGCGACAACTCCGAAGCCGATATTGGTCGGAAATGAGTCCTGGGGGAAATGCGGATGGCCCGGTACTGCGTCCGGTTGATGCCGTATATTCGCGGGTGGAAGGCGTCGTTCTCGGAGTCCGAGCAGAGGATCGATTTGGGCTTGAATCCCGGGCTGAACGAAGCCATGTCCTCGGGCTCGAAAGAACACTCGACGTGGAGCACCTTCGAGAAGGGACTGTTCAGGTTGAAGGAGGCGAACGGGTACTCTAGACCTCGCTCCTCGCCGTGCAGGCCGCCGTACGAGCCGAGCAAATCTTCATGGAAGATGAAGGAAAATCCCTTATTCAACCCGTCGCCGCCCGCTCTGATGGCCTGGTCGCTCTGCCCGAAAGACACCAGGGGCCTCCACAGGGGCCGGTGGCCGGGCGCGAAGCAGCCGCCCTTGTTCATGAACACGTCTGTGCCGGTGATGGTCAGCATGTCCGAGCTCGAGGCGGCGGACGACGACGACGACGCGGACGACGCCGCCGCCGCCGCCACCGCCGCGCACTGGAGCAGGCTGTCCTGGGTGTCGCCCGGCGGGACGACGGCCCAGTTCTTGTCGCCGCTTAGCGTCTTCAACTCGCCGTACACCCCTCCCAGGATGAACGACGTGCTCTCCTTGTCGGAGGTCAGGTCCCAGGGCTTGGACGGAGTCATGTAGTCCCCGGCGCCGTCCGCCTTGGAGAGTTTGTTTTTGGCTAAGTCCTGTTCTTCTTTCTTGCCTTCCCAGAGGTGGTACTCGGACCGCTGCACCGCTTTCTTCTGCGGCCCCTGAAGCCCCGGAGCGCCTTTGGCCTGCGCCTCCGGACAGCTGCAGCGGTAGCCGCCCGGCTCGTCGGAGAAGAGCCCGTCGCTCGGCTTGTCCGCCCCTTGCCGCGACGCGACCGACTCGCCGCCGCCGCCGATCGCAGTCCAAATGTCTTTTATAATCCCTGAGCTGTAATCCTCGCTCTGTTGGTTCGCGGTGTCCGAAAACATGCCGGTGCTGTACTGTTTGCTCTCGTCCTCCTCCAACGCTATGCCGCAAATGGACTCCAGTTTGGATTTTTTGGTGAAGGTCGGATTGGACGCCGCGCCGACGACGACCTCGTCGCCCTGACGGCCGGAGTCGTCTTGCAGGAAATCCAAGAGTTCGTCCTCCAGATATGTACCGGAGAGAGGCGGCATTATGCAGCCAATCTCCTCGTTGCCGACCGGCGCGGCGTCCTCTGCTGGAGCGTTGCCTTGCTCGTTGTCGGAACGAGTCTCTTCCGAATGTGACCACGGGCTGCACGTTCGCGTTGACAGGTTCGAACAGTGTTCAGTTTCATCAAAGGCACTATTTTTGGTCCATATTAGCAAGCGGGACTGCTTAGTCGACTGCGGGTCGAGACAGCTACTGGAGTCGGTGTTGTTTTCGTGGCCGGCGGCGAGCGGGTCGCGGGGGAAGGGGAGCGTGGGGCTGTCGTACTGCAGCTCGAAAAGGGAGAAGCAGGACGAGTTCAAGCCGGACGGGTCGCTGCCGGCTTCGGGGGCGGGCGGCGGCAGCGGCTCCTCCGGGTTTCCAGAGAGCTTGCTCAGGGTGAACGAAACGCTGTCGAGGAGCGGGGAGAGCCGAATCGGAGAGTCTCCGATGAAGCTTTCTCCGTCTATGTCCTCCGAAGTGGACGGGGAGTAACATCCCCACACTTGAGCCATGTTTTCGAGATCCTCCATTAAAAAGCCAACAGATCCTGAAACGTCCTGCGAGTCCGCCCGTATTGCACTTTTCACTTGCTGCTCGAGGCCATCTAACACTAAACAACATTCGGCCTCAACGTCTCTTTGCTCTTTGCTTTTTTGCCGAATCATGCTTAAGATCCGACTCTCTTGTATCGAGTCTGAGGCACTAGTATCCAATATGGATTGATAAATATCAACTTCATAGAAGTGAGTGAATTCAGACAGATGCTTGTCATCTAAATCTCTACCATCCTCTGGCTGAGGGCAGCTCGAGGTCCCCGTGAGTTCAGCGGGGTCGTCCTCTGCGTCGCCGGGCCCCTCCACAAAGTGCCCATCCACGAACGAGCCCGCCGCCAGGTACGCTCTCTGGTAGTTCTCGTTGGCAATGCAGATCCCCTGGATTTCCTCCGGCAGCCGCGCCATGTCGGTCGACAAGGCGAAGGCGTCCGGCGAGTCCACCTTGCTGCGATATTTCGTTTCCAGCTTGCTTTGTCGGCTGCTGAAAGGTATAAAATACTCTGTGATGGGCTCCGTGTACCAAAGTGGCTCCTCCATGTACTCCTTCTTGTTTCTGGCCTCGACTCCGAACTCCCGGGCGTCCACCCAGCCCGGGTCTTTGCGGATCTCCTTCAGCGCTCGCTTCCCCTTTTTGTAAAGCTGCGGTTGTTTGGCGGCGAACCCGGCGGCGGCGCTGCTGCTGCTCCCTCCCGTGTTCCTCCGCTCCTCTTTGTCGACAGCCTTCACCTGAAGCTTCGCCTGCCCACCGTTGCGCACTCGCTTATTCTTCGCGGCCTCCCGGGACTTGTGCCGTATTCGAACCGTCTTGCTCCTGGGTGCCTTGGAGTCGCCGTGGTTCCCGCTCGAGCTCGAGCCCCCCTCGCTGGAGCCGGAAGACCAGGATCTGGGTCGGTACTTGCCCTCGGATCGGTGTCTCATCTGCCTCTTGGAGTGGCTGGTGGATTTCTCCTCTGCCGCCACGCCGCCGCCGCCGCCGTGGTGGTGGTATCGGTTTTCCTTCTCCTTCTTGCTGCGTCGCTGCTGGCCTCGCTCGCTGGTCCCGGTGGGGATGGTGCCGCACGCCTCGAGGTTGCGTTCTTTGGCGCCCTCGCCCTCGCTGTTGCAATCTTTGGGGGAGGAGGTGTCCGTGCTGGTTTGTGGGGCTGCGGAGGATGATGAACTCGAGTAAGCGCAGGCTTTAGCCTTGTTCCACACCGTCATGATCTCTTGGAGACAAACAGGTTTCTCTGACAAAGGAGGAAAGGCTTCATAATACCTGCAGTCACAGGAGACAGGGAGGAGAGAGAGAGAGAGAGAGAGAGAGAGAGAACGGGATTTAAATGCATTTGTATAAATATGGTTCGCGTAGCCAAATGAATGGGGGTGTGCTCGGCGGCCACCTGTTGTAATTCAACTTTTAAGTACAAAATGTCTGCAATTCTGTGGCTTACATTTCCACCTGGTCCTTTGAAGAGGGGGACTCAGCTCGCTCTGGAGACTGAGAGCCATCAGATTTCTTTTGAATCTGCTTTTCCTCTGTAAACAATATTAAACAACAAAACATCACGTTAGAACAGCCATCACTCCACTTTCTTAATCAACAGGTTCTAAAGAAGACGACATCATGGTTCCAACCTTTCTGTTTGTTTTGGATGTCCTTCAGTTTCGAGCAAAGCTCTTCAACCAGACTCTCAATTCCAGAGTTCTGCACAGATGACAAAGACAAGACAAAGATTAGAGACCCGTATTGTGCCAGCTATAACGCGTATTAAAAAGGTGCTACTATAAACCTAAATACTGTGAGCTAGCAATATCCTTTCATTACATGATGGAAAACATACAGTATTGGCTGAAGGTTGTATTAGCAGGAGTGAAATCAAAAACTTGAACCGGTCAGCAGCATAATCAACACTGTGCCCGGGTATTTTCAGGCTGAACACATAGTTACAACCCTTATAATCTGTGCGTGACCATTTAATATAAATAAAAAAAAAATTAAAACAGCCTTTGACTCACATGTAAACACATAAGAGTAATTTGTCTGTACAACTCCTAAAAAAAACATGACTGATAATGAAAGGTCCAGTAGCCTCAAATATCAATGATGAGTTCAACAGCAACTCTGACTTGAGGTGACCTGACCTGACCTGAAGTGACCTGACCCCCTCATCCCCCCCCCCCCCACACACACACACACCCACACCCACACCCACCCCCCCCCCACACACACACACACACACCCCGCCCGACCTCTTCCCGACCCTCCCCCCAACGTGAACCCGAAGGAAAGTATGAAAGGCACGGGTGGGCTGGGCTGCTACGACTCAAGCCAGCTAACTTGCGGGAGCTACGACAGGCTCAGCCGTGACTGTGCTATATTTAGCCGTGGTGCAGAAATGCTTTTCAAAAAGAAAGAAAGAAATTTGCACAGCGGTGGCGCGAAGTGACTGCCGCGCGCTGTCCCCGAGTGACCGTTTTACGAACCGCCCCGTTTAAACTCACCGCCTTCATGATCGAGCAATGCGAGGAGGAGCTGGTGAACAACGTGGGCCCGTGTGACAAAACAAAGACCGCCGGGGTTGTTGCTTTTTCGAACACGCGGCGTAAAGAGCGGACAGCCTCTCGTACAAATCGCCGCAGAGCCGTTTCCTCTGTGCCGGCCGCGCTCGCCGTCTTCAGCGCCATCCTTCTCCGGTGCGCTATCCTTCCCCGGTGCGCTATCCTTCCCCGGTGCGCTATCCTTCTCCGGTGCGCTACCTTCTCCGGTGCGCTATCCTTCCCCGGTGCGCTACCTTCTCCGGTGCGCTCTCCTTCTCCGGTGCGCTATCCTTCCCCGGTGCGCTACCTTCTCCGGTGCGCTCTCCTTCCCCGGTGCGCTACCTTCCCCTGTGCGCTCGTCCGGAAAATGGCATGCCACTTTGTGAGAATCAAAGCAAAGTTTCCCCCCCTCCCAAACTGTCCTGCGTTTCCTCTTGCATCATTGTGCTAATGCCGGTCAGCTGACGAGCCAGACTGACTCTGGTGCAATCCCGTGCAGCGTGTGCCGGCAAAAAAAAAAAAAAGAGAGCGCATAGTCCGGTCCTCCGGAGAGAGAAACAACACTCCTCCTCTTGCCTTTGCCGACCCTCCCCCTCTTCCCTTCCCCCCTCTCACTACAGCCGGCCACAGATATGAATGTCTGTAAATGTCTCTGTCGATTTGCCACTGAGAGAAACACGAAAGTGGAATATATACTCTCGGATATACGACATGCTCACAACACCGATGATAACGCTTTTGAAGGTCGTTCGTCACGAGTCAGAACAGCATTATTTCATCTCAAAAAAAAAAAAAAAAAAAAAAAACGGAGCCGCTGATCCTATTATATAACCTTTCCTGCGAAGACCAATTTAAACGTTACCTCTAAGTGAGTTAACAATGCGTGTTCAAAAACACAAGTTTGGGCTTTCCAAATTGATAAACCTTCACTCACTGTTTATCCACCGTGATTCATGCTGTTAATACCTGCAGGCTGCACCTCAGCCAGCAACCAGGAAGATTCTTGACATAATTAAGGCACATTACAGCCGTGCCTCGTGTATTCAGAATGCTTCTCATACTTCCTTCGGAGGTTAAAGCTGGTTTAAAAGCTTTGGGAGCAAAAGTCCTTCCAAGTTTAGGATTATTTTACGCCACAGAAAAAATTTAAAAAAAAAACCCATCTTAAATAACACCACTCCTCACATACACTTTGAGAATCGCAGGATTACAACAATGCTTACTTCATCAGATGCAGAGCGGAGGCATTGCACAGCAGCTTGCTTCTTCATTTCCTCAAGACTCAGGTCGGTCCCTCCTTTCTTCTTGCTCTTGCCCCATTTCTTCCCAGTTCCCTTCTCCCATCCCAAGAAGATGTCATTTTCCTTTCAGACACAAACCAAGAAAAGTCATTCACAAAGGACAAATGAGCGCAATACAAACATGGAAAAAGTAAACGGTATCACGTCTGCACACATCATATACAGTCCTATTACAGACAGACAGACAGACAGACAGATATATCGATCGACAGATAGAGAGAGAGAGAGAGAGAGAGACAGACAGACAGACAGACAGACAGACAGATAGATAGATAGATAGATAGATAGATAGATAGATAGATAGATAGATAGATAGATAGATAGACAGACAGACAGACAGACAGACAGACAGACAGACAGACAGACAGCTGGAGATAGAGAGACAGACAGACAGACAGACAGAGACAGACAGATAGACATAGATAGATATAGATAAATAGAGACAGTCAGACAGACAGACAGACAGATAGACAGATAGATAGATAGATAGATAGATAGATAGATAGATAGATAGATAGATAGATAGATAGATAGATAGATAGATAGATAGATAGATAGATACTTTATTAATCCCCAAAGGGAAATTCTTTTATTATTTACTAAACATGTATTAACATGTCTATACACATATATGCACAATCTGCACACTGACACAATAAACTGCGCATGAAAAATGGAATGGCAAATGAGAGGAATCAAAGGAGGAATCAGTCGGCGGGTAAAAGTGCCACGATGTGAAAGAAAAGCCTCTTTGTTAACCTCTCCTGGCAAATTGATATCTTCCTCTAACGAGGCCATTCTATTCCCGCACCAACTTCCCCTCCTGAATACAGCCCACTGCCCACACGTTTGACAACGCAAAACACAAAACGACGAGACGCTTTTTCAAGCGACGAGGAAAAAAGGTTCTTTAAGGCTGCGGGCTCCCACCTGGTCCTGCAGATCGTAGTCGTAACTGTCGTGTAGGAGAAGGCTGAGGACGTAGCGGGTGTAGATCATGGCATCAATCCCACACTTCTCAAGCTCCTGGCCGAGCCAGCTTTGTACTGGACCCAGCGACTGGAGCAAGGACATCTCTGAGGCAGGCAGGGGGCCCACAAAGGGATAGGGGCAAGAGAGATTCTCAGTAGGAGCAGGACCGTCTGAATCGGTGCTCACTGGACGCATGGGACCTCAGGTGTTGGCCATTCTCAGGTAGAGCAGCATCGTGTCGGGTAGTTACTGTAGGGTGGTCGGTGGAGACGGGTACGGAGAGAGGACGAGGCAGAACCTATCTGGAAGAGGGGCTGTCACTCCAGCAGGACGCGCTGAAGGGGCTCTACATGGGGAGCCATGTAGGATGGGGTTGGGTTTTTTTTTGTTTCTTTTTTTTTGTTTCTTTTTTTTTTTTTTTTTTTTTTATTGCTTTGAGCAAAAATGGGGATTTTACTCGTCAGGCATGGCTTATGCTGCTGATAGATCTCAGCTGCTGAGCAAAACACAAGACGTGTTTGCGCCTCAGTCAGTGGGGTCCATTTTGGGGCTACGTCTTACTTCACCGGCACAACCTGAAACAGAGTAAACAAACATGCGTCAGTTTCTCTGAAATATTCTCAGCGTTGAATGCGAGTGTTGCAGAACCAAACCACAAGAAACGAGGCTCCTTCAGATTTCAGAAAATGCACAAAGACACGAGGGCGCTGTTTTTAGGAATCGAAATAACATTTTCTTTGATTTAAAGGGGGAGAGAAACGGATGTCAAGCCAGATCATACCGCAGAACATGTTTGCTTCCACATCCCAAAGGATGTTTTAATGGCTGTTTATAGTTCTGCTCACCAGCAAGCTAATGGGCTCCACAGAGAGCACGAGCCCTTTAATAACGAGACTTTTACACAATACAGTCGCAAATAACCCCTTCATATGAAAAACAGGTGAGCAAGTATTTGTTTTTTACCTTCCACAGTAGCACTGAACATGACGCTTGGTTTGAAACAATGGTTTCAATGTGTTCTTCCTCAAAATACACCACCCTCTCTAGTAAGTGGCCCTTCACGTAAATGAGAACATATCTCAAATGTCTGAATTATTCAAGTCTGTAATACGTCCCTCCTGTTCAGTTAAATACACGGTCAAGGCATGAACTACTTTTCAGGTGACGCAGTCGCGGCCAAGTCTATTATGAAACACCAGAAGGAAAGTGGAGCTTTGTAATTCTCCACAAAAAACAAAAACAAAACAAAAAAAGGAAGGAAGGGTGTCGTTTCAAGGCACTTCTGTTTATTATTTGTTTCACCGCCATCACAAAGCAATAATAGCTTCAGAATTTGAATACACGCAATAAACCCAAAAATGTGTTCTGGATTAGCGTCCCTGACAAAAACAAAGCATATATCTGGTTGATGACTGGCTGCTGGCGACAGGCAGGGGAAGTTTTGCCGTCAAGTTGCGTGTGTTTCATATGGCAGCGGTGGATTAGGACACCGACGTGAAGAGCAAATGGAGGCTGCGCCGATTTGATTGGCTGGGCCCGGTCGTCATTCAACAGCGGCACATTATAAGTTTACCCCGTTAAGAGACGTCGAAAAGGGGGCAAGACGGGAAGCTTTTAGCGATCGACAACCTTCGCGTCGAATAACGTTTGTGTCTGTTAATCACAGATGAAATAAAGCTCCATAATTGCTAAATATGGCTGACCAGCGTCGACAGCCCAGCTGTTTCTTGTACTAGCCCCGGCAGCTAGCTGTCCCCCCCCCCCACCCCCACCCCGACCGCACTGTCAACACACTTAAACTTTGTCCCAACAAGACGTTTTTCTGAGGACATTTTTGTTGTTGTTGTTGTTTTCTTTTGACAGCAGAACGATAAAACAACCAATGACGTTTCCGCTTTACTACGAGTGTATTGTAACTTTCGGCTGGCAAGTGAACGTCGCACCGCCGTGCAGAACAAGCCGGGGACATTATTTTTGATATTAAAATCTCAACGTCATCGTTTAGCTCGATAAACCCGCCGGGTTTGTAACTCGGTAACAGCTGCGGTTTCAACTAACTGCTGCACCGGTTGGTGGTTTCGGCGTCACTTCGCAGTCAGACGACCTTTAGCTCATGAGCTAAGTTAGCCGAGTTAGCAGCCGGAGAGCCTGCTGGCTTTCCGTCACCGGACAGCTCCCGTGATATTTGTTGTTGTTTTGTTTTGTTTTTGTTGTTTGTTTTTTTTAGGACCGACTAACACGGCATCATTCAAGAGGAGTCGCATCACGTTACTTCATTTAATCACGTCGTCTCACGCCTCCGCGGAGACTGTCGTTAGTTTGTTATGTGACGGGGCAGGTGATCGGTGGTTCGCTTCTTTTCGGTTGACATTAGAGCCCCCCTCCACCTCCTCCACCACCTCCACCACCTCCTCCCCGGACGGCACTATTAAAACACACGGCTGGTGGACAGGAAAGTCCAACGTGAACACTGCGGCGGCGGCGGCGATTAAAAATCGATGCCAACGTGAAGCTAATGTTAGCTTTCAACGTAGCTCCGCTCGCTGTTGTGACCGAGGAGGAGGAAGGAGGACGGAGGACGGAGGAGGAGGAGCGGCTGCCCGGTATGAAGGGCTCCCCGCACCGACTGTCAAGACGTTTTCCCTTCCGAAAAAAAAAAAAAAAAAATGTGCGCCATATCGTCATACACGTAAAAGAGTAAGTTGACTAAACACGAAACATCAAACCACCGGATTAGACCTCCTCCCTCCTCCTCCCACCTCCTCCCCCGGTGCGGACAGAGAGCACCCCCGGCCGGCTCGACTTACCTGCCGCGGGCTGAAGTGGAGAAAAGCAGCGAAAGGGGAGCGGCTACTTCTCTCCCGCTGCCGTTCCGAGCTCGAGCTCTGGAATCCGCTGCGGTGGCATCGCGTATCATGGACGCCGACAGAAATGGCGCTGTTTTCGCGTCTAGCGCTTCTTCAACGGCGTCGGGGAAACTGACGACATTCGGGTTCAAGCGAGGAGGAAGGTCGTTCCTCGATGACGCAGAGTACGCGGAGCCACAATGTCCGCGATCAAAAAAACAGTTTCATTGAGAGAAAGGCTGCCGAATGCGCCGCGACCTCCGCGTTCGTATCCAGGCAACGAGGCAAACCTCTGCCGTCCTGCGCGGTGCGGGTTTGATTCCTCCGCCGGGGTATTGCGTCAGAAGCCCAACTAGTACTTCGTAACGTTTGTACTCATTAACTCAAATCGATGGCGTTGACCGGATTAAACGCGGAAAATTGAATAAATTATGACATATTCTCTGTTAAATTCTGAGGGATTTGTTTAAATGTAAACACACAAGCTCTTGTCTAAACATGACGTGAACATACAATTACAAAACAATATTGTGGTGCACTATTTCTAATCTATTCTATTATTTTCGAGGGGTACATGACATGATTTTGTACCTTACACTGCAAAGTGTGGTATTTTCGTAGGATGCAAGTGTTGGTTCATGGTGCACGCCTAATCCATATAATCAACAAATTTAAAAGATAAAAACACAACAGGGATAATGCTGCATTTCTTTGAGATGTATACCCTAAACAAAAACTGCAATTTTTGGCCTTTTACCTTGCCACTTTTTTAAAATCATATCTTCAATTTTATATCGGCAAGCTAAAGTTGATTTTAGATATTTTGCTCGATACCATAGTTTCTCTGGTGCGATCGAATGTCTCATTTCTAGTACGTCTGGATCTCTTAATCTGTAGATGACTCACATTTTTTTTCTGAATTCTTCTGCACACGTGCCACTTCTTGGAGTCAGCAACAGGAGAAAAGGCAGCTGTTGGCCACAGACACTCATTATAAATGTCCACGTGGTAAGGCCAATGCATCCATTCAAGCAGATGCACTTATACGAGCTCAGTGTCACAACTTGTTCTGGTTGATTGTTTTGTACTTAAACTAATTTCATGTCCCTGTAGGACTTTCCTTTCTTTATTATAAGTATCTGCTCTACCGCTTATTGTCTTATATTAACTGCTCCTATTACTACAACTATGGTGTTACTATTACTACCAGTGCTATTTACAGCCCCACTACTCCTCAAGAGAAGACGTTGCACGGTGAGATCTTGTAACTTGAACCAGCACCCTTCCCATGCCTCTCAAATACTCTTGGTTAGCACTAACCACTAACACTGGTTGTGTGTGTGTGTGTGTGTGTGTGTGTGTGTGTGTGTGTGTGTGTGTGTGTGTGTGTGTGTGTGTGTGTGTGTGTGTGTGTGTGTGTGTTGGGGGTTGGTAATTATTCATTGGAAACAGACCACCTGCCACCTATCAAGGGTCTATAGTGCGGCACACTTCATCTGCCTCCTGACCCCGGGGGTTATGACCTTGGGGCCAACATCAGTCGAGACCTATTGGCCAGCTGTTGGTGCCATCACACACATGAAAACACACACTCCTGTGCTGCGCTGCCTCTTTGTTGGTTCACCAGGGGTAATTATCTTTAAGTGCATGTAGGTTGGCTGTGTAGAGAGAGAGCAAAAGGGGTCAGGACCAGGGCGGGAGTGGACATGTGTGAGTTTATGTGAGCGAGACACAGTTGACATGCCACAAAGGCAATATATGTAGTCATACTACATTTCCCAGGGTCCCTTGGAGACAGTTAACAGACTAATATTCAGATCTGCTTTTGATCCTTATCTGAAAGCCAGAGCTCTGCAGCCAAAGGCAAAATACATATTGACCTTGTGCTGCACAGTGGCCGGTGCCAAGAGGAAGTTGTGTGGATTGTCATCATCAATATCCTGTATACACACTGCTGGACATCCTTTTCATTAATTTGGGTCATTTCTTTATTCTTTACCCCCTTAATTCTGCCTCAGCAACTCTGTCTGCATTTCCTGTTACTGATAGCATCTCATTTCAGCCTCAGCCACAAGCACGGCAGCCCGCAACGATTCCACATTTGCAGAGCAACATCTCAATCTGCTCTGCTCTTTGCTCTGACAGCTTTCTCATTTGCCAGCATTAATTGAAAGTCAATTTGGAGCAGATGGCAGTTAAAAGATGCCCCGTAATCCCCTCCCAGGCAGGGGGCTGGAGAGGGTAGGGTAAGAAGCCTGTGGGTGCTTTCACACCTCTGTTGTGAAAGTTAAATGTTTCCCATGCAGCTACAGCGCTGCTTTCCACCCAGCGAGTTCACCGTGCCATCTGAGGTGACGGTGGTTATAATCAGCAGGGAGGGTCGCTGAGATAAAGCCTTTATTAGTCACAGCTCACGAGCCTGAGAAGTACAGACCTGTGGCGTACTGTGCACGCCGGCTTGTGTACATTGTTCTTGTGTCCTCATAAGCGTTCATGCTGTCAACCGAAGCTGACGTCATTCCATCTTTTCATAAACACCTCCGCTCATGTTTTCCGCCATTTGTTTTTCTTTGCATTTTACTATTTTTGTTGTTGTTGTTGTTGCTGTATCTAATATCTACAATTATTTAAATACATTTCTGCTATCTGGGATAAATCTGCACTGAAATTTACGATACTTAAAGAAACCACAGTTAATATATTGGCTCTAATTACAATGTCTCATCCTTCTGGTTGCTCATTAAATGCCAACAATCCCACATTGTGGAATGATGCATTATGGGATTGTTTTCATTCCATTACAGAATTCATATATTCTCCCAATATTTGGGCATTCAAATAAAACGGTAGACAGTGAATATAGGCTCGTGCAATATAGTGGGTAATGTGAAGTGATTCTGGACACAGAATATAGCTTGCTAGCTTTATAAAAATCATGTTGTAAATACATACATGCTGCAATGTGTGTTTCAGAGTTATAAATATGCAGTTTTGGAATGAGTTGGGAACTTATGCAAACATTATTTTACTAACATTATTTTTAGTATCTTTTTTTATTTAAGCTGTGTTGTGCTAGTTAGGCCGAAGTTAAATTGTATCGTAACATCTTCCCAGTTTACAAGGTTCAGTTGAACCGTATGTTTCATAAGACCTCATTATACCTCACTCAAAACACATCATATGAATACGCTAACGTTGTCTGATAGCTCAGTCAGCTACTAGACTTAAACCTGGTACTTAGTGTAAATATCTAGCTATAACAGCTCATCTTATATTAAGAAGTGGTCGATATGGTGCAACCTCTCAATTTAGTGTTTTATACATTTCTAAAGCACCCATTACATTAACCACCATCATTTAGCCATTTAGTTGTTGGCCTACCACTTCTTAATTCGAGGTATTTAAGACTTTTCCAGTTTACGTAACTTGAACTTGAATTTAGTTTGTCAGCTCAACAACAGTTAACCGACACCTGGTAGTAAATATATCGTAAAACCTTACTGTTACGTACAAAGTAGCTTGTGGTAACACTGGATAAACACTTGGGTATCACCAGGCTAAAGAAGTATTAACTTGGTGTAGTTACAAACAGCTGATCCAACCAGCCAACCAAAATTACGCAGCGTAACCACAATTTTTTTTTATAAATGAAAACAAACAACAGTCACATTATTTGTAGTGTGTGTAGTGTGTAGTGTCTAGTGTGTGTGGTGTGTAGTGTTGGATTTTTCACTTCTCCACAAAAAGCAAGCAAGTTATGATTCCTGTTACAGTATGTTTTGCTGGATATATTGTATTTGTTTCAGGGATATTAAATATTTGATGACAGTTAAATATTATTATTTTTGTCAGTAACTGTATTAATAAAAGAATAACTCAACACACATTTAAGTTTTCTGTTCACTAACTCCAGGACTTCAATGCAGTGTTAATCAGTTCTAACACGTAACCAAACAGATGTGATTAGTTTTTCTGGGGTTTATTGCAGTCAATAAAAGTGAATTATGCATTACTCAGGTTATCTGACTAAACCGAAACATATTCACCGTCATCATCACCAGTATCCAGTCACATGTCGAGACTCACTGGAGGGACTGATGCTGCGTTGCCGCAAACAACAAGTGATTCTCTCCTCCTGTTAAGTTGACACACTTCTCATGACACTAATCCTTTTACAGAATTAAAACAGTTGCCTTTGAAGAGACCATTCACAGCCTGATGTATTAATCAAAGTAACCAATCAGCATCTTTGGGGCAGATGCAAATCCCCCCCACCCCCCATCATCAAAACCATATGACTTTGGTTCCTCTTTCTTGTCTCCACAGCTGTTTACCACTGTCTGCTCTCTGTCTGACCTCGGTGTGCGTTTGTGTGTGCTCTCATACAGACGCCTCTATCTCCCACTATTGGAGCTCAGTGATGTTTGGTTTCCTGAGCTGGCAGTTGCGCAATACTTCTGCTGGCACTCAGCCTGTTTACCGTACAGCACCTCAGGCCACTCCTAGAGATAATGACAGGAGTGAACTGACGGACCTCTGAATACGAGTGTATGTGTTTTACCTGAAGTGCCCCTCGCCTCTTGTCGTTTTATTACTTCTTACTGCAGTCATGCTTAATCTTGCAGAGGTAACCAGGCAGCACATTTTTTTTATCAAGAGCCAAAACATGAAAACAGAGAGAAGAGAATGGGTGCAGGTCTGTATAGTTGTCTGTCTGTCTGTCTGTCTGTCTGTGTTGGACAGGAACAGTGTGGTTTCAGTTTCTCTATTTCACATGAGCCCCATATAATTACCTCATTCCTCATCTTAATTTGGACGCTGCGAAGCTAATTGGACATGGAGAATCTGTTTCCATTCAAATGCAGCACAAGTGAAAACAGAATTTTTAGAAAATCAGCAAATAATAATACAGTAGTATGAATAAATGCGCGTTTCTATCCACAACTCTAATGCAAATATATAGAGTTGGGTGCACTGAGGTAAACAGTTGTTGCAAATAATTCTCCATTTAGGTGACTTTAAATCATTGCAGAAAAACTGAGAGAAAAACTGTGAAAAGGTGGCTGACCGTCTGGAAAATTTGATGGAAACATGGTATTCCTGTTTGTTGGATACTCCAACTTTAGACAATTTCTTCCCTGTTTTTAAAACATTTTTAAAAACAAACATTAAAACAAATGGGCTTTGTTTTGCAGTATAGAAGTGAATGCCATGAGCTGGTGCCAGTGGTGCTGACCAGAAGCTTGCAACATCACTTCTTTGAGCCCGGATGGAGAATTGTGTTGTCTTTGCCCATATCTCTCCTCCTTCCTGTCATCACTGTTGTGTTTTCTGTTTGATAAAGAGTCCAGGAAAAGCGTATATTCATACAAATACAATTAGTTTACTCTTTATTCCAACTGGTTGAAAATAGCAACTCTTAATAATCCTGCTGTTATCAGTGTTTGTTCTGGATTACTCATTTAAAGTGTAACCGTCTGATTTTAGTCGCCACACGTTCCTGCAAATGTTTCATAATACAAGACTTGTCAAGAAATAAAGGGTTTCTGTCTATTGAAATGGTACAGGGCTTTCAATTTGAAACACAGGGAAAATGGTAGCGGATCAAAATCAGGCTTGGAGTTGACACTGAATCAAATAATAGACCTTAAATTTCAATATGACAATTTTGACCGTATCATTTGTTTTTATTGGCTATAAAAAGTGTAGCACTACACCTATACCTATAAAACAAAAACAGAGTTTAGGTCTAAATGAATCCCATTTATTAGACATTTTCTTGTCTAATACTTAGGTTATTTTTTATTGTAATTCCTCAATGAAATCTTTGGTGGTTTCTCCCAGACATTTGGACATTTGTGTTTACTACAACTTTCCAAACACTTAATTTCCATATATATGTCAGCTTGTAAGCAGTTAGTTTCGACCAGCAGCTGCAAAGACTTGTAGAGTAGGCCATTGAGTTCTCTCTATACTGGGTCTCTGACTATTTGTCGCCTGACAAGTATTTTGTCTGCTGCTACAGTCGTGTAAAAGGTCAACATCAGCGGTAAGCCTTTTAGATCGTCTCTGCCTTTGTTCAGGAGAACTCATCAGCACATGCAGATCAATCAGTCTGATGGCATTGGGTCTTCTTCCTGTTTTTACACAAAGTCCACTAGAGATTAACTCAAGGCAGCCGGAAAACTTCTTTAATCATCACATTTAGATTTACAATTACAATATGATGGCCCTTTGTGGGAAAATGCAATCATGCAGGAAAACAAATGTTTATTGACATCATTTGATAAGGTCATATCTGATTCTTGAGTGCAGTCTAAATGGTATTTGACTTTTTTGATATTGAGCTGCAAGCTCGAGGATGTTCAGAATTTAAAACAGAATTTACAGAAAACCTGAAGGCACATTAAAGGATTTCTAAAGTGTGCTAATATTCGGATGAGTTCAGATATGCACCGGCTGATGGTGACGTAAGGCCCAGATAACTGACAATGTGTAAATGTGTCTGCGCGGGAGGACTCTTCTCGGGCTGCTGATGATAAAGAAGGACAAAGTCTCCTTGTCATGTGATTGACTGCGTGTGTGTGTGTGGGGGGGGGGTGTGAGGGACTGAATAAGGGAATAAGACAGAGCAGGCCTGTTCGCGTCAGGACAGAGCACAAACATTGCCCGTTTTAATTACGTCACAGGCAAGTGGCTGTAAAAGCAGAAAAATGTGGATCACAGGACGGGGCCACAGTCTCTCTGTTATCAGTGCAGTACAGGCATGAATGTGCTTTCAATGCAAATAGCTTGGCCTCAGCCTCTGTCAACCTGTCTGCTGTTTGCAGACGATGAAGGATTACGCATAGTCAGCTCAACAGGTTTGCAACACAGCTTAGGCGGTTTTGTTACTTCTTCTTGTCTCTGTTTGCTCTCTTCAATCAGAGGTTATTTAAACACCCCAAAAACGTTAAAAAACAAACAAACTAGATTTAAGGTTTCAAAGGAGCTGAAATAAAGAAAAAGGAAAGATCGAGCATTTTGGGAATATACATTTATGTAGCAGAAACTATTAATTAATTCCAATTAATTCGCACACGAAATACTAAATTGAAGCCACGGTTTACTATCTCGTGTGCTCGTCGTAGTTCATTCGTGCACATGAAATAATTTGATATTATGAGAGACAGCACAGTACAACAGGCTTTCTCTTCTCAGCAGGAAGTGCACTGTACCTGCTTCAAGTGTTAGCTGACTGTCTATAAAGTCGATTGCATCTCAACATATTGCTTTGCATAGCCTTTGCATTTACAGTGCATCTGGAAAGTATTCACAGCGCTTCACTTTTTCCACATTTTGTTATATTACAGCCTTATTCCAAAATGGATTAAATTAATTTTTCCCCTCAAACTTCTACACACAATACCCCATAATGACAATGTGAAATACAAATTTTTGAAATTTTTGCAAATCTATTAAAAATCAAAAATGAAAAAAAAAAAAAAAAATCACATGTACATAAGTATTCACAGCCTTTGCCATTACACTCAAAATTGAGCTCAGGTGCATCCTGTTTCCACTGATCATCCTTGAGATGTTTCTACAACTTGATTGGAGTCCACCTGTGGTAAATTCAGTTGATTGGACATGATTTGGAAAGACACACACCGTCTATATAAGGTCACACAGTTGACAGTGCATATCAGAGCACAAACCAAGCCATGAAGTCCAAGGAATTGTCTGTAGACCTCTGAGACAGGATTGTATCGAGGCACAGATCTGGGGAAGGGTACAGAAACATTTCTGCAGCATTGAAGGTCCCAATGAGCACAGTGGCCTCCATCATCCGTAAATGGAAGAAGTTTGGAACCACCAGGACTCTTCCTAGAGTTGGCCGCCCGGCCAAACTGAGCGATCGGGGGAGAAGGGCCTTAGTCAGGGAGGTGACCAAGAACCCGATGGTCACTCTGACAGAGCTCCAGGTTTTCTCTGTGAAGAAAGGAGAACTTTCCAGAAGGACAACCATCTCTGCAGCACTCCACCAAGCAGGCCTGTATGGTAGAGTGGCCAGACGGAAGCCACTCCTCAGTAAAAGGCACATGACAGCCCGCCTGGAGTTTACCAAAAGGCACCTGAAGGACTGTCAGACCATGAGACACTAAATTCTCTGGTTTGAAGAAACAAAGATTGAACTCTTTGGCCTGAATGCCAAGCGTCATGTTTGGAGGAAACCAGGCACCGCTCATCACCTGGCCAACACCATCTCTACGGTGAAGCATGGTGGTGGCAGCATCATGCTGTGGGGATGTTTTTCAGCGGCAGGAACTGGGAGACTAGTCAGGATGGAGGGAAAGATGAATGCAGCAATGTACAGAGACATCCTTGATGAAAACCTGCTCCAGAGCGCTCTGGACCTCAGACTGGGCCGAAGGTTCATCTTCCAACAGGACAACGACCCGAAGCACACAGCCAAGATAACAAAGGAGTGGCTTCGGGACAACTCTGTGAATGTCTTTGAGAGGCCCAGCCAGAGCCCAGACTTGAACCTGATTGAACATCTCTGGAGGGATCTGAAAATGGCTGTGCGCTCCCCATCCAACCTGATGGAGCTTGAGAGGTCCTGCAAAGAAGAACGGGAGAAACTGCCCAAGAATAGGTGCCAAGCTTATAGCATCATACTCAAAAAGACTTGAGGCTATAATTTCTGCCAAAGGTGCTTCAACAAAGTATTGAGCAAAGGCTGTGAATACTTATGTACGTGTTATATTTTCGTTCTTTATTTTTAATAGATTTGCAAAAATTTTAAACAAACTATTTTCACTTTGTCATTATGGGATATTGGGGTGTAGAATTTTGAGGAAAAGAATTAATTTAATCCATTTTGGAATAAGGCTGTAACATAAGAAAATGTGTAAAAAGTGAAGCGCTGTGAATACTTTTCGGGTGCACTGTAGAAACAACGCATTGATGCAACAGGCAACAGTTTAAATGTATCTTCTTTATGTTGTTTTGTGGTTCACCTCCACAGTTTAATTGATTATTTACTGTAACATCTCTGGATTTATTTTAGTCAGTCTTTATGATCCAACTTAATGCGTCAAAGACATGTCAGTGTGATGTTTCTGGATGACAATACATGAATGAGTGAACTTCATTTGCTTCTTTTTTTTTTTTTTTAATTGCTCCTTGACATTTTGAGGGACCGAAAACTGCAGTCGTGCTTTGGGCCATCATTATTCCACATTTCAAACAACAATGAAGGCATTGAAGTGGAGAACATAAGCAGCGAACTCATGAAATTTCCTGCATCAAGCCCATCACATCAGCCTGTCTGTTGTGTGTGGGTCAAAGGTCACAGCACGGACACCACCGGCCTGGTATGAATGTAGGCGGTTTTGTGTTTGTCTCCCCGTTACTGTCAGACTTATGGGCAATGTTGATAAAGACAACACAAATCATCTGGTGGCAAGACCACATCACTCAGCTGCTTCCATAAATCCAGCAGGTCGGGCTTCAGTCTTCAAAGCAGACAGACGCCAACATCCTGTTTGTGACACTGAGTTGAAAGGAATGCGTGGTATGGGAGGACTGCAGCGGTATGTTGTATAAGCCCTGGCAACTGTTTGTTGGTACACACACCTCCAGTGCACGCACACACTCATGAGTTTTGGGAGACAGGATTTAAGATAACGGCGGCACGCCCATTAACACAGCCCTTTGTTTGGCAAATCCTCCTCATATAGTCTCCACTTCTTTTGCAATGCAAAATGGACACATGAATAACCCCCATCATGCATAACGCAGACCCACTCCGTTTGTCAAGGGTCTTCTCACATGGATTTGACTGCAATAGTTTAAAAGCCTATTCCACAGATTTGAAAGCCTCTGCGGCTCCCTGCAAGTCATTTTAGGAATATGTCATGGCAATAGGGTTGAAAAGTGATTCATTTACGTTGTTCTGATTACTTTAAATAATTTCAGATTTGATCTTAACCTGTGAGTAGAGGTGCATTCAATGCATTGCTTTCAGCCCTTTAATTTTCAGTGTCTGAGGGAGGTGGGGGTGGGGGAGGGGCGTGGAGGGGTTTGGTATTACTATGGATTGCAGTCTGGAACTGTTGGTTACTACCACAAGCAGCAGGTTTTACAAATCAGTACGTCAAAGTTTTAGCAACAACATAAGTTATTATGAGACTTATTGACACTTTCTAATAGCCAAACATTTATATAATAATAGTTTGGGTTAAAATAAGTTACTTTATGTAAGTGAGATGACATATGTCATGTATTATGCCAAATGTCACACTTTATGTAAGTTACATAAGTTAAATATATTACAATATATATGTAACTTATGCTACTTAAAATAAATATGCTGACTTTTGCTTTCCAAGTGACTCCTGTGTCCTGTGTTGTCCCATCCCGCCACCCCGACCTCCTGCCTACTCTGACTTTAGCAGTCTTTGAACTGTTACATAACCTCTGTCACATGACTTCTGTCTTCAAACCTGGCCATTCGGGTGTGTACTTTAGCACTCAGGAGAGGAAAGATGTGACACTGACACGGAATCCTCTAGTGGACTAGTGGGTGTATTACACACTTTGGCATGATACCAGGCTGAACATTTGTTGACAACATCCAGCCAAGTCAGGATTCCATGTGTTGATGAAGAGAGCAACTTACAGCACAGCAGTAATACTGTTGTTACTACAGACGTTGATGTACAAAGCTTAAAAGGCAACACTTCAAATTGAATTACTTTAATTGAAGAATATAGTTATCTAAAGGTGAAGCTTTGAGAAGAGCTGCCATGCAGTTAACTTGTTGGAATTAAGAAGTCAACAAGTGTTTTCAACATTACTACTGATTTCTTAGGGTAGAAATACTTAAAAATCTAAATAAAATAATAAAAAATATACTCACTATTCAGCCCCCTTCACACAGTCCACATGAAACTAAAAAGATTTAATAGAGGAAATTAATATGTAAACCTGCATTATTTATTTATTTTTAGCCACTTGAGGGCAGAAGAATCAAGCTGTACATACAACGCAGACATATTAATTTCCTAAAACCACTGAGAGAGAACATGCTATCAAACATTTTACATATTGAGTAGATATGGGAACAGAATAGCATCTTTTGGCACTGAAATATCTGGCTGTTGAATGTGATCTTTGGCCAATAAATCTTTTCTGGTTAATGATCTCATAATTGATAAGAGTTTGGACTGTATGTTCCTTGTTGAAACATGGCTTAACAAAACTACCGGTGAAGCAACACTGATAGAGGCTTGTTCTCCTGACTATAAATTTGATCAGTCAGTCAGACAAACCAAGAGAGGAGGAGAGACTGCAGTGATATTATCCACACAGTTTGGGTGCTATGACATTGGCCTTGGTGAATTTACATCATCTGAATATCTTGATCTTGAGCTCAAAGCTAAATCAATTGTACTAATCATCACAGTATATTGGCCACCAAAGCACTCAGCATTATTTCTGCAGGAACTCTCGGAGTTGATTTCACTAGGTATTACCAGACATGATAGGTTAATTCTGAATGGAGACTTTGATATTCATGTAATAACAACGACCACAAAGCTGAAGAGCTTATAAATGTACTTGACAGCTTTGAACTAACCCAAAATTTATAGGAAGCCACCCACCAGCATGGTAACACTCTGCACTTGGTGATAACAAAGAGGGTTACTCATGGACAATGTTTCAGTAAGTGAATTAACTATCTCTGACCATCAC